>NC_045604.1:50265821-50568852 GCF_009762305.2 Zalophus californianus | reverse complement strand
GTCCTGGGATCAAGTCCCGCATCAAGCTCCCTGCTCAGCGGGGAATCTGCTTCTCCCTCTGAGCCTCCCCCCTCTCATGCTCTCTCTCTCTCTCTTCCTCATTCTCTCTCTCTCTCAAATAAATAAAAATCTTTAAAAAAATAAATAAACTATATGACCTAATGTAATGCATAGGCATGTACTAGATACTCAGTGAATATTTGTTGATTGGATGTATGAATGCTGAATGATGAAAGATGGGGAAGGCAAGAGATTCCTATTTAATAGTTTTTGTTTTGGAACCAGTTCACTCCTGCATTTCAGTGTAACCACCACGTCCTCAAGTATACACTGAAGGGAATGAGTATTAGAATTCTGTGGTAATGTTAATTGCCATTGTATGTTTGGGTTTAAATTGCATGCATTGTGGAAACTTCAGAATGTTTTAAAATCTGGGGGTGACCTGAGAAGATTTGGTAAGATGATAAACCCTGTTAGCTTTATGGAGAATTATGTGAGGGGCCAAGAGACTCATGCAAAAGAGATTAAGTGGGAACTACTGAACTTAAAATGAGCGAGGCTGAGAGTTGGACAACTAGGGCAAGGTCAATGAAAGGGGGAGGAGGGGCCCCCAACTTGAGTTAGGTGTTCAGACCTGGGGCAAAGCATTATTGCATCTGACAGTTTGGAGACCTAAGATTTAGTAGCAGAAAGCCCAAAGATAGAAGTGAGGGGTGGGGCTTAGAAGTAGAACTATCTGTGTACTTTTAGGATTTAGCACACTGCTTATTCTGACAGAGAGGCACTATTTTACATGGAAGAAGAGCTTTGTAAGGGGCATTTTTTTTTTGAGTCAGGGAAGAATGAAAAACCAAAGCCAATGTGTCTAGTGGGATGGTCCTACTGACACTATTTCTTGTCTAGTGGAGTGGACTGGGGCTAAACATCGAGGGCCTGCTGTACAGAGGGTGGACTCACTGATGGGCTATGGACTGGCCATGACTGAAGTCTGCCTGCTCTTCATTTAGGATATTGACTTGAGAAACCAGGTCTGCAGTTTGTTAAGAGAAAAACTGGTACGGAGTTTGGAAGTGCTGATGGTTCTCTCTGGGGTGGGGTAGAGGACTGCGTCTTTTAACACAGTCTAGAGTAATGCTTCTCAAACTTGAATGTGCATAGGAATCACTTAGGGATTTTGTTAAAATGCAGATTCTGATTGAGTCAGTCTTGGGTGTAGCCTGAGATTATGCATTGCTGACAAACTCCAGGGAGATTCTAGTGCTGCTGTTCTGGGAACCACATGGTAAGTGGTAAAGGGCTAAACTATACTGAGAAAAGAGGCTTCTAATTTCAATTCAAAAGCTGACTGTGTGCCACATACAGCACTTAGCCGATTAATGCTTTAGTTTCTTAATCTGTGTTATGAAAATAATGTGGTTACTCCTTGCTTTTACACCTCCTTTTTAGAGATGTTCTATGTGGTAGGATTTTGTGACATTCAGTATAAATGTACTAGGTAAAGGGAGGTACTTTATCTGCAGCTTCATTTCTAGGAATAATGGTGCTTTCATATTGTGATTTAGGCATTGGCATCAGATGGATCATGGTACTTACCGATCCTTCTCCTTCCATTAACCAGTTAGATAACCCCAAGCAGTTGTCCTACTTTTCTAAGCCTTACTTACCTCATCTATAAAATAAACATTTTACATTCATTGAACTAATGTTTATGGGTGCCTATGATGTACCAGACATTGTGCTGGAGACTGAAGATATAATAGTAAATACGGTCTTGCTCTCACCAAGCTTACATTCCAGTGGGGGAGACAGGAAATAAATTACTAAAACTAAAAAAAAAAAAAAAAAACCCCAAAATAATTAGAGTATGCATTCCTTGAGACAGGTGCTTTGATTAAAAACCAAAAACAATAAAGGTGTAAAATAAGGTTGCTCTGGAGTGGCAAAAATTATTTTTAGATAGGAAGAAGAGCCAGTCAGAAGAGCAAAAAGAAAAACACAAGCAGAGAGAATAGCACCGAAGTCCTTTGGAAGGAAAAAACTTGGTTGTGCTTGGGATCCTAAGTCCAATGTGGACAAAGTACATTAAAGGTGAATAGGGCATAGGATGAAGTCAGAGAAAGTGGGACAAGATTATGTAGGACCTTGTAAGAAATGAGAAAGTTTGGATTTATTCCCATGCAAGAAGAGGCAATTGAAATGTTTTAAGCAAGAAAATGACTTGATGTAATATATTTATTTACTTTATAAAATATCTCTCTGACTGGTATTTGCCAACTGTATAGGAAGGGGTCCAGAGAAGTGGGGTGTCCAGTTAGGAGGTGAGAGACAGGAACTTGGGCTAGCACTCATCACAGTGGAGATGCAAGAGGTATGGCGACAGATTCCGGAGATATTTGGGAGGAAAAACTGAGAGGACTTGCTGAGGGATTGAATAAAATCAGATGGTGGGGAGGTTGGGGAAAAAGGTAAAAGTGAGAGAAAGAGTAGAATCAAGGATGTCTTTAAGTTTCAAATTTGAGCAACAAGGTAGATGAGTGGTTGAGGAAGAGCATGTACAAAGATAAGGTAATCAAGAACTCACATAACAATAGTCCTCACACAGGGGGGTTTAAGGATAAAATGATATAGGTATGTATTCTTCTGCATAATCCCTAGCACTTAAGTGCTCAATATTTTATTGTTTTTCTGTTATTGTTATTATTCATGAGGGACTACCCATTGGAGACACGAGATGCCCTTGATTGGTAAAGACATGATAATTCTCTTGGACTCAACAATCATATTTTTATTTTCTCCAGTGAAAAATAAATAATACTTTTGAAAACCCTGCAGTGGTGATAGAAGAATGGGGTAGGATAGACTCATGTGTGCCTCAAGCAACATCAATCAAACTTTCAGCCAAGTTTTGATTACAAGATCTTTATTTCTGGCAATGGTGTAAGAAGCAGAAAGAGCACAGCTGGATTTTCAGCACTAGGTGGATACCACAAATTCTGGAAATTGGAAAAAAGCATCTTCTAACTTGGACATTGTGGTGATTTGTCTGGAGTAGTTAGAAGGAAAATAAATACAGACCTTCTCCTAGCCCCAACTCCTCATGGTACCATTTACAGAGTAAGTTGTCTGGCTGTAACTATTCCTGTTTGGTCTTTGCTAAGTATTCAGCCTTTTTAACCAAGGTTGTTAGGTATGTGATTGTACTCTCTGACTTCTACACCTAAGGCTAGTTTCAGCTATAGGAAAGTAGTGTAGATTTTAGTGGTTTTCCAACCTAGCTACATAAAAAACTGCTGGCCAATTTAAAAATACAGAGTGTAGGGTAGTCCCAGGATACTGGATTTAGTAAGCCTGTCCGTCTAGGTTTTTTAAATGTCTCCTACATAATTGGTCTACAAATATCATTTGGAAACCATTGGTCTGAGGATTGGGGTGTTATGTTATGATCTGAAAACTCTGGATTCTGTTCTTTCTTTTGCCAGTGAATTGCTTGCAATGTGGCATTGGGCAAGTCACTTCATAGTTCCTAATGTGGTAGTTCAGCCTCTTTTACTCCATTGGAGTGAAGAAAATATAGATAGCTAATAGTCAGTGAGTAGAATGTTTCATGTGAAGGACATTTGGATTGGACTAACAAAGAAGTTTGGAATCCATGTCCTGGTGAGGGTCTGCCTGTGTGCATCGATCTAGTATCCAGTGCCATCATTCTTTGAAATGCAAACCTACTCATTTCATGATTTCAAAGTGCCTCTTGACTTTTGATTCATAACACTTTATATGAAGGCGTTGAACCACAGTAAATAAACCAGTTTTTTCATTAATGATTTTAAAAGGCTCAGAGGATACTCCTCAACACTAAACTTAGAAGAGGGAGCTGTGGCACCCTTGGAGATCAAAGCCTTGCCATTACTATAGGCTTTAGTCCCCTTCAAGGGCCCTTTGTGGAAACCAAATTTCCTGGAGTTAAGAGGAATCCAGGACACTGAATTCTTGCCCTAATCACAGTCTCTTATGGCCAGAACCAGCCCATGGCATTCAAGTTTCAAGGTTAGTGCCATAAACAGGGATTGACAGGCATTGATATGGAGCCAGTAAGACAGGGCTTGCTATTGGGCCTTGAGGAACTAACCAATCAAATGCATTGTGAGCAGTATGAGGGTAGAACTTGAAGTGGGTCATCTGATAGAGTGCCATGCAGAAGCTGTGAGAGGTGTATGGAGAGATGGCCATAGGAGGCCATCCCTATACAAGGGAGAAGAAACTGGGAAGGAGAATCCATGAAGTTGAGGGGCGTAGGGACATCTATAGAAAGGAAATGCCATTTCCTAGGGAATCAATTCTCTCTCCCAACCTCCTCTCAGTCCTGCCTATAGTGTCTCCTGTGGAGTTCAGAGGTACCAGTGGGAGCTTTGTTGCTTTCCTTTCTACCTTCCAGCATTCTCCCTCTCTATATTTTACTGCTATTGCTGGTGGTTTGCATCACAGGGCCTGTCATGTTGTTCAGCTACCACCTACAATGGCCAACTTACCCATGCAAGTTTGATCTATCTACCTTCACCACTGAGGTTATTAAACTGGCAGGGAAATATATGACATCGGCATTCTTGAATGGCTCTTCATGCTGGGCAAGAAAACGGAGGACTATTTCCATGTTGAAGAGTTCCAACCAATTCAGAGAAAAATACCACATGAAGTCAAAGTATTATCGTCTTGGCCAAGCAAGGGTTTTCCTTTATAACCATGCTGACATGCAAAGTTTTACAGCCTTGCCTCTCCCTTGGTGTCAGTGGTATTGCCTGCTCTCTCCAGCTGGAGGATGTCAATTCAGCAGAGGTAGGGGAAAGATTTCATCTCTGGGAGGTGGTATAAAGAAGA
This sequence comes from Zalophus californianus, assembly GCF_009762305.2. Taxonomy (NCBI): domain Eukaryota; kingdom Metazoa; phylum Chordata; class Mammalia; order Carnivora; family Otariidae; genus Zalophus; species Zalophus californianus. The sequence continues at coordinate 50,563,980 of NC_045604.1, read as the reverse complement.
GAGTCCCTGGGAGGATATAAACTCTGTAGTGTGAAAGAAGAGTAGAATATCCAGTCTACAAGAGGGACAAAAAGGAGTTTAGTTATAATCAAAAGAACTACAAACCTTTCATTGAAAATAGATTTGGGAAAACATTTTTAAGTGGCATCTTTCTTTAGAGAAAGAAGCCATATACTAAATAGTACATAGTGTGTGATTTCATTTATATAAAGTTCAAGAACAGGCAAACATAATCTATGCTGATGGAAGTCAGAATAGTGTGGATTGCAGGGGTGTAGGAAGGTTTAACTGTAAGGAACGCCAGGGGAGTTCTGGGGCACTGGAAATGCTCTTTATCTTGATCTGCATGATTACCCAGGTGTATTCACATGTAAAAATTCTTTGATCTGTGTACTATGATTTGTGAAATACTCTATATGTAAGTTATTACTCAATACATAAACTTAAAATGAATCTTCTTTTTTTTTTTTTTTGCCACACTTCTAAATGTAGTATCAGGATAAAGGACATCTGGGATATTGACTAGGATAGAGATGCTATTAATATTCAAAGTGGGCTGTAGAACATAAAAGGAACAGTTAAACCAGACACAGTGGACGGACCACAGGCTTTGGCAGCTATTCACCTAGGTCTAGGTCCTAATATACATTTTACTGTGGATCTTTGAGCCAGCTTTAAATCTCTCTCACACTCAGTTCCTTCTGTATGTGGATAATAATATATTTACCTTAACTGCCATTTGGAGGATTCAATGAAATCATGTATATAGGTATTTTGCCAAACACCTGAAATGTAACTCAAAAATACTATTTATTATTAACAGATAGTAGATATATGTTCACATAAACCATGATGCTTAAGAATTCCAGTCACAAAATCAGATTTCTACCCTAAAATATTCCTGGGAATAAAAGTATGAATCTCAATAACTGTTTAACATCAAACTAAACAGTGAAAAGCTGAAAGCTTTTCCTCTAAGATTAGGAACATGACAAAGATGCCCACTCTTGCTGCTTTTATTCAACATAGTATTGGAAGTCCTAGCCACAGCAATTAGGCAAGAAAGAGAAATAAAAGACATCTAAATTGGAAAGAAAGTAACACTGTCACAATCTGCAGATGATATGATATTGTGTAGATAAAACCCTAAAGATTCCACAAAAAAATCATTAGAATTAATAAATGAATTCAGTAAAATTGTATTTCTTAGTTCAGTGAAGAACTGACAAATAAATTCAGTAAAATTGTTTCTATATACTAATAACAAACTACTACAGAAATTAAGAAAACAACCCCATGTACAATTGCATCAAAAGGAACAAAACGCCTAGGAATAAATTTAACCAAGGAGGTAAAACACCTGTATACTGAAAACTCAAAGACATTGATGAAAGGAATTGAAGAAGACAAAAATAAATGGAAAGATATTCCATACTCCTGGATTGGAAGAATTAATATTGTTAAAATATCCATACTACCCAAAGAAATCTACAGATTCACTGCAATCCCTATTAAAATTCCAATGGTGTTTTTCACAGAACTAGAACAAACAGTTCTAAAATTTGTGGGGGCCAAAAGACTCTGAATAGCTGAAGTAATCTTGAGAAAGAAGAGCAAAGCTGGAGGTATCATGCTCCCTGATTTCAAACTATACTACAAAGCTATAATAATCAAAACAATATGGTGTTGTTATAACAGACATATCGATCAATGAAACAGAATAGAGAGTCCAGCAATAAACCCACACATATATGGACAGTTAATTTACAACAAAGGAGCCAAGAATATTCAATGGGGAAAGGGCAGTCTCTTCCATAAATGGTGTTGGGAAAAACTGGTCAACCACATGTAAAACAATGAAACTAGACCATTATCTTACACCCCACACAAAAATTGACCCCCAATGGATCAAAGATATGAATGTAAGGCCTGAAACAACAAAACTCATAGAAGAAAACATAGGAGGTAAACTCTTCAGCATTCGTCTTGGCATTGAATTTTTGGATTTGGTTCCAAAATCGAAGGCAACAAAACCAAAAATAAACAAGTGGGACTACATTAAACTAAAAAGCTTCACAGCAAAGGAAACCATCAACAAAATGAAAAGGCAACCTACTGAATGGGAGAAAATGTTTGCACATCATATAACCAATAAGGGGTTACTATCCAAAATATATAAAAAACTGAAACAACCCAATAGCAAAAAAAAAAAAAAAAAAAAAATTAAAAAATGGGCAGAGGATCTAAATAGACATTTTTCCAAAGAAGACATACAGATGGCCAACAGACACATGAAAAGATGTTCAAAATCACTAATTATCAGGTAAATGCAAATCCAAATGACAGGGAGATATCCTTTCAAACCTGTTAGAATGGCTATTATCAAAAAGACAAGAAATAAGTGTGGAAGAGGATGTGGAGAAAAGGGAACCCTGTATATTGTTGAGAATGTAAATTAGTGTAGTCACCATGGAAAACAGTATGGAGGATCGTCAAAAAATCAAGAATAGAACTATAATATGATCCAGTTATTCCATTTCTAGGTATTTATCCAAAAAATGAAAATAAAAACACTGACTTGAAAGGATATATGCACTCCTGTGTTCATTGCACCATTATTTACAATAGCCAAGATATAGAAATAACCAAGTGCCTATCAATGGATGAATGGATAAGGAAAATGTAGTGTATATACATGGTGGAATACTACTCAGCCATTAAAAGAAGGAAATCTTGCCATTTGTGACAACATGGATAGATCTTAAGGATATTAAGCTAAGCGAAGTAAGTCAGGGAAAGACAAATGCCATATATTTTACTTATACGTGGAATTAGAAAACCCAGAACAAATGAACAAATAAAACAAAACTCATGGATACAGAGAATAGGTGGATGGTTATCAGAGGGGAAAGGAGGTGGGAATAGATGAAATGGGTGAAGGAGGTCAATTGTGTGCTGAAAAATGGTAACGACTTATTGTGGTGATCACTTTGTAGTGTATGTAAATATCAAATTATCATGTTGAATATTTGAAACTAATGTTATATAATAATTTTGCCTCAATTAAAACTAACAAACATTCCTTCACTTATTTCTAAATGGAGACGGTTCAAATTATGTTAAGCTATTAAAATTTATTTAAATTATTTGATTTAAAAAATATTTATTTGAGAGAGAGAGAGCACAAGCAGGGGGAACAGGAGAGGGAGAAGCAGACTCCCCGCTGAGCTGGGAACCCGACAAAGGGCTTGATCCCAGGACTCTGAGATCATGACCTCAGCCAAAGGGAGGTGCTTTACTGACCGAGCCACCCAGGCACCCCTATTTAAATTACTTGAAATCAAATAAATGCATTCTGTGCTATAGGATCTAGGGCAGATTATTTCATATTTCTGAGTATATTTCTTTATCTTTGAAATAGGAATAGTAATACTACTTCATCAGGACTATTCTGATGATTCAGTTACCATGTGTAATGTGCTCTGCAATATGCCTAACACACTGTGAATTTTGGTTAAATTATTCAATCTGAAAGATACTTAACTAATGCCTAATGTAAGCCAGATATTATTTAGGAATTATTATGAGGAATTAAAAACAAGAATAAGACACAATCCTTGCCTTCAGGAAGTTTTCACCTTAGTGGAAAAGAGAGACATGTGCATGTTTATAAAACAATGTGATAAATATTTTACTAGTGTAACATTAGAATACTGGAGAAGTACACAGGAGGCATTGTATAATAATATGACAGTCATTAAAAGTTGTGGGCATATTTAAATTTAAAAAGAGCATCATGGCCCTGGAAAATAATAATTTAAGTCCACCATATGGTTGAGTGCATGGCCATGGAATTATTTCTGTTTCAGAATCAAAGCTCGTAACCAGGATTGCTCTGAATCAGAAGTGGATGCATTAAAACAGCAACATGGAAAGCACCTTCAAATTGGCAGTGAGTCAAGGGGAATGGAATGGAATTAACAGTATCAAGACCTAATTCTATTGACTTCTGTCTACCTCAAAGCAGTTTCTCTGGTTGGAGGCCATGTTCGTGCACAAGAAGGAAGAGCAATTCCTTCAGGACAGTGTTGAGTCATGCCTGCTTTGAGAACCTATGAGTGCTTTCCAAGGAAAAGATGGACTTGTGAACAAACAAAATGGCCATAGTAATCTCTAGAAAGATCCTTGCCTTTCTGAATTTCAGGCTAAGAGTCTCTGTTTTAAAAGAAAATCTATATGCTGCATCTTCTCCCCTCTCTGGAGAACTAAGATATATTGGCAACTTCATCAACTATATTACCATATGAACATTGATGATCCCCACATCACTTCTGGGTAGTCCCCTGTGTGATAACTTTTTTCTTTCCTTCATCCCACCTGGCATTTCCCAGTGCACTTAGGTGTGAGGCTTCTCCAAGATGAAAAGCTTAAATAAAACCCAGCTGTAAACAATCTAGACCCTGTGCTGATATTTATCAAGCTCTCTTGAGAGATTTATATCAAATATTACAAGCATACCTGGTTTTATTGTGTTTCTTTTTATTGTGCTTTGAAGATATTGCAGTTTTTTGGGGTTTTTTTTTTCTTTTTTTTTACAAATCAAAGGTCTGTGGCAATCCTGCACTGAGCAAGTCTGACGGTATTGTTTTTCCAACAGCACTTATTCACCTCATGTCTCTGTGTCATGTTTTGGTAATTCTCGCAGTATCTCAGACTTTTGCATTATTATTGTATTTGTTACGGTAATTTGTGATCAGCGATCTTTGATGTTATTATTGTAATCGTTTTGGGGTACCATGAGCCATATCCATATGACAGCAAACTTAATCGATAAACATTGTGTGTATTCTGACTGCTTCACTGACTCGCTGTTCCCCCGTCTCTCTCCCTGTCCTTGGGCCTCTATATTCCCCAAGAAACAACAAAACTGGAATTAGGCCAATTAATAATACTACAATGTTCTCTAAGTGTTTGAGTAAAAGAGTCATGTGTTTCTTGCTTTAAATCAAAATCTAGACATGATTAGGCTTTCATTGTTTGTTTCAGACATAATGCTATTGCACACTTAATAGACTACAGTATAGTTTAAACATAAGTTTTATATGCACTGGAGACCAAAAAATTCATTTGACTCGCTTTATTGCGAGATCTCCCATTGTAGTGGTCTGGAACTGAACCTGCAATATCTCCAAGGTATGCTTATACCATACAATAGCTGTTGTTATCACTGCTAAGTGTCCACTATTTTTACTTCCATGACTTAAAAATTAGACTGGTGAGGTAGGACCTTTAGTTAACAAGAACCAACTGCTCCTGCCTATTTGCTAATCCTTATCCCATATTACTGAGAACGCAGTCTTCTACCGTGACCTCCTTGAGGGAGTCTAATGGGCTATTTTGTTTCATGTCTCATCAGCAATTTCCTGAAGATACAGTGCCTGGAGGGTGGAATCTGGGAGCAAGGCAGCTGCGTCCCAGTGGTGTGTGAGCCCCCTTCTCCTGTCTTTGAAGGCATGTATGAATGTACCAATGGCTTTGAGCTCAACAGCCAGTGTATGCTCAACTGTAACCAGGAAAATGGAAGGGTAAGATGACTTGGTTTTGGATCAGGCTCTGCTCTAATCTTGATGACCAGTCCAAGAATGTTGACTAGAAATGATCTAAGTGAATCCCAATAGGCAGGGCCTTACTAAGTTGGGATTCTAAGCAGCAGTGTTGATATTATTCGATAGAAAATTCAGAAGATAACCACGTTTTTGGAATAGTTTCTCCTGAGTTTAGAACTTCCTCTTGGATAAAAGGTTTTAAAAACCTGACAGTGTGGGTACCTGGGTAAATTCCAAAAAATGCTGGGCTTTTGCTTTGGCAATGTGATTTCCTCCCATGTATGGCCACTGACCTAACCTGGCTCTGAAAGCTGGTATCATATTTTTCAATAGAACAGAGTTCTGAACAGAAACACAAATTTCTCAGCAAAGGCAAAGCTGAAAGCACTATCTGACTACCATTCTTCCTAGGATTTTGGCACAAGAGGTCTCAAATGAAAACCACAGTCTTATCGTGGTTATGTGATGAAAATAAGTTTTAGTTTTGACTCTTTTCAAGTACCACACACATACACACACGAAACAGGAAGTTAAGCAGACTTCCTAGGCAGAGATCAATGACCTTGACTGCTCTCCTGGCACATGTCTGTCTCAGTGTCCAGCACTCCAAGGTAAGCACTGCTGGACAGATGTGAAAAGAATATGCCATGAAATGAGACTCCTGAGAAATCAAACACATCCGTTTGCACTGATTGCTTAAGGCCTCAAGGAGTTGGCCCTGGATGAAGGGAGAGTTATCTACAATTCTAAAATCTTGCTTTCTTGGGTTTTGTGAGTTAGTGCTATTTTCTCTGTGATCTGAATATAGTATACTTTGTGATTATTGGGGGTGTGGAGCCAAGAGTCACACAAACCAGCACACATATGGAGAAAGGAAATAAAACTTTGGTGAGATCAAAAGAAACTATGATGTGTCCATTCAAGCAGAAAGGCAAAAATACCTTTGGAAAAATTATGAATTGGTTTCACTGGATCACACTCCTCTTGAAAAAAAAATCTGACATTTGCTACAAGCAGCGTTTGTGTGATAGTATGGATGAATCCATGCAAAACAACACCATCTGTGAAAAAAATTCCAAAAATATCTCCGAATATGTGGGCTACAGTTAACAGCTCACTGAATCCTTATATACAAAGGAAAACACATTGTTAATAAATTTCATTAATGACAAAATTGTCCATGGTTTCTTCACATCCAAACAGCAAAAATTGTCTTGACTTTTCTTATTTTTTAATTTTATTTTTTGGTCAGTAACAACATGGTTTATTATTTCACTAGTATCTTTTAGTCCAGGTTCTAAAAGTTGGAGAACACTACCATTTCATCAGACCACTTTTTTCCCTGGCCTAAATGAAGTTAACAAAACAAGAATGGAAATGTTTACTTTTGATATTTTAGCGTCCCATTCTCTGCACTAAGGAGGGACTGTGGACTGAGGAGTTCAAGTTGTGTGAGAACCTACAAGGGGAGTGCCCACCACCCCCCTCGGAGCTGAATTTTGTGGAGTACAAGTGTGAACAGGGATATGGAATTGGTAAGTTTGGGAAGAGATGGTGAATTCTGCTCCCAAGTAATCCTTTTATTAAGCCTGGCTGGAGTTTGAGTCAGATCCATTGTTCTCCCTGAGGAGTAGATGGAAATGCAAGTTGACTTTTAGCTGGTTCAGTAAAAATAAAATTTATGGCAAACTCCTTTTTACCCTTCCACATGCATGTAACATTGGTGTGGCTGCTGAGCTATTTGTGGAGGGTCTGGTCATGTTCCCCACTCACTGCAGGCAGAAAATGGATTTATTTGTAGCAGGAGTTGAGTTGTAGTTCAAGAGGAAAGGTAGGAATGTGTAGCCATACACTATGCATGTGCTCGCCCCTTCTCCATTCTTTCTGCAGTTGTTACTGGAGCAGAGAGTTCCTGAAAGGGATGATTTGAGATTGCATTTGCTTGCATTGCTTTTCAGCCATTCTTTCTCCAGAATGAGAAGACCAGACTCCAGAACCTATAGGCAAATTCTTAATCAAGTAATGGCAACTAAGGGTCTCTTTGGTCAGAGCTGATTTATAGTGATGTTGATTCAATTTTGCCCTGTCTGGACCTAAGCATCATAGAAAAGAGATGCTTTTTGTGGAAAACCTTGTAAGATTAACCCTGAGTTCTGAACTGCATAAGCAAGGAGTAATATTTTTTTTACGATTTTATTTACTTATTTATTTATTTATTTTAGAGAGAAAGAGAGAGAGGGCACACATGAGCAGAGGGGGGCAGAGGGAAAGGGAGAGGCAGAGACTCTCAAGCAGACTCTGCACCAAGCACAGAGCCCAACATGGGGCTTGATCTCATGACCCCGAGATCATGACCTGAGCCAAAACCAAGAGTTGGATGCTTAACCAACTGAGACACGCAGGTGCCCCAAGCAAGGAGTAATTTTATGTCACTGTAACTGTATAATGCCAGTGGGCATACTTTGAGTGAATGAGAAAGCTCATTAGTTTCAGAGATGGTTCTCTACCATCTTTAGGTTGCTCTTTGCCCCAAGATATCTCATGGTCAGGCATGGAGTAGTGGGGAGCTCAGACTGGGCCTTTTGAATGGTGTTTCATGAGTGAAGTCTCATCTCCCTACTCTCGAATTTCTGCATTAAAATGTCATGCACTCACATATATAGAGCTCTTAAGAGTCATTTAGCATTTTGAGTTATTTCACAAGTTTGCAAAAAACATAGACATAGAGACAGTGAGAGCTAAAAAGAAGCTTGGAGATGAACAAATCTATAGATGAGGAAACAGAGAACCCTGGGAGCGTGTCATCTTTGAATAGAGTTTTAGAAAACACTTGGGCCCCACATACAAGGGAACGGAGCAAGATGTTCCTTCAGGAGGCTAACACATGATCAGAGTCTCTGCTTCTAATTTCCTGTTGCTTCCTCTTTTAATCATATAGGTTTCTTGGCTGACAGCATAATAATCTTCACTGGAGAAACAGACATTATAAATCTGCCTTCATAATTTCTGGGCCATTTTTTTCCCCAGCTAGTAAATTTCTTAGGTAGTGGCTGCTATAATTATACGCCTTCCAGAGATCATATAAGCAGGAATGATATTAAATGTACTTAAAAGGCATCAGCCCATCAGCTTAGTCTTTGGCTGGCCAGAGTCCTAGAGTGGGGTCTTGGGGGTCTGCAGGGCCAGGAGTTAAACTTTTAATGGCTGGATCATGCAGAGATTCAGAGATTCCAGAGAAGGGGCTATACTGGACCAGAAAGAAGAGTGGGCATTTTGTCAAGGGGAGTTAACTTGGGGCAGTGGCTCTTTAGCAATTAGTGTAGAAGTATCCCTACAGGTGCATAGTAGATGAATATCAGCCCTGCCTATAACCATGATAATGTGGTGACCCATAACGTAGAAAATAATTGCTCTTAAAAAATCAAAGCTATTGATTCCAGAATGAAAAAGACAGAGATCTAAGAAGTTCAAGTCTCTGCTATAAATTTCTGTTCCTCCAGGTGCAGTGTGTTCCCCATCGTGCGTAATTCCCCCTAGTGATCCTGTAATTCTGCCTGAGAACATCACTGCTGACACTCTGGAGCACTGGATGGAACCTGTCAAAGTCCAGGTGAGGAAAGGGACATTTTTTATGTGCCAAGGATGTAAGACTACTGGGGGGAAATTCTCAACTGACAGCATATTCCCTGGAGTAATTTCCGAGGCTTTCAAAGCATCCTTAAAGCAAACAACCACATAGATCATTCCTAGAGAGAAGAATTAAAAATCAGGAAGAGAAAAGAGGAAACTTGAGAAAAAAATGGCCCCTAGCCAAAGGACAGTTTAAAAGATAATCAAGAATGAGGACTTGGAGACATAAAGAATGATAATTCAGAAAGGAAATGGGAAGAGAAGATTACTACTAATGAAAAATAGGACGGGAAAACTTAGAAGCCAAAGAAATGAAGAAAGTTGAAAGAAGGACGGAGAGGGAAAGATAGTTTGGAAAAGATGAAGATAAAACTGAAAACAGGGAAAGAGTGACCAAAGGGAGTAAGAGAGAGCTGCCTTTCCTGCCCACCCTTTCTGAACCCTGAGATCTTCTCCCCAGGCTCCATGGAATCCAGTCGGTTGTGGGCAAGACCCACTACATTGACAGCCTCTTCTCTGGGCTCTCCTTTTGTTCACATTCTCGGTTGAAACCCTGAGGACTCCTCTCCCTGCTTTCTCTCTCCCTTGGGCCCAGGAGAGGGGCACCTGCCCTCCTGTCTCCTCATTGACACTTCCAAACTATTCTCCCTGTCTCCTCCCTGGAGTCCCCCACATTTGAATCTAATGCCAACAAAACCAACTTCATCTTCTGTCATCTTCTTACCTTCAGGTCACCCCCTCCCCTTATTTCTTAAACACTTTAGCTCCTGGGTCATGGTCGCATATACTGACACTCCCGCAGGACTCATTGATTTCAATTTCTACACACTTGACCCTTCCGAAACCTGGATTCTCAGTTCCATGGCCTCCTTTCCTCCAGTGATCACATTTACCTTTCTGACTTCATTCCTTATATGCTTTCCTTGGCTCACTCTAATCTTGTCACAATGGCTTCTTGGCTGATTCTTAGACATGCCAGCAACACTCCCACCACAGACCTTTGCTCTGTGGTTCCCTCTGCCTAGAATGCTCTTCTCCCAGGTTTCCTCAGGTCTTGCTCCTTGGCTTTCTTTAGAATTTTACTCAAATGTCAGGGCCCTCTTTGACTGTTTATCTAAAATACTAACTCCCCTAAAACTTTCTGTCCCCCTTTCCCATTTTTATTTTTTCTCCTTATGACTTACCATTACCAGGTATATCATATACTTTACTTATTTATCTTATTTAGTATCCTTTTCTGCTGCTAGAATTAAAAGCCCCCGGGGGGAATATTGTCTGTTCCATTCACTACTGTATCTCCTGATCCTAGAACAGTGCCTAGTAGGCAGAAATTGCTCAATAAATATTTGAGAGGTAAATAAATGAAAATGAGGAAGAGAAGGCTATACAAGATCTGGACGGAGAAGATCTTGTGCTAAATTAGTTATTTCTCCTTAGAGTGGGAAGGGTGGGAATAACACAGAGCCTGGGAGCTTGGTTGCTTTATGAGACTCTCTAACTAAGAAAATCCTTGGAAGGCTGTTCTCATAGATTCACCAAGAGATGGAGTCTAGAGATGTTCCACATTTCATTTGGAAACCATCCTCAGATTGCTTCTTTTTCCTCACAGGCTAATTGTGCTGTATTATCAGCAGGGATTTGTGTCAAAGCAGGAGGATCAGAAAAACTACTCCAAGTACGATTCAGGAGAGGGGGTTGGGGGTAGCATACCCCTATTAATTCAGTCAGTTATTCATTGAACAAACATTTGTTGGGACTTACTATGTGCCCTGGAACTGGGCTAAGTGCTGGGAATATGGAAATGAGAAAATGATAGTCCTTCTATTTATGAGACTTGTAATCTGGCCATAAAAACATTTATAATAAAGCAACACGGGAAGTGGTTTGGTTGTGGTAGAAGTGCTGTGGGAACACCCAGGAGGAAGCAACTAATTCTTCTGCTCAGGAGCTTCAAGAATGATCAAATGACCAGGAGGCTTTTCCTCTGGGTCATAGACTATGATCACGAGGAATGTTCTAGAGGGTTAGGAATGGCAAGACGTTCTCTGTGGCTGAAACCACAGTATGTATGGTGGTAAGGGAGAGGGAAGATGGGTACTAGAAGGATGAGATAGGGGAGAGGCAGGTGGGCGAGATCCCGCAGGGCAGGCCACGCCCCTCCTAGGATGTAGAACCTAAGGAGGACACTGAGCAGAGAGGAGCAAACCAGGAGCCTGAGGGCAGCGTGAAGACTGGATTTGGGTGGGAAGGAGAAAGCCAGAGAAACACCTTGCCTGGTTCCCCCATCCCTGGCCTTTCTGGAGTTTCTGTCCCACTTCCCATAGTCTGCTGTGAAGGTCTAGCTGGAATTACAGCGCCCAGAGGAAGAGCTCTGGAAGAGCTCCTGCCTCCTGTTTCATGGAGTGCCAGATGGTCTCGACCTTTTCCTTCAGTCCCTTAAATTCAGCTTCCCCTGGGAAAAGACTTCTCTTTCTCCATTAGTAGCTGAAAGGGGAAAGGCTTAGGATATTTCAGACCCTTTTCTTCCTCTTGAGAGATAAACTGCTTAAGGAACTCTTCTCCACCCACTTCCCCGTAAAGGCTGCCAGTGGGTACAGTCGGTGGATGTAGGGTTTGGGAGGCCAGAGTACAAGCCTTCCAGTGATTGGGGTCTCCCACTTCTGCTTTCCAAGTGGAACATTCAAAGAAGAGCAGTTCAGTTGTCTCCATGAAGAGAGCAGGTATACCAACGACAGAGGCATGACTGTTTCCAAGCTAGAAAACAATATTCTCTATTTTCTGAAAGCCTCCTTTTTCTGAACTCTCCTTCAAGGGAGTCATTATTATTTATTTACCCTTATTCCATAACTTTTACTTTACATTTATATTCCTAGTGACTTTTCCAGTGCTAGGAACCTCGTAGGTGTCTTATAAACATTGGTTGAGTGGGCAAAGAAATTATAGCACCATTTTCTACTTTGGAAGGAAATGTCCACTTCCTCGTCAAACTGGGCCATTTCGGCGGCTCTGTGCAACTGTGTAATCATGTCCTTGTCATTTTCAAGTTGCCCACCCCAGAGAAAAAATGCAGAGCACTTTTTACTCCTTAAGCCAAAAATCAAGTGTTGTTGTTTGTATCATTGCATGTGTCATGATCATGGTCTAGTCAGTAAATCCAGGTTTTGAAACAGGTTATCCAGGCATGATTTTGAGGACAATAGCATCAGAGAAATGTTGTAGACCTTAGAATAAAAAATGTATTGTTAAAAAACCTGAGTTTTCACTCATAATCTCTATTATCCATCAGGCGCATAATTTTAGGCAATTTTACTGTTCTGTGCCTCCATTTCCTCATCTGTAAAATAGACATACTACCTATATCATAAGGTTAACATGAGTATCAGATGAGAAACATGGATAGAAATTAACTCTGTGCTTGATGAGGAACAATCTTTCTTGATTAGTTGCCATTCTTACTAGAGACAGGTTGCTTTTCCTCACCTCTGCCTGCTCTTCCCATCTGCAATGATACTGCCCTTCTTTGTGATTTGGGGGTACCACTAGACTGATCATAATTTGCATATTTTTAGAGGCACTAAATAGATTTGTGTCCTATTTCTGTGTGAAAACAAAGTGAAGTAATTAGCTCCTTCTCATAATGTGGAGGAAGAATTGAGATAACTAAAAATGAGCCTCATCCTTACTTTGCAAGAGTAATTGTTCCTGAGAAAACACCCAAAGGTCAGAATTTTAAAAGTTGAATACATAATCGATAACATAACCCAAATCAAGATTCTTTTTGCCAAAAGAAAGCCCAGTGTTAATCCAGTAGTTAACATGAATTATCATAGAGTGTCCAAAGAAGCTGTCATCTATGCATCTCTCAACAATTTCATAGATATAATGCAATAAAGGAGCATTGCTTACAAAAAAAGCTTACATGGGATGGTTTGTTTTTAGGAAATCAAAACTTTATTATAACATACAACAAGAGAAAGAAGTCAATGGAAGCAATTGGAATGGTGATGAGCTTATTCTTGTGTTCCCAGGTTCTCAGAGATAAGATTACACACCAGCCATAGACGATTTCATGATGTCTGCTATTTTGTGGCACCCAGCAGCTCCTGAGCAGTGGGAAATCTAACCTTGTCCTCATAAATAAGAGGAAATGCCTTATAAACCAAAGCAGTTGTGTTAAATGAATCTCTTCACAGAGTAAAATCCTTATAACTTACATCGATTTGTCTTGGGGGTTGTTCCATATATATACTCAATCTTAAATTTTGGTGTCCTTAAGAATCACTTGGGCAGTTTGTAAGAGGGACAGAGCTGGGTTCTACCCTTCAGAGAGGCTGGCGAGGCCATGAAGCATACCCAGTCATTCCGCGGTAATGTTTTGAGAGACACTGCTATTACAAAATAAAATATTGGCAACATAAATATTTTAAGTACAAGCATGTCTTATTTGGAGCCTGGCTCCTTTGTTTAGTAAATGGTCATCTCCTTATTTCGTGCAAATCCCTATCTCCCATACTTCAAATACCTTTATATCTGGCAAGACTACAGAGCAAATGAATTCAGTTGCATCACTTTCTCTAGTCTGCTTCCAATGACTTCATTCTTTGTAATAAAAATGATATCTTACAGTTGGATAACACTTTATTGTTTTCAAAGTTGTATATATAAAAATACATATATTTTTATATATTTATAATTTCATTTTAATCTTATCAGAAACCAATAAACTAGGAAAGCAGGATTTTATTATCCTTATTTTTACCAATAAAGTTGATGTTGGATGATCTGTCCAAGCTCACACAGCTAACGAGAAGTGGAGAAAGAAGTGCAATCAACTTGTCTGATCCCAAGTCCAGTGTGATCTCCCCTGAATCACCCCATTTGCCATAGTTGTTTCTTTCCCCTGCAGTGTGTATTGGGATTAGTTTGCTCACCAAATAGAAAAGAAGCCACTCCTCTCAATTATAAGAACCCCCTCATTCCTACACTTCTCTTTTTTCCTTCCTTATTCTTTCCTTCCTTGCTTGCTTCCTTCCTTCCTTCTCTAACAAAAATAATTTAGAGAGACAGTTTTCTATAATTCTACCTTTCCTTATTGTGAAAGAGATTGTTTTTAAAGAACATTCAAGTATACTTTTGAGATGCCCACAAAGTTGATTTGCCTTCCTCCAGGGGTTCTGCTGGTTTTTATTCCTGCAAATGATAACTGGCTTCTAGAATAATATACTTTCCATTAAAGGAAGAATTTCTGAGGACTCAGGTAACCTTGGGTTTTGATGTAAAACAACTCAAAGTAGCAACTGGCATAAAGAAGAGTGAGCGTTCAAATACTTACCCTTCGGTGTCCTCTGTCTATTCATCAGCAAAGGGTGACCATAATATTATCTATCTTGCAGTGCTGTTGTAAAAATAAAAAATAACACTTCGGAAATGTCTTACACAGTTTTTAGCATATAGTTCTGAAATGAGTAAAAATGAAATTTCAGTTGATTTCATACAAATCTTACCTCTGGCAGTTTCCCTCCTCTCTGAACAGGTATCACCAGTTATCGCTATGAAAGAGAAAGCATCATTCTCTAAGTTCTATACTTTGCTTATTGGTATGCCCCCGTGTGTGTAGACAGAAACATGTAGTTCATTTGTTTCTTTTTTCTGTCCCTTTTACAAATGGGGCTGGGAAGGGAATTAATGGCCATTCAGTGTTTCCTATTTGAACACTGACTAAAGAAGGAACTTCTAACAGCTTCGGTTGCGAGACTGAGAGTACAGGTTCAAATGACTATTATTTCTAATGACTCAAGGGCCTGCTGGCTGTGGGAGACAAGAGGTAAGGATTTGAAATGCTCAGATGGACTTGCTGGGCCTTTTGTTTTTATAATGGTGTCTTCCTCTTTTACCTGCTATACACAGAGATCTAGACTTTTCTACGGTGATGACATTTGCAGAGAAATACCTGGCAGAAAGAGAGGACACCAAACAAAAGGGTTTCTTGGCAGTCAAATAAAGGCCTGCCAGTCAAGGTGACTGAGCAGTGGAATCTGGCAGTTGGGATGCAGGAGACAGCCAAGTGCCCAGTCAGTACCACTGCTCACACCCAGAAATAAGAGCTTTTGCTCCAGAACCTCCCACACCTCTCTGGCAGTGCCTAGACACCCGATGGTCTGGGGAGCCCGAGCTGAGGGTGTGGGAGGAGTTCCCCTTCCAAATTTTGCTGGGAGCACTTTGTGCTTTTCTCATCCCTGTATTTCCTCATCTTCATTCTTTTCTTCCTTTTTCTTCTTTTCTGTCATTCTACCTCTAAACTGGAAGATTCTTGAGGGTAGGAATGATGTCTTATTTTCATCCCCAGATCTCCTCAGCTTATGACTCATTTCGTCCCTTGCTCAGAACAGGGTTGCCATGTGAAACTAGAGCCTATAGAAGGGAGTAGCTCCTGCCTCCACAGAGCTCTTTCCCAAGGCAAACCTTTCAATTTTTCCAAAGGCCTATGTAAGGTTGAATTTTTATGACTGTCCTTAACCACTGTGTTGAGAGGGTGTTTTATTATATTTTGAGATTTACCACTTAAAATGGGAAAATTAACATTTTGACTTATGCTGGAAAGAAGTGGTCCTTCAAGAATCTGATTTCATGGGGAGATGATTTTTTTTATACATAATGTGGCAATTGTTTGCATGTAAATGATTTTTTCTAAATTATACTTGAAAGTGTTCCGTTCTGAAGTACAAAAGCATCCATCATAACATCTCATTTCCTCTATTAGTTTGCTTCATAACTTCATTTTTCACAGACCGAACAATGCTTCTCTTTTCTTTTTTTAGTATATCACAATTAGGAATTAGTGAAGTCCAAACTAATGAGATTTTCCTGTGGTTCCACATGTGAGGTTTGTAAAGATGCTCAACACTGCAAGGAATCCCTCCCTCGACTCCCCAGCTCTCCACTAGAATTGTTCAGTCAAAACAAGTCTTGTAATTTCTGACTTTGTTTTCCCAAATTGGTCCCCAAAGGATTAATAATTCCTTACGCAAAAACAAAATGTTTTAAGAGGAAGAGAGAAGCAGGAAGAGAAAAAGAAGACAGTGCCCCCCAGGAGTCATAGTGTCTGACTAGCTGGTCTCACCCTCCCATCTGTTTTCTCATCTCCTCATCCTCCGGAGTGTCCTCTTGATGGGCACAGTTGTGTAACAGCTCCAGTGACACTTGCCACACAGACATCAGTGGGAGAACAAATCCCTCAGACATGAGTCATGAAAAAACCTTCTTTTTCATCAGTTTCAAGTATGGAAGTGTCTGCTTTTGGTTTGAATAAGTCTCAAGGCATCGAGTCCAAGACCATCTTGGAGGATGGGGGGAGAAGAACTGAAAAGCAAACTGCAGGGTAATGTGTGACTGTCCAAATAAATATGCAAAAACAATGCTGTATTGTATTTAGGGTTGCATACATATGTAGTAATAAGGAAATTGTCACAAACCTGGGCAGCTGCAGAATTTTGTAGTCTGTTGTGATTAGCAGCCCATTCTGTCAAGTAACTATTCCTGATTAAAAAAACAATTGAGCAATTCTGTGTTAGACCTTAGTGTTGGCTAACCATCAGTCTTGTGACCTTTAGGGAGACATTTAACCAAGCAATAGGCTTCAGTTGCCTTATGCCCTCCCTTCCTCCCTCCCTTCCTTCTCCCTCTCTCTCTCTGTCTCTTTCCCCCTTCCATCTTCCTTTTGTTCTTCCCTTTTTCCCTTGTACTTTTAAAAAATTTTAAAATGGCCCAACCAAGAGGAAATCTTTAAACTGGTTTTCTCATGAATGCTTTCCTTTTGGAAAGTTCAAAACAAATCTTTTTTCACAATCAATTCACCTGCAAAGTGGCTTGCTAATAGTATAATACCAATAGTTACAATCATATAAAAATGTATAGGAATAATGATTTAAAAATTCAGAATAGTTGTTGCCTACCAGTAGGGAGGAAGGAAGGAGAATGAGGTTGGAGGGGTACGTATAGGGGACGTTAATTGAATCTCTAGTGACTTAAATTCTGGAAGCAGATACATCAAATTGTTAAGATTTGATAAAGCTGGACAGAGGATATAAGGTGGTTCTTTCAATTATTTCCTATAGCTTTTCAAATGTAATATATACTATCCTAATTTGTCAAAAATATTCCAGAAAATAAGAAAATCATAGTGAATTCTTAAAAGATAAGTTGAGGCTTATTACAATTTTTTTTTCAAACCAAAAGGAAACTTTATTTACTCTTTTTAAAGCAGTCTAGTTTAAAAACAAGAGGTGAGGCTTATTACAATTTTTAAGAGCCTATTGGAACAAAACTCTCTTTAAGTCAGGCAGTGTCAAACCAGAAGTGGTTAGGGGTGCTCCACCAAGAGCTCAGGAAAGACTCTATGGTAGAGCAAAAAACAGAAGGAAAGTAAGGATACTTTTGATTGGCTGTAGCTTAAAGCCTAGTTGGCTCTTTGTGATTGGTTGTCCATAGTTTTCAGTTTCATAACCTTGAAGCATTCACAGGCTTAGATGTTGGGTTGCCTAAGTAGGCCACCATGGATCAGAGCCACCTCAGGCTGATGACCTCCTTGTTGAATTAATTCAACTAATCTCACCAGTAGCTAGCCCTTCTCATTGCTTTTCTTCCCGTTTCACTCCCCTCTTTCACCTCACCACCACAAACCAGCCCACAAAATTTAGGGCCTGAAACACATTTGAAATTCTCCTCCAGTTTTGATCAATAAGTAGTAGTTCAATTAATGACATAAGCATATCTTTTCTTATGGGATGAATGACATTCACAGGCTAGAAGGTAGTCAAGAATCCTGGAGCTCTTGGGCACCTGGGTGGCTCAGTTGTTAAGCGCCTGCCTTCGGCTCAGGTCATAATCCCAGGGTCCTGGGATCGAGCCCCACATCGGGCTCCCTGCTCTGTGGGAAGCCTGCTTCTCCCTCTCCCACTCCCCCTGCTTGTGTTCCCTCTCTCGCTGTGCCTCTCTCTGTCAAATAAATAAATAAAATCTTTAAAAAAAAAAAAGAATCCTGGAGCTCTAACATCACATTTAGTGGTTGACAAATGCTTGAAGAACATCATCTCCAAGTCACTGAGATAAGATATATGAGTGGGAGACAGTCCCTAGTCTCAAGGATTTTGCAATCTAGGAAGGCATATTACCCAGGTACCAGAAGCTATTGCAATTTTATAGAGATTAAGGAAGGTTGCCAGTTTGAATTCATCTCATGTCTGAATTATAGAACATTAAGGAATCATTGAGATGGGTATTCTCAATTCTTCTATCATGAATTTATTCTACAGATACAGTTGCCCATGAATGAAATGATTTATGCATAGCACTGTTTGTTGGAGCAAAAGACTGTTAATAACCTAAATATCCATCAGTATGGGTCTGGTTAAGTAAATGAGGGTTCATACATGCAAAGAAATACTATGCAATCAATAGGATGCAATACTCCAGATAACATAAAATGAACAGAACCCCAAGAAAACCCTGTGAAGCGAAATAAAGACAAGCAAGAAAACAACAACAGACCAAAGTACAAAATAAAATTATGGTATCTTATAATTTGTATGTGGAAATAGTTTCATATGTATATGTATGCATTGCATAGAATATCTCTGCAATGATACAAAATACAGAAAATCAAATGGAGGAACTTGGGTGGTTGGGGGTCAGGAGTAGGAAGGAGATTGTGCACCCTTCAAACCTTTTATATTCTGTGAATTTGTATTACATGGTGATAAAATTATATAAATATACAAAGATAGAAAAGATCAGTTGGAGATGAGATGATAGGACAAAAAAGTGAAGAAACCGAATCAAAAGTAAAAACAGACTCTTCCTTTCTTTCTTTCCCCCTTTGCAGTATATCCTTAGAATTTCTAAAGTGTTAACAAACCCACACTCCTACATTTATGAAAGAGGTGGATGGGATAGAAGGTTTAGAAGGCATAAGAGAAGCTGGTACAGTCAGTTTAGAATGTTCTGGAGAGTTCTGGCCATGGGCATCATGTGAGGGTGCCAAGGCTAAGTATCCCCTTATTATGTGGAAGAATTGACCTCTCTGAGGGCAGCAACTAGATTTGTGGATCTTCAGACCCCTCTTGCTGACTGGGGAATCTGGCTCATAGTGCCTGTACCTGTATACATTTGAATGTCTGACTGATAAGGATGGGGAATGGGGATCCTTAGAGAATGTAGTGCCTTGAAAAGGAATAAGATTGCTATGTATTCACATCTCAAGGGTAAAACTTCCTGTTTTATGCTATTATCATTATCTGGTGACAACAAGGAAGCATAAAATGTTGATATTTTAAATAATAGAAGTCAGGACCATTGCTAGCTAAATAGACTTCCGTTGATACTGGTTTTAAAACATAAACAAGAGTCCTTTCCAGGTAGCAGAGCCATTGTTTATATGCAAATGGTCTGCCTAAGTGGCTTTTAGTGCAGAATACCTCAGTTTTTAGTAGGCTGAACACCCCTATTGTGTTTACCGCGTATATTTGTAGGATCCTGTATAGATTTGATAATCCTTTTTTTTTTCAGTGTAATGAAAACTTAAAACCAAGTCACTTTCTATGCTATTACAATATGGAATTACGAATATCAGAAATTGTTAGGATATATGGTATTTATCTCCTCTTTAGGGAAACGGTAAAAGAGGAGTTTTAGTTTATAGCAGTACAACTCCAGGAAAATCTTGCAGACTCCCATTCTCATAACTATGAGTTGTATATTCATATACCTACATATTAATATATGCAAATGTCTCCAATCTGATTATTGCACAGTCTTGGCATTCTAGAATGTATAATTTCCAATTACTGGAAGCGCTATCTTGTGTAAAGCTCATATCTGACCGTGTATTATTTTTCTTGTGATTGCACTGTATTCCTAGCGCAGTGAATTTACATGTGCGTATGAAAGTCTACAAATGACTGGGTTGACAGCCGGCTATGGAGAGAATCTCCTTTTCTCCCTGAAGCCTCCTGTGGGACTTTCTCTTTTCCTGAAGTGTATCTTTTGAAATTTTAGAAGACAAAAATTAAAAGGAGAAAGCTCAATGATAAGTATCATTCAACAAAGAGTAGATGACTGTTTGTTTAAGTGCACATCTGGAAATGGCCATTGGGACAGAGACAGTCACCAGTGTTTAATACGAATGTGGTTTTGCTCTCTCCAGTTTGATGCGGGTGCCATTTCGAGCCCCAGGGGCACGTTAACCCTATTTGTCCAATGTGTAGACCTTCTTTTATTTCCCACGAGGAAGCGATAAATGTGCTAACAAGAGCTGCAGTTTGTGCAATGTATTCTCTGGTCCTTGCTTGGCACTCACATCTTATCATCTAGGATTCTTGAGATCCATTTTTAGTTCAAGACTCCTCTTGTGAAACTATATTTCTCAGCCCTTAAAAATCCACAGTGCTTCCTGGTCAACGCAGACAGCTCACAGTTTCTTGTAATGTTATTAAAAACTTCAAAAACAAATGGAAACAATCTTATGCCTAGAACCAAATTAAACTCATCACAACATTGAGGATGCTTTCTAAAATTATACCTACACCTCTCTGGAAATTTTGATACTTTGGGGGGGGCGAAGGAGGATGAAGAGGGTGAGAGTTCCCCCTTGGCACCAGCTGGCAGGATTAGCAGTTCCTCAGGAAAGACCAACTGGCCTCGGCCCTCTGGATGGAGCACAGCCAGGGTCTCCCTCCTCAGGGAATGAGGTTGGGCTCTAAAGGGGAGCTCAGGATTTGCCCCTTCTCTTACTGACCAGGGCTCTTTGTTTTTGTTTTCTGTTCTTTCCTCTTCCCCTTCAGAGCATCGTATGCACTGGGCGGCGCCAATGGCACCCAGACCCCGTCCTGGTCCACTGCATTCAGTCGTGTGAGGTAAGCTGCCTCCCCCTCCCAAACCCAGACTAGAGTTCTCTAGTCTGCTTAACTCACAGGGAGTTGAGTCTTTCTAATTCAAGATCTTGCTCCTGTGCCCTTTGTTTAATCTCATATTTAGCTCTCCAATCCCCAAATTACAGATACTAGGATTTATTTTTCTCTTCATCTTCTTCTCCTCCTCCGCTTCCTCCTCCTCCTCCTCAATATGAAACACTTTGTGCAGATTTGTCTCTTGAAAAACACGACTATCTGGCAACCATGGCAATGATTAGCTGGTTTTGAGTAACAGCCACAGCCCCAGAAGGACAGCTGCTCTCTGGGTCAGGAAGATGCCCCCCTCTCCCTGTGGCTTCTTACCTAGTGCGCATCCCTCGTTAACATCAACTGCCTGGGTCATGCAGGCATCTAGGTTCTCAGCCTCTGAGGTAGACCTATACTCCACCGTTGATTAACTCAAACCAGACCTTTACTTCCTCAGGAAATCCTATGTACTTCTTCACACAGGGGAGTCCCTTCTAGTAGGGGGAGGGAGTAAGGCTCTGCCTCATTCTTGACTCTTCTTCACAATAACTCCTGCTAATCTAGCTAAGGAATTCCTTACTGAAGGAGACTGACCCAGGAATCCTGACATGGGCAGGTGGGGGGGGGGGCGCACTTTTCTCTCTCTCTCTCTCTCTCTCATACACACACACACACACACACACACACACACACACACACACACACACACACGATTTAAACCCTCTCACCCTGGGGATAGCCCCTCAGTCACAATACATTTTGCCATCCAAATCTCTCACTGCAAGTAATTAAGCCACTTAGCAGTGACACTGGGTAATTCTGGCTGCTCCTTGTGTGCTAGCAAGAGCTGTTGCACCGCTACTGATTTCCAGCACCCTCCCCCAACACACACCCAACCCACATGCTTGTCAGTCCCTGGGCTCTTCTGTATCCCTGTTTCTCTTTATCTAATTCTGGGAAACTGGGATCTACATGAGGCCAAAGAGGGGGAAAGGGTGGGGATTGAGACAAAGAGAAAACTGGGTGGGGGAAATGACACCAATAAAATAGTGTTCTGAGAGTCCACCAGGAAAAACGCTAGCATGGAGTATGCTTCGTTACAGCATGGGCCAACAAAACAGCTCATCTTCTGCCATCATTAGAAAAACAGATGGCAATAGGGTGGGGAGGAGGGGCAGTGACTCATCCACTGGGCAGGGGGTAAAAAGAGGGAAGAGGAGGCCAGGGAAGGAGGGAGATAAACAGACAGAGGACTCAGAACTGGGAAGAGATCAAAGGAATCCTGAGAATTCCCTTCTGCTGCTTCTATGCGTGATGGCAAGAGGGAGGGTGGGTGACAGGGCTTGGAGCTGGCTTCCGTGTTTCCCAGAAGGTTACAACACAGAGCTTTCCCCATGTGTCCTCCCCTCCTCACTGAACCCCCAGCATGTCCTCTGGATCCCTTAACCAGAGCTTCCTAGGCTTCTATCCTTCCTAGCTTTTGTTGATGTGACAAGGAAAAACTTTACTCCCTCCTCTGACTCCCCTGCCCAACTGCTGCTGTGCGCAACTGAGCCTTGACCACCTGACGGCTGTTGGTACCCCTGCTCCAGTGGTTCTCAAGGTGTGGCCGATGGGGTGGAAGGAAGAAGCAGAAAAAAAAAAAAAAAAAAGAGTATGAATACGCACCAGAAAGGAAAGGAGTCAGACAGGGGAGGAGAAGGAGAAGCAACTCTGAAGATATAAGTAGTAAGAAATGCAGAGAGGGGGTAAACTGGAGAAAGAAAGGACAAGAGAGGCTGGAACTGGCCACTTGGCAGACACCTAATTCTTTACTGGAAAAAGTCAGCTAAATATATTAGGGACAACTGAAGAGTGTCAAAGACAGACGGAGGGAAAACAGACCCAGAGGCAAGATAAACCAAAGAGGGCTCGGTGGATGAGAGGAAGTTTTAAAAGTGCTGCACAGAAATCTGAGCTCAAATTAGACATTTGTTCCCCAGTATCTAAAAGGAGTTTTCTTTTTTTGCTTTCCAGTACTGAATATAACTCTAAGATGTCCCCGTGAGACATCTAGCCTTGTAAAAGTGAAGTACCTCATTTTTCATGTCTCTCAGTGAGCTCAAAACAGTGAATCCATCACCTTGCTATCCCGTATCCATGTCCCGCTTCCTGTCCCGTCTGCTCTTTTGTGTCCTACCCCCTTTGCCACCGAGTTTTCACCTTCAATTCTCCATCATTCTATGGCTCTTGCATTCTTTAAGAGACAGCTTTAAGGGGTTCTCTACAACATCTTATGTAAATAATACCACCTTCTCATTGCCACTGCGTTTACCTTGTCTCAGCAAGAATATGTGCATACTACAGGTTCACAATCCAAACTTGTTCATACATTAAATTCTATGTTTCTGTTTGTTTCTCAAAACTTAACTTGATACTCCTCCTATTTTTCCTGACCTGCCCCTCTTCATACTATCTATTTATTTTGTAAATTGCATATGGGCAGGGAATGCTAACTTGGTTGGTGGAAGGACTTTGGAGTCACGCAAATGTAAATTCAAATCTGAGGCCAGCTGAATGGTGTGAGCCTTGTGTCTTAAGCTGTACTGGGGATGACAAAGCTCTTCTAAGGAGTGTGTCAAGGAATTAATGTGATGTACATGAAGTGTTTAAGCACCATGCCATGTCTGGTCCATAGCTGATGGGTATGAAGTAGTGGCATTCCTGGTGAACTGTTAGGCACTTTGTAAATGCTTACTGGGTGAGGAAAGCAGAAAGCGGGAGGCAAAACTGCTAGTGTGGCCTCAGGGTGAGTAGGTGTAAACCCTGAGGTTGGGAAAAGGGAAAGAACAAGAGAAGAAAGGGGAAACAGGCCATTCCCGTGGAAGCCCCCTGAGATCCATAATTCACAGAGCACGTGGAGACAGTTGCCAGGTCCAGTCAGTCACCAGGCCAGTCAGTCACCAGATCATTCCATGAGTAACTCTCCTCATTTCTACCATTGTGTCCCTTCTTGGGGGGCCTCAGCATTTCCTACCTGGGCTACTGCGTTGGTTTCCTGATTGTTCTTCCTCCTCCCAGACCTGTGCTCATTAAAATTACAGACAAGTATACAAATGGTCTAGGATAACTGTGCAGAAAACAAACCCTTATTCTGCCAAATGGTTGTCCAATAATGTGTACTCTTTTCCCAACATGGCAAGAGAAAGAGAGCCTCCAGGGGGCATCTTCATTTTGTGGGGCGATAATTGAAGCAAGTGTTCACTCCATCTGTGAACACTCTGATACTGTCAGGTCACATGTGTTACCCTCTCTGGTATTTTCCCCTCCATTCCTTCCTTTCTCTTTCATAAAGTCATATTTATTAATTCTGCCGAAGTCCACAGTCCTAAGTTCCACTTAAACTAAGAACATCTTGTTCTCCAGGGAATGCAGCTGGGAATAAAGACCACACTTACAACCTCCTTTTGGAGAGAAAAGACTAATTTCCCTTCTGCCAGATGATTAAAATTGAGTGCCCACTGACCTCAGGTTTGGTGCTGCTTTTTCTGTGAGCATGTATTTCTTGCAAGTGTATTGTGTCCTTCTCAGCAGCCACCATTTTGCATTATAGTTTCTGACACTCTCTCTTTGCCCCTTTGCTGTTTTGTGGAGTGGTGCCCTTCCCTTTTCAAAAGTGGGAGCTGTGAAGGAAGACAGAGGCAGAATGATGTTTGAATAATTAGGATCAAATGCTGACTCTACTCTTGTTCACTGTGTGGGGATAGGGTCATATTGAAACGATGATATATATTAAGAATCCAGAAATAGTCAGGTTCCACCCCGTTTATATCTTCATGAGTGTTTATTATACAGTATAGGTAGTCATGGTTAATTGATGTTCTTCAGGCTCCCAGTAAAACTTAGAAAGCCTTTTAAGATTTTGTGGGAATTTCAAGTAAGTCTTTCTGGGCATTTAGCTGCCATTTCTCCTGTAAATTCTTATGCATACCCTTACAGATGTCTATTACCTTACTTACCACATTATTTCAAGATTTTTGGAAATGTCCATCCCTCTGACAGACTGCAGGCTCCCAAGTGTCAGATGTGTGTTTTATTTATTTTTGTATCCCTCTGAAAAACATAGCCTAATTCTTCAGTGACACCTGTTGCTATTCTAAAGGCGGGGACAGAGAGTTGAAGGTAGAACTTTGACTTTGAGAGTCTTAAATTGAAAAAGATTGAATCAGTCTTCTGAGAAGCAGCACAGTAGAAATAAATAGAAGGAGGAGTAAAGAATAGAAACCTTGTCATGCACAGAATCAGAAAACCTAGCAGCAGATACAGTGAGGACCACATGGAATAGCAGAAGAAAGGCTGTCTGGCGCATAGAGGCAGGCTTGAACCTCCATTCCATCCTTTATCACATGATTCCTTAGGCAAGTCAGTTAACTTCTCTGAATTTAAGTTCCCTCAGCTTTAAATCAGATGGATAAGATTTATCTTTTAAACTTGTTAGTCAGATAACCAGCTTCAGAAAAGTATGGAGACACACCCATGGGGATATAGCCTGGGGCCTTCAGAGAGGTTACACACCAGTAATGTGTGGGTCATGCTAATTTTTAAGGAACCACTGCACACCTCTCTTGTTTCTGAGGGTTTTTGATCTTAATCAAAAGATTAAGATTTTGATTACATTTTGATCTTAATTATACCCATGGTTCCTTCTCTTAAAGGGCCACTGTTCAGATTTGTGGCCGTCTTGGTTAGCCTTGATTTCTTAGTCACTGGATGGGTTGCATTTTGGAAATTTGTTGGCATTGTCCTTTCTTGGCATCTCTTCAAGACCAGTCCTGCTTTTGGTTTTACTGCTTCCATCCTGGTACCAGCTGGCAAGAGAAAACTCAGACTAAGGATAGATAGGAGAGTCAGAACATGATAAAGGACGTACAAGCACTTCTTGTATGAATGTTCATTAAACATTAGTTGAGCGTGTGATAAACATTAATTGAATTTCATTTATCAGTAATACTGAGTGGTTTCTGTTACAAAACGAAAGTTATGCTCCTTGCCACTCTTCATCCTCATACAACAGTGACGGGCAATACACATGTCTTTGCTTATACCCCAAGGAGAAAAGAGGCCAGGCTGATTTAGAGGGAGATTTGGTCAAGGATTGCTTAATAGGACTCTGGTGCCCTATCTAATCCATTCTGATGTTCTCAAATGAATGAAGCGCCCTCAGAGAGCTGGAGGGAAGCTGTGTAGTATATACCATTTTAAAGGCAAAGGGGGTTGAGCAATAATGTCTGCATGCCTGCAAATTTGATTTTTCTACTAGAAACAGGTCTAGGACAGTTTTCTCTAAGTCCAAGTCCTATCCTTATAAGGAACATGCCCTCCCTTACCACCTCCATGTTTTGTGCCAGAATGATAAGAAATCACTTCTTAAGTTTAGCAGATGTGCCATTCTAGTCCAAATGAGAGAGCCCCCATTTAAGATGGCAGCTAAGGGGTTTGACCATGAGGTGGATTGTTACGGTAGATTGTGCAGGATGGGGTGGCTCATCCAGTGGAATACTCAAGACTTGTTCTGGCCACACCCCAATCTTTACTCATTTCACACAGGCAAAGGAGTTGGTGGGTCATTTTTGTAAAAAGTGTGCGAAAGAATTACCTGGGGTTCTAATTTTTTTTTAGAGATTTTATTTATTTGAGAGAGAGAGGGAGAGAAGGAGAGAGAGCATGGGGAGGGGCAGAGGGAGAGAGAGAATCTCAAGCAGACTCCACGCTGAGCACGGCATGGCTCCATCTCACAAGATGGAGATGCGGGGCTCCATCCCATGACCCCAAGATCACAACATAAGCCAAAATCAAGAGTCGGACACTCAACCGACTGAGCCACCCAGGCGCCCCTTGGATTCTTATTTTTAAAGTGCAGATTCTTAGGTTCTGCCCCTTCTTCCCCATTCTTACATATCAAGTCTGATGATGTGAGGTCCAAGAATTTGCTTTAGGGTGCTTCTAATGCAGGTGGTTGTCAACTGCACTTTGAGAAACACTGAGCAGGGATAAATGAATACACTCCTCAATAATGGTACACAGCAGCACCTTGCATCTTGGGAGAAAAGGATCCATCTTCCAGCAGTTCTTGAAAAAAAATGAATATATCACCTGAAATAGAATGCAGGTTAGAGAGGTCAAGGACAGAGGTAGAAACGTCTGGCAGAGAGTAGTAAAACTAAAATTCTTAGAAGCCAGAAAACACTGGATTGTTTTAAAATTATAGTGAAAATTTTTTCATCATGGGTAAAGAGCAACAATAAGCTACATGGCAATAAGTATACGTGGGACCAAGAGAAAACTTGAGTGTTTCATTGTTTTTCATTCTTCTCGCCACTGGTCTGATCCTGTTTTCTCTTTAGATCTAGCCATTAGAAACTACAGACTGTGTTGAAGGTAACAAGAATAATAGCAAAAAAAAAAAGAATAATATCAAAAGCTTGATAATAATTCATTTGGGGTCAAAAATCAAAAGCAACTGGGATTTTTAAGCCAAAGAAGAGAAGGATGAAGATTAACGTAGTAAATATTTTCATGTTGTAAATATTTTACCTACAGAAGAGTTAACAGTCACCATCTCCCAATAAGAACAGAACAGAAAATAATGGGCTTAAAAACTGAATGAACTATTTAAATCTGTGCGAAATATCCTGGCAGTGTTAGACTTTATACAAGGTTTTATTTTTTTTTAAGATTTTATTTATTTATTTGAGAGAGAGAGAATGAGAGAGAGAGAGCACGAGAGGGAGGAGGGTCAGAGGGAGAAGCAGACTCCCTGCTGAGCGGGGAGCTCGACGTGGGACTCGATCCCGGGACTCCAGGATCATGACCTGAGCCGAAGGCAGTCGCTTAACCAACTGAGCCACCCAGGCACCCTATACGAGGTTTTAAAGAGGTGTGTTTAAAAGGTGTATTAGCCTTTGGAGAATTTTAAGGGGATATGTATTGTCCTCTCTATAAGATGGTTAAATATTTTCTACTGCATTAAACACAGAAAATGTTTTGGTATTCTCTTTCCCTGTAGATCTAGCATGCCATGGATTTAAATGTAAATATATTTGTGTTTTCTTAAAGCAACTGGTAGAGATACTTGCCTGTATCCTTGCCATAGGAGTACTCCTTTGACAGGAATTTGTATAGGAGAGCATTGGGCTTGGAAAGACCAGGTGAGGAGGAGCTGGGGACAAATTTAGCTTCAGCAGAGTGGCTGCATTTACTTAAATGTAGGTGGGCAGTTGTATTTTTTTACACATTTAGTAGTTGATACCAACAATGCTTCCATCCTTAATTCGTTCCATCTGCTACACCATTCCTTGGATTCTTTCTTCTGTGTTGTCTTGGACCTCTCTCTGCCTCCCTTTTATTATTTATATTCCAGATGGTAGCCCTGTTAGCTGTGCTTCTTGATCACTCATGGGCACTGCCTCGGTTTACTGCTAAGTCTATGGATGCAGGGGCTAGTATAAAATTCATGAGGTAGAAATGATGGCATGAAAATCACATTTTTATTGTATCTTTTTTTCTTGCCCAGAGTTTGAGCCAAGAGAGAGGTGCTAGAGTCAGACCAAAAAGTCCTGTTCTAAGAGATGTGCTTTATTCTCGGGCACAGACTGTCTACAGATCTGAATGAGATGATCTGAGGTCAGGGAAGGGAGAGGATGGCAGGGGGCGTGCGCACACACGCATGTGTGTTACTAACGGTGTTATAGTTCTGCATATCTGACCACATGAAGTTCCACTGCAGGGTGGCAAAACCTATCAACACGATCATAAATTTGAGGGATCTTTATTCTTCAAGGTGAAATGCAGTGTGTGAGCATCTGGGAGACACCACTGCAGAAGTCCCACATTCCCAGTGGCAGCTAAACTGGCTGGCCCTCCTCCGGGAAAGCAGGAAGGAACATTTTCTCCCAAGTGAAATATTTGAAGACTGAAGTGAGTCAGACAGTGTTGTATTTCACCCCTAGGGCTGCCTGAGCCTCGAGTGAGAGCAGTGACACTTGAGCCTGCACCTGCAGAGAGATCTAGGACATACCAGGGCCCCGGAGGGCCCTGGCTACAGCCCCAGCACCAGGCCACCTGTTAGCAGTGCAGACTCTCGGGTCCCGCTCTGGGCTTCCAATTCAGATGCACTGGGGGCGGGCTGGGGGAACACCACCCAGTTGTGCGGATCCTCCAGGTGGCTCCCGCGCACTCCGGGCTTTGTAACCTGCTGGTCTCCAGAGCTGGAGGAAAACAGCTCGCTAGTGACAGCTGTGGGGGACTTGAAGAATACATCGATACTAAGATCCCAGGTCTGATTCGAAATCTCTCCTTTCTCTTCCCCTCAGCTTCAGTGAAACCTGTTCGGCCATTCTTTTCTCAGTCTTTTCTCATTTCTACCCTTACGGTTTATCACTACAACTATGCTTCAGAACACCGTTCCATCCACAGAGAGTCACAAATTACTCTTAATAACTACCCGAGGCTTGAACTTCGAAGCATGACCAGATGGGACTGTGACTGGTTTTTAAAAAAAAAAGAAAGAAAGAAAGAAAGAAAGAAAACCTCTCACCTGAGTATGTCTTTATAAGTACCTTCGTAAAAAGAGAAAAATGAATCCTTTTTATGATATCTGTATTCAGAAAACCAAATGTTCTATTCCGACTTTATCACTTGTGCACTGTGTGATTGTGAAGTGGTTTAACTTCTCGTTCCCTTTCTATTTATATTTGGTCATTCAAATAATAGCCAGCAATTAAACTTCTCTTTGCCACATTTTAGCTGTTTACAGATCACATATAATAACCATTCCTTCCCTGCTGATTCTCAGGGGACAGATCATATGGGCTTACTTTTGTTTTACATTCTTGCCAAGTTCTTTAGGATCCATGGGTGAAGAGGGACCATAAAAATGTAATTATGGTAAGAATAATAAGGTCACAGATGCCAATAATGGGGACAGCTACTCTGCTTCTGGTAAGGATAGTGTAGGTTCTTACAAATCTAAACCTAAATATGTGTTAGCCATGTTAAAAATCCAGAGAAAAATGGAAAATTAGCTTAAGTTGGAGCTGTCTTCCAGGCTTACTGACTGCCAAATTCCAATCCCCTTGAGATTTGTTTGTGAATTTCTCTGCCAGTTTTGTGCAATCTCTGCACCAGGCTGAAAATCCGGGCATGTCTTTCGGCTTGTCCAGAGTCCCATTCGGTTCAGGGCTCTACTTTAGATCCTCCAGCTGGAATCTCTGAAAATCAGACTCCAAATGTTAATTAGGACTAGGTTTTCATTTTGAAAGCTAAAACCGTTGTTTTTTTTTTTCCCCCCTCACTTTTTAAAAAAGTGAAACACTGAAAGCACGACCATGCAAATTGTAAAACCTCATCTAGATTAACAACATTCATGAGAATTTATGCCTCTCTTCAACTCCCGTGGAGCCATGCTGAGCGTCCTGGTGGGCTTTCTAACTGGCTGCATTTGGCATTCTTTGTCTTCTGGGCTTCCTGGGTGGGCCACTTTCTCACTCTGCTAATTCTCTTTATGACATGGGTTGTCCCTTTTCCTCCTCCCACTGCACCCTTTTCCTGATTACTCTGTGCTTTTCCTTATTTTTCTGTTCTTTTTCTTTATCTTTTCTACCCTGGGCTTGAAGTCAATTTAAATACTACCCACCTGCAAAATTGACATCACAAAACTGCTACCTTCTTTTCTTCAACCTGCCCGACCTTCCAGATGCTTTCCCATGATTCTACTGGGGTTAGGATTAGCAGCGAGCAAATACAATCAGATTCTATCCATAAATAACCTGACCCCTTTCTCACAGGGACATTGCTCCCCTATGATGTCTAACTAGCTTCTAAAATGGGTTTTAAATACAATTAAGCATGATTCAAATACATTTACTGAGACTATTCAGGAATCTATAGAACATTGGTTACTATACTATTTAGCACCATAATTGGCACAATGCCTTTATTAAATAGTCATAGAAGCAAGCTCCTTCAGAAAGTTCACATAGTTTGAGTCATTTCTGATTCATTCTACTAAAGTTGATATTTCTTTAAGTGGGATGATTTGATTATAGACTTTATTATAATGACCAAGTGGTAGCAAGGTACACTATGAAATCTTTTACCTTCTTTCTTAGTCTCTAAAGTACAGATGTCTACCTATATACATATTGTGCGTGTGTGTGGGTGGGTGGGTGGGTATCTGTTCTTCTGACTAACCCAGCAGTGAGTGATGTGACAAAGAAGAGGGTGACTCTCCCAAGTGGATTGCGATTCTTTGCAAATTGCGGCAAACAGGATGTGTAGAAGAAAGGCTACACATTTCAACCCCAGACTAATGGATTTAAATCTCAGCTCCACCCTTATTAGTTATACTTTTGTGTAATGTTTTTTTAAACTGAATTTCAATTCTGTAAAAGTAATACATGTACCTAGTTTAGAAAACCAGTTGGCACCTGTAGGTTTATTTGGAAGATGAGCTGCTCCTCTGCTATCTGACCTCAGGCCCTCTGGGCAGAGAAGATCCTTCTGCGTCTTCTTTGCTTCTTCTGTGTCACTTCTTTTATTTCTTCTGGAAATTACATCTATAAATATCTGCATCCATACACACGTATCTATTTAATAATTCTTCTGCTAATCTTGATTTTTTTTTCATTTAGGACATTATTTACTGACGTCCTAATAGAGAAGATAGGGTTTGAGCTCTCTGATACCATCACTCACAGACATGCACGTGCACACATGTACACTTGTACTGCTGCCTGTTGAGGCCCCTGACACTTCTAATTCTTGAGTTTTCTGGGGTGCAGCTGCATTTCAAACACTTAGGTTTCTGTCTTCTCAAATTTTGTGTATCAGTTGCTACTCGTCCATCCATTTCCCACCGTCCTAAATGTTGACTTCTGTATTGACTGTCTTTCTCTCTCCTATTCTTATTTCTCTTGTGATTTCATACCTTTTTATTCCTTGACAGTCATTTTAGTGGGGTTTGCAGAGGGAACAGATATAAAAACAAATTCCATTCCTATATTTTGCCAGTACTGAGCCTGGCACATAGTACATGCTCAGTGAGCAGCGTACTAACACTTCCTTCAACAGAGGGTATGACGATATG
Organism: Zalophus californianus; assembly: GCF_009762305.2. Classification (NCBI taxonomy): domain Eukaryota; kingdom Metazoa; phylum Chordata; class Mammalia; order Carnivora; family Otariidae; genus Zalophus; species Zalophus californianus. The sequence goes on along the minus strand of NC_045604.1, from coordinate 50,531,686 downwards.
GAAAAACAAGAGACACCTGACAGAGACCACATACCCTATTTTGGTATTTTTTTCCCCTCCATTGCCTTTTCTAACTTATTTCAGCCTAAAGCCGAGCAAAAATCTCTTCAAGTAGTGAGTTCTTGAAAGTGTAAGTTTTAGATAAAGAAGCACTTATTCATGGAATAGATATTGCCCATGCATCGTTGGAGACTCTAGAGATGTGAAAGGAAACAAGACAAGGTTCCTGTCCCCTGTGAACCCCCAGTCTGATTTGGGGGAGAGGTGTGTTCAAAGTCCTGTGGGAACAGTGAAAAGAAAATGATTGTATTTGCTTATAGAGCAGGCAAGAAGTAGGGTGGGACATCAAATTTGGTAAAAAAAAAAAAAATGGTATAGGAACATGGCAGTCGTGTGGAACCTTGAGGGACATAATCATTCCACTAGTTGGGGATAAAGGAAAGCCCTATGGGCAGGGAGGATAGCATGAGCACAAGGCAGGGGTTTGAAAATGCATAGGATGTCTGGAGAACTACCAGAGGACAGGGCATGTGGAGACTACAGGTGAGGTTAGAGAGGTCCAGGCTAGATTAGAAAGAGGCTCGAATGCTGCTATGCTTAGGATACAAGCTTTATTCTGGAGGCATTGAGGAGCCTCACATTGTTTTTTTCGTTTTTGTTTTTGTTTTTGTTTTTGTTTTTACTGGTAACAACATCACATTGATACACTGTTGGAGATGAAGCCCATGGAGAAGGACCAGGTGATCAGTAGAATGGTTAGGATACAATGTCTGTATTTTAAGAAATGAGGTGAGAACCCAGACTTGACCTCTGCCAATAGAGATGGAAAGAAGTAACCATTGAGGGGTTTTCTTTTAAGATGTCAAACTGATTCTAGAATCACAACCCATGGAGAAGATGAGGTTCTGAATCTAACTCACTAGTGCCTGGATAGATAGTGAGTGCCATTAAGCTCTGTAAAGAAAAAGAAGTAGCCCTGTAAGGAGGAAAGAATGGGCTGGGCTTTAGACTGGGTGAGTTTAGTGAAATTGGAAATAGAAGTTCAGGAACACAGTCTCACTCGGTGATTTGGGTTGAGAAATGAGGAAAGATGATGAGAAATAAGGATGATGATTGAAGGTGGCAAGTAGATGAGGTCACGCAAGACATGTGAATGGGGAGAAAAGAGGAAAAGACCTGGCAGGAGGCAGGTGATGTAAGGGAAGAGCAGAGGAAGTGAAACTAGTCAAGGAGACAGAGAGCAAATGATTGGAAAGTAGAAGGAAATGAAGGAGAGAGTGCTCTTAGGAAAACCATGAAAGAAGAGAGACTTCAGAGAGAGAGCTGGTGAATAGCGCTAACTGCTACAGAGTAGACAAACAAAATGAGTATTGACAAGAGACAAGTAGGTTTATGATTTAAGCACTCACTGAAATCCCTGACACAGAGGGAGCAGTGGAGTGGGGGAGAGGGTGATAGGTTGAGAAATAGATAAGAAAGTTGATGCAGCAAATAAAAAATATTGTTTCCGAAAGTTGGCCAGTAGGAGAAGTGGGATGGACAGTAATTTAAGTGGACAACAGTGTCCACAGAAAGACTTTCGACAGGGATGAGACTTGAATATATTTATTGGCTGTGGGTAATAATCTGGTTGAGAGTCTGGAGGCACAAGGTAAAGAAGATAGAAAGGATCACAATACTGTTGGCTCTGAGTTGGGTGGGAAGGAAGTAACAACGACCAAAGACCAAGTCTGTAGAGTAGCAGATGTAATTCAAGAATCCAGGGATTTCATAGACAAAGGTTTCTCATTTCTCTGGGCAGGCTCTCCCATCTCAATTGATGGCAACTTCATACTTCCAGTTGCTCAGGACAAAATCTTTGGTGTCATCTTAATTCCTCTCTTTCTCTCACCCTCCACATCCAGTTCATCGGGGAATCCTAATAGCTTGACCTTTAAAATATGTCCACAGTCTAGTCACTTTTCACTGTCCCAGCTGCTGCGCCCCCCCCCCCCCCCAGTTTGAGCTATCACCATCCGCTGCCTGCATTGATACAACAGCCTCCAGGGTGGTCACACTACCGCCCCATGTCCTATTTCCAGCTCAGCAGCCAAACGGTGCTGGTAAAATGTAAGTTAAAGCTAAGCAGTCCTCTGCTAAAGCCCTCCAACCATCCTGCTTTCACTCAGAGTAAAAGCCAAAGCCCTTACAGTGACTTACAAAAACCTCCAAATATTCCCTCTCTGACCATTTGATTGAAAATTACTCCCTCCTCTCTGTCTATTGCCCAACACATAGACCTCCTGCTTCCCTTACATTGTCCTATTTTTTTTAATAAGACTGTGACTTTCTAATTCACTAAATAATTACTTATTTGTTATATTTAATGTCTATTTTCCCCACTGGAATTTGAGCTTCACAGAGCAGGACTTTTTATTTCCTTTATTCACTGTTCTATCTCAAGTTCTTAATAAGGTGGTACAGTGACTGACACATGGTTAATGCTCAATAAATATCTTTTGCGTGGATGAATAAAGTAGGGAGTTAAGGGCAGCTACAGGTTTGGGAGAGACTGGCAGTGGGATAACGACCTTAAGCAACTTGATTACTTTGGGGAAAAGGAATATTTTGCTAACTTGTGAAGAGTGAGAAGACTGCCAAGAGACCCTGAGTTTAATCCTTTAGCAGTCTTTTCTACTGAATACTTTTTGTTGTTAGGTCTACAGTTAGCATGGTCATGTCCTGGGACTTTGGAGATGGATGAAATTTGGATTTCCAGGGTCCTTTCAGCTCTTTGAAGGCTGTTTGTGTGCAGGAGAGAGGAAACTCGGTTCCACCGATCGCCTTTCTTCTCTTTGGTCATGTGACCTCAGTCGAAGTCATTTAACAGCAATGGGAAAATAATATGTTCCTTGGTTGACTTAACAAGTTCTTTTGGTGCTCAAATGAGATAATGTTTGTGAAAACATTTGTAGACACTAACATGCCACACATGTGTATAGGGTTATCTTTGGTATTATCATCCCTGTGTGAGAAGTCTTCTAAAGTAAGGCCGTGCTGATTCATTTCGACGCTGCTGGGACACATCCCTCATGCTCCACCAGAGGTCCTGCCCAAGGGAGCTGAATGTCTACTGGCAGGGTGTGCGCATAACATAGCAGCAAAGAACTGGTGTGGAGAAAAGGAGCCTCTGCTTCTCTCCTTTGACTCAGTCTGATTCCTTTCAGGAACTAGGCCAAAAATTTCAAGTAAACTTTTGTGTCTTTTTGGATGTACCTTTCCAAGTGTAAGCACCCAACATGGGCATCAGAACCTTGTTTAAAGACAGCTCAGATCTGAGGCTTGCAGCAGCATTCCAGCTTCAGCCCAACAGCTTAGGGACCTTTCCTTCAGAAGCTCCCCCTTCAGAGGATGCCCACTGCCCATAGAGGATACAGACCCTCCACCTTATTTTTCCTCTATTTCATTGAACAGAGGAACAAGAATAAGAGAGAAAAATGAGTCTCTGAATGCTTAACCAAGCTGGAAAAAAAAATGGCAAAACAAAACCATACACCTACTTTGAAAGCAGACTTATTACCTCTTCCTTGTCTCAGCACCCCTAACCCAGTGATCGTAGGTAAGCCTTTCTCCCCCCGTAAATTCTCCATAGCCTCTTCAGCCTTATACATTGTTTTCCTTCCTATTTAAGATCAGTAATGAGAACTTGGCAGGAGAAAAATTCAAATGGGTCAGGAGGCCCTTGTGGCTTTTCTCGGGCTTGTTTTCCACAGCCCATTCTAGCCTGCAACATACTTCGCAAGAATAAGTTGGCTGGAGATCTAACCCACGGTAAGAGGCCACCACTGAGGGCAGCATTTCAGACTCAGTGAGACTGGAACCATGAGCAGGCTTCCTGAAGCACAGAGCCTGGGTGTTTCCTTACACATGCACATGCACATGCACACACACGTGCACACATAGCAGCACACACCGGGGACCCTCATCAAGAACAGATGTTGCTGCCCACTGTGCCAGCCACGTGTCAGGCATGGCATTTTCTTCTGCTAAGCTCCTGGCAATTGTGTTTTTCCTTTCTTCTCCCCTCCCTCCACCTTCCTCTCCCCTTTCCCACCCCCTACATCCACTGCATGTACAAATTCTCTCCTGATTCATACTGGGCCAACCTCATATTTTTGTTGTTGTTATTGTTATTGCAAACATTAGATGCTTCCAAAACTGGGGGAAAAAAAAGAAAAGAGAAAAGAGAAAGAAACCACAACAACCCCCAAAGAAAACATGTTCTAACCCAGGAATGTACAATACTTCATGCATGGGAAGCATCTTCCCACCTCTCCAAGCTTAGCTACAGAATCTAGGGCTCCAAATTCCAACACATGAAAAAAATAAATCCATCCAGTTTTTTTGTATGAGCTTCATACCATTTTTCAATCTAAAAGCTTGCTGCTCCCCCCAATGGCTAGGATTTGCAGAAGAGTCATAGCCTCCTTTCCCAATTTATACCATGGTCATTAAACAATGACCACTGCTTCACACCAATTTATTCATTTCTTCCCTTAAAATAATATTTCTGAATGCCTATTCCATGCTGAGATTATAAAAGTGAGTAAGTTCCTAATACAGTCTATGCAATAGAGGTAAAAGATCAATTGCTCCCCAATGAGTAAAAATACAGAGATATGAACAAAGTCACATGGGAGCACAGAGGATAAAGCAAATAGCTTGTCTCAATCACATGGAGATCTTATAGAGGGGTAACCTTTTGAAGGATAAACAGAAGCATGTGGAAAGGCAAAGATTTTGAAGGAAGCGGTATATTGCAGTCATCAAATTTGTCTGTAATAATGCTGCATAACAAATAATCCCCAAACATCAGCAAAGGTGTGCCAGCACATTCAAAACCTCTGGTCAAATGCAGCATATGTTGCGCACACTCACATTACATTGGTCAAGACCATCCGCATACCTAGGTCCAAAATTAGTGGGAAGAGGAATTATACTCTGTTGATAGTGAAGTCACAGCGAAGGAAGAGAGAGTGAAAGGAACTGTAGACCTATAATATCATCTGCCATTCAGCCTTTGTAGCACAAACATTTGCTACATTCAAATTTATTCCACCTGATCCCAGGACACTCCAAAAGTCTTACCCAGTCATAGCATCAGGCTTGAAAATCTAGACTATCATGATTTACTATCAGGTTATGATGTGCTTCTCTTAATCTAGAGCCTGGTGTACTAAAATCACAAGTTCTCTGCCTTCCACACCTGATGGACAAAGTGGAACAGAGACAAGACACACCTACAGTAAACATCCCCTTTCAAGGAGAATAATGAGAGACATATAACAGTTACTGGTCAACAACAATTCTGAAATCCCTCTGAGAAAAGTTGCAAAAAATCTCTAAGAATAGGGAATGCTTCTTGTTATAAGCTTTTGATTACTCCCTGGGTATAGCTCCCAAGTCCATTGTTCTTCATGGTTCTGGGCTCTGCTGATTTGGAAGTCCTTCCTTTTCCATTATCCTCTTGGGCCACGAAAAGGAGCACTGGATAACATCCATCTATTGGAAGCTAGGTAGCTTTCTCTGCCTGCTTTGTCATAGTAGAATATGGGGGATGCAAAAATCTTTTTATGTTCTCCAGAGTCTCTTTTAATCTAAGCTGATGATACTTTTGGCACCTCAACTCACAGACATTATTGGTTTGGTATATATTTAATTTTAGTCAAATCCATATACCAAGAGCTATCCTTACAAGTCTTTTCCAGATGTGCCTCTCTCTATAGATTTAATTAAAGGTATTCTGAGCTTAGGAGTCTTCTCTGGGACAAAGTCCTTAGTCCATTTTCTATGAAGCATTTTGTTCAGTTGCAAGGATCCTGTAGGTGCCACTTCAATCCAATTAGAAGTCTTAACAAATGGTGTAAAGATCCACCCCTTGATTTGGTCTTTGAGGCTAAGTCTTAAATGTCTAAAGGTATAAATCTTTCAAGCAACCCATTCATCTCTTCCATCTTATTCCTCTGTTCTCTCAAAATTTGGTCTCCATGGTTGCCTCCAAAGAGATGGAAAAGAAACAGAGGCCAGCAAGTCTTGAGTCCCTTGGACCAGAAGTGATACATCATTTCTGCTTGCCTTTCCATTTACCAGGACATGGTTACATGGCCTTAAGCCCACCTCAGGAGAGACAGGGAAACACAGGGGAATATACAGATACCAGGTGAGCAAAATATCTCTGTTACAGAGAAGAAATGATAGGACTTATACTTTAGGTAGAAAGTCATAGTGACATATTTTTGACCATGGAAGTCAGAACCCTATCATCTCTAACCTGAGCTAATGTAACAGCCTCCTCAGTGAACTGAGGAAGTAAAAAGAGAAGAAATAAAGGGGGCTGAATACAAAACTATTTCTGCAACAGAACTGGTAAACATTTGGAGTTGGACATGAATAGAGAGGAGTTGAAGATGAAGTTAATGGGGTTGGACGGGGGGTGGATGATTATTCCGTGGGTTTGTCTCTCACATTATCTCAATTTGTTCTGAGAAAACTCAACCAATACTTTAGCAACATATAATGCTTGACCATCTACTGTGGGGAAAAAAGAAAAACCTGGTTCCTGCCTGTGTGGTTAGAGGTGTATGCTATTTGTGTTTTTGTTGGTATACCTATTTTGAATATCCAGTTAAATGCTTCTGGAGGGCAGGGGGGCATGTTTCATTCCTCTATGTTTATATCCACCCTCACCCCCCCACACACACTGTAGTTTATTATTAAACATTCCATAAATAGTCAATAAATATTCACATGAGGTTAAGTAGTATTCATTTTATTCTCTTCTTTGGCTTCTCCTGGCATATATTATTTGGTAAATTCCTTATGCATTGAATATGGAATATTGGGGTTCAGAACTGGAATTAGTATTTTCTTTTTTAATATATTTTTCTAATTAGAGAAACGAAGTAATAAATTAAATATGCATTATCCAGATGTGAAAGATCCCAAACAAATGGAGATGAAAGCTACTCCCCAATGTCCTCTCCCTTGTGTGCTGGTTTGAAAGTTTAAAATGCTTAAGTTTAATTTTCACCTCTATTGCTCATTCCCCAAGTGACCTTGGGACATGGCCTTTGTCTCATTTTCCCCATCAGTGGAATATGGATAATCATATTAATCTGTCTCACCAGGCGATGTGAGGACTAATTAAAAATGAGATTAAATTCAACTCAGGTCTTTCTAATGTGAGAAATATTAAACTTGGTGGTGCATGTCTGCAGTGCTGTTAGGTTTCTGGGAACAGTCTCTGGCCTTGGAACTGCTTATGACCCTAATGACACGGCAGCTGAGTCACGAGTGCCTGCAGCCTGCCCAGCTTGTTGGCCATACTACCTGTCCTGTTTCCATGCCCTGTGTGCCCAGCCCGATGGACAGATCCATCCAGATTGCCTAGTAACTGAATAGCAGCCAGTGATCTTTTTACTTCTTTGGGCTCCCTCTGGGAGCTGCTTCCTTCCTGTCCTCTCTTACTTTCTTTTCATGCCCCCTTTTTTCAGATAGGAGCTCTGAAAATTCTTTGTGCTGACAAATCATTAAAAAGAGCTGAATTAATAAATTCATCATGTACGTTGGTCTGCTCAGGCTGCTGTAACAAAATACCATAGAATGGGTGACTTACACAATAGACATTTATTTCTCAGAGTTCTGGGACGTCCCAGGTCAAGGTGCTGGATGATTCAGTTTCCTGGTGAGGGCTCTCTTTGTGGTGTGCTGATGATTGCCTTCTTGCTACGTCTTCACAGGGAAGAGAGAGAAAGGAAGCACTGGTATGTCTTCTTTAAGAGAATTGAACCCATCATGATATCATCTAAACCTAATTACCTGTCAGAGGCCTTACCTCCAGATACCATCATATTGGGAGTTGGGGCTTGAACATATGCTTTTGGAGGAACAGCATTGCTGTTCCTAATAGCATTGCTCATGCTCACGTCACCTAAGCAGAAAATGTTCTGATACATAGAACTAAGTTTCCCAGGTTTCTTTAATAGGTGGCTACCTGCACTATGTAATTTTAGGGGTGATTCACAAAGTCTCAAACTTTCCCATATTAAAGTCATTTTTTTTTTGCCTGAACATTTTCTATTTTATCTAGTTGCAGATACATATTTATCATTGACCCCTTAATATGTTAGCTGCTTTCTAGAGGGGTAGGAGAATATGTAGATACTATGGTAGAGATGGATACATTGGTCATGGGAGTTGTCAGAGCAAGCTGGGTCCAGCAAAGAAGTGGAGATGTTGGAGGGAGAAAGAGAGCAGTGACTGACGGCAGACTTTAACACAACACTTCTGCTTTACCTATACCTCAACTGTCTACAATAGAATGTAAGAGAGAGGATGAGTATCAGATAACTTGACTTAGGTATTTTTCCTGCCTTAAGACCATATATTATATGGTCATTCTATTCCCATAGTTGGAAAAGGTAAATATAAGATCCCTGGGACTACAAGCCATAGTTAAAAGAAAGGAAGAATGACCAGGTTCTCCAGTAGCCACCTTCGGGAGGGCTACTCTCCACCTTCACTCAGAAAACAAACAGACAGAAATAGCTCCTGGTTGCACAGTATACTTAATAACATTAGTGAGTGTTTATTGTATGCCAGGTGCATACCAAGGAATCATTCCTCTTATTACCATTCCTGTTCAGTAAACAGGAAAGTGAGGGGCTGAGAATTCAGTTACCTTTCCAAAGCTCCAGAGGTAGCAAATGTGGGATAAGTACATGAACCCAAGCAGTCTGATTCCAGAGTCCCCATTCTTAACTGGTAGGAAGATTAAAAACAAATAAACAACACATAAACTAGAAGCATAGGACTTGTAGAATACTCAGCTAAGAGATGAACACAGGGTGCTGGCCACCTGTTGGGACACCTCCCCAGGCTTTGCAAGCTTTAAGCTGGAGGAAGAGGTGACGTGCCACTGAACCCTGCTGAGCGAGGATCAGAGACCAGGGAAGTGAGCGTGGGGAATATGTGAAACAGCCGATCAGTGGATGAGTCAATGAGATATACAGACAAGCATCCCTGAGATAAAGGGAATATAAACAAGACCCTTGCACAGAGAATAGGTTCCATATGGGGGAAAGAGAGACTGGACGCATCTACCAATTAACAGAGAACAGAACAGCCAGATTGACGACCCAGGATGGCGTGACAGGGTGAGCTTGAGAACCACGATAATCAGGCACACAAATTGAGCTGTTCATAGACGCAGGAACTAAACATTAGACCGGGGCTAAAAGAAACAAGACTATTGGCAAGAAAATATTCTAGAATAAATATGACACCTCCCTCCTGCCATTCCTCAACTCAGCTGGACCTGAGTATTTCAGGGGGTGATAAAATAGTCATGTCTAAGTTGTGGAGAGAGCCTGGCAGAAATCAGGCAGGAGAGAAAATAGTCTGGGCCCCCTCTAGGCCTGTGTTTATATGGAAAAAGAAAACAGAGCTTCTCACTGTGAGCTGGGACAGAGTTTGCTGACTGATGGGGCTCTATTTCTTAAGACTCAGTCCTTAGATTTAGTAAGGATTCTTTCTAGCTATTTTTTCAATGAGCAAATTTTTTGAGAAAAGTTTAGCATGATTTGAATAGTCAAAATGTCATAGAAAAACCTTCACCTCCATTGGTCTTCTACCCAAATACAACCATTTTCCAAATCCTGGCAATTTTCCTTCACAATACCCCTCTGTCTGCTTTGTTTGTTTGTTTATTTCCATATTATGACCAGACAATTCTGTTCTTTTCAGTTCAGATCTGTTTGAGGTAAACTTCCACCTGCTCTGAATCCTTCCACTTCTGTCCCGAACATTTCCCATACTGTCCCCAGATCCAGCCTCTGAAACATAACTTTTATTGTGTTCCCCTTCCGCTCAGAACAAAACAAAAAACTAAAAAAACAAACCTTCCAGTGCTCCCTTATTGTCTTCAGGATAAGGACTAGCTAGATTCCTCCAAATGGAGATTTTGACCTAGTTCCAAATGTGGGCCATTAATACTTGAGGCAGAAAACCACAGATACATCTTTTTTTTGTAATCTGAATTCTTGGCTTATATTTGTCCTCCTGCTGGGATTTTTCTCCTTAGGTCTCTGACCAAATCCCATCTGTGCTCAAAGATTGAATCTCTATATACTCCATAAAGCCTTTCTGAAATGTCCCAGCCCCTTTCCTATTCTGAACCTTACAGCTCTTATTGGTGCCATTAATTACTTTGGGAATCAGTCCTCCACTGGCCTGGGATTTCTTCCCTATTGTCTCAGATGCTGTTCAGATTCTGTCTTATTCAGTGCTGATGACACCAAAGCTTCTTTAATGGAGACTTTGTCATCCACAGAACCTACTGTGGGGCCTTATACCTAGAAGACACACTAAGTATGTATTGATAAGATATCCCAGGATTTCAGCAGCTAGCCTCATGCCTGGCTTATAGTATATGTTTTGAAATTAAATATCCTAGATGATACATCTTTCATGGATTACTATAGCATTGACTTTTCCTCAGAGAGTGGCTTTGCATGCCCACAGTTGTGGTGAGAGATTGGACTAGGTGCAGTACTGAGACATGGAGTACGGTATGTCATTACTATTAGATAACGATGCTGGAGGCAGCGTGGACGTGTCAGGATGATTATAGCACAAGCCTGGGCATCAACAGTGGCTCTGTGTCTTTTCTCCAGACAGGTTCCTTAGTGGCTCAGGTCCTTGGTGTTTTAATTGGTAAAATGGGCATGATAATAATACCTACCTCACTGAGTTGTTGTGAGGCTTTAGTAAGATCATGCATACAATCCTTATAGCACAGTGCCTTATACACAGAAAATGCCATATATAAGATAAAAAAAATAGTGTCTGGTTTCTCAGTGATGACTTGTAGTTCATAAAACTATTTTTACCTTTAGGTTCATTCTTTATGCCAGGAGCTTTCAGAGAAATTGTATATGTCTGTGTGTGTGTTTGTGCGTGCATGTGTATATAGAATAAAAACATATTTTAATGTTATATATCTATATTGTACATATTGTATATTATTATGATACATCTATCTTACATATGAAGACTGTATATATCAAATGTACAATATTTATGTGTATGTGTATATATGTGTATGGAATATATGTGTATTTTATGTGTATATTACATGTATGTAATCATGTGTATATACACATATAACAAAGTGAGAGAGAATGAGAGAGAAAACACGTGCTGTGAGTTATATCCCAGGAACACTTGTGAATGCTCAAAATCATGGATTTAGATTTGCCCCAAAGTGCACCCTCTTTGTGAAGAGCTGGGTGTGGTATCGGAATGGCCAAAGGTCTGGTCTATTGCTTTGATTTCTTTAAATAGCTCCTTCCACCCTAGGAGTGTCTGCTTTCTCCTCAAAGTTTCTCCCCGAGTGCTTGATTGCTGAGGAAAGAGCGAGAAAGAGAGGGTGGGGGGAGAAATGGAGGGAGGCAGGGAGGAGAGAAGGAATGAGAGAATGGGGAAAGAAAAAAAATAAGACGCTCAGCAAACAGCAGGAGGGCCAAGAAAAATATTTAATGCAAACAATGAATATTGTCGTTTCCTCCCACAGTCTGCATTCCCAGTCATCTTCCACAGGCAGGCGTGGGGAGCCAAGAAATGCCGAGCTGCCTGGCATGGGCGTGCATGTGGCGGGGCGCCGGGGGGCGAGCACGCGTGGCGGGCTGTGCTAGAACATTCCCCTTGCCAGCCCAGGCCAGCCTCAACCTCCCGTGAACTGCAGGCTGGCCAAGGAACCAGAAGACAGGGACAGAGGGAAGTAGAGGCTCAAAGTCGGAGCATAACCCCGGCCATCTGCCCCGGTGCTTCTCCAGCCCTTTCTCCCAGCTGCAGGTTCTCCACCTCTGACTTCAACCAAGTTCCTCAGCCTTTTGTCTCCTTCGCCTCCCAGAGCTACTATGTCAGCTCTCGAACGGAGTATGTACGGTGTAAGGTTCCCCTCGTGTGGGCTGCAGGCCTGGTACCACAGCTGGTGGAGGGCCAAGAGAGGGGGAGCTGTGTGAGTGACCACCGACCGTGGGGACAGGGGCCAGGCAGGTCCCACCTGCTCAGCAAGGTGTCTGCAGTGGCCCGAACTTCTGCTCCTACTTTCATTCTTCTGAATCTTTAAGTTTGCTTCTGTAAGGGTCTGCTGTTGCTGAGCCTGTACCTAGAAGGTCATGCTAAGCCATTTTAAGGTGATGTTGTAGAGAGAGTAATTGATAGTGAGCACAGATTACCTGGGGAGGCGAGGGAAAAAGACAGAGGAAAAGCACCTTATCTTGGAGGAAAGGCAAGAAGAATGGAAAGCAGAAAGTCTCTTCTAGAGGGGAATCCGTGACTCTCACTCACCAAACATTCATTGAGAACCTACAGTGCTATGTTAGGCTTTGCGCTACTTCGGGGTCCTGGTGCTCATGGAACGAAGCAGGAGAGGAAGAGGGAATGAATGATGTGTCCCTGCTCCTGTGGTCCTTACAGAGTTCAAAGCTCTTGTGTTCAAGGTTTCTATCTCTAACTTTGAAACACAGTAGGCTGGCTCCAGTTAGCGGGAGAGGAGGCAGGAAATTCCCCATGCAAACAATTGTGAATCCATTCCTCTTTTAAAGAAGAAAGCCAACTACAGGCCCCCTCTGCAGCTACCACCTTTCCCAGCCCCCATCAGAACAACAACAAAAAAACAAAAACAAAATCATGGGAATCAGTGGCCCACCCGGCTGGCCGTGGAGAGGCAGATGAGGTCCGATGGTGTGTCATTATTAGTTCTTGCTGGGAGCCCAAGCCCAGCCTTTGCTGCATCACAAATATCAGGGCTCTGAGACAACTGCATCTGAGAAGCATTGCTGTGTGGTTCGAGAAGGAAGGGAGGGTGACAGCACAGGATTGGGAGTCACCGGCATAAAATCTGGACCAGCCAACTTCTTAGGATGAGCAGGTCCTGAGACGAGGGCAAGTGTGCAGGACAGGAGTCAGACTGTTGGAGGGGGAGAAGAAAGGTCTGGGGGTTTCTTTGATTAAGACATGGAGACAAGCTATGGCCTAGAGGAGCCTGGCAGTGACCTCCTGATTACGGAGATGTGACGAGGGAATAAGGATGGTGGCTAGGAGCAGAGCACTGGGCACTGTCACGGTCAGTCTCATGCAGTTGGGCCCAAAGGGGGCGGGGGAAAAAAAGCCAGAGGTACCAAGCGTCTTAGCATGGGTGAGGCCTCCAGGTCCAGTGAGGGTCAGGACACGCTCCCATCAGTAGCAGTGGCTCACTCCTGGGGCATTTCCCAACACATGGGGCAGACCACAAAATCAGGAGGGCTGCCTCATTTGGTTTTGAGCCCCTAAGACCATGTGACCTGTGGTGGGATGTCCTCTTCTGTCTCTGTCTCTTGGGAAATAGAGGTCTAATTCTGAGCCAACATTTTTGTGGCACAGATCAATGCAGACTCTACGTGAGTGGCCCCTTGCCTTGTCTTCACCACTCAGGGCTCTCATCCCACCCCCTGCCCCTGCCTTGGGGTGGGCTGTAGAAGCACCTGGCTATGTTGGTCCCAGAGGGGAGGCTAGTGGAGAAATAGGCGGGTGTATGTTTGTCAGTGAGGTAGAAGAGTCTGCACCACTGGGTCTTTATTTGCAGCAAAATGAAAGGGGCTGCTAGGAGGTTATTTTTGGCTGAAAAGTAAGTCACAGAGAGTCTTCTCACTTTCCTGTTTTCCTGTGGTGCCCGTCAAGGAAGAGGTGTCTGTGATGGTTTGGGGTTTTTCAAAGGCTAAGACACTCAAGTCACCACTCTGGTTTTGAGGAGAGCCCTGGTTTCCAGGAACCAGTCAGGCCTCTCCCACTCTGTTTTTATAATTTCCAGACCCATTTCCCTTGTCACCTGACTCCTTCATGACTCAGATGATGCATTTGTGGTGAAAGGGAATGGGGCAGGAGGTACAGGAATGAGAGCATCCATAGTTTTGACTCTAAAGTGTTGCTGGTAGAATCTTGAAGTTTTTCTGACCAGAGTCTCTGTGGAGGGAACCCAGACACCAACCCACAGCAGTAAAAGCAATGGTAGCGTTCCTGCCACCTTCATAAAACTAGGATTCTTTGAGTACTTACCGTGGAACAAGGACTGGGCTAAGTATTTCACCTCCATTTGCTCATTTACCCCTTACAACAATCTATGAGGTTGGTGTTATTCTCACTCACCAACCAGGATACTGCTACTTAAAGAAGTTCAGTAATTTGCTCCAATTTAAGAGTTGGTAAGGAGCAGAGCTGGGATCTGGGCACAGGTTTATTGAACACCATATCCCATGCTCTTAATCACCAGACTGTACAGCCTTGATCATTTTCCAGAGCAGGAGGTATTAAGCCCTGTGTACCTTGAAGCTGATGAAAATTTTATAGGAAAAAGAAGTCATTTGACCTTATTTTGTTGCTTTTCTTTTTCCATCTCAGTGTATCCCAACTATTTCTCTCAGAAGAATTGTTTTTTTGTACTATTTGATTATTTCTATTCCATGACTGTGCTTTGGTTTTGGTGTCAGACAGAAATAAACTGGTTATAATCGGGCTTTTCTTTTGGACCCTATAAAGTTGCACCTTGGCTTTTCCGTTTTTGAGGGTCTGGTGGATTGCTCTGACAGAGAGGTTTGAAGCCCTACACAAAAGCTATATGACCTCACATGGGCCAGTAAAGTACAGTAGGCCACAGGACTAAACCCCAACTTCAGATCCCTCTCTCAGGGCCACCAAATGGGGTGCTTCCCTCTGCCCGTCCAACAGAATATGTGTCTTCATTGCCTTTCTTTGAATTACATCGTGCTTGTCTGTTGTGTGTAGAGCAGACCCTTGGCCTTCCAGGGTCTACTCTACAGTTTCAACTGCTATCTGGTAATCCAGCAGATCCTTAATATCTTAGTGATTAGTGGATTTGCATCATCTAGTCTTCAGGGCTGGTAGGTAGGAACAGATCTCCCAGTTGCAAGTGAGCCAAGTTACCTGGGCGGCACTGCTGTATGACTGTGTCATTCCATATCAGTCCTCATGAACACAGCCTTCTTATTAAAATACTAACAGTGTCACTTACACATTCCCCACCCTGCGGAGGCCCAAGATCTGGGCCCCTATTCCCAATCTGCTGTGAAAACCTAACCACTTGATTATAGATATTTGCAAACATCCTGAAGACAGCCATGCTTTCCCTACCTTCTTCCTGCTCTGGTTTTGAGCTTCTTTTTGTTTTTGACCCCTGGTAATTTTTCTTCTTTTCTTATTATCCCAGCTCTGGAGTTGAGAGGATATTGTTAAATTTTATCCAACATTTTTAGGTTGTTTATAGAAGTACTTTCAGATGGTATATTCTACCGTCTCTTCCCACTCTTAAATAAATGTATACCAATGGTCTGTACATAGTAGGAGAGGAATATTGGAAAGGAGGGATCTGGTCACAAAATATGCTAAGGAAATGTTGTTAGCCACCCTCATATTTATTCATTTATTGAGAACTTCCTGTGGCATCAGGCATTGAACTAGTGGCTGGTACTATAAAGATTAGACTCTGAGCCCTTGATAGTACAGAGTGTTAAGTCCTGTATAATGCCTATATGGGCAAAATATACCATAGTAACGCACAGGCAGGGAGGACTCTCTGGGTCCAGGAAGCCAGATGAGATTTTCCAGAGGAGGTTGTATGTAAGAAACTCTTCCTGCAGAATCCATCTCAGGGTATCTATTTTAATTTTACATTTTCCAAGAAGATTGTTGCAAACCCACAAATGTGAGATCATTGGCACCCTCCCACCCCAAGGGGTGAGCACTGGAGGAGGGGAACAGCTCCATTTCCTCTTTCCGTCAGATGACTGTAGTGAGCAGAAAAATATCTGGCTTGAGCATTCTGGGACCCAGAAATAAATGTCTCTGGGTTGCAGGCATCTGCCGATGGGATGGGAACATAGTGCTGCTTCCTCCTGGGGAAATCAGCCTCTAGGGAAATACGTGAGGACCAAGCCCTGAGGCCTGAAGGAGTGATAGTGCCAGGCAGCTTATTTGGAATAAACTTTGACCTGCAACTGAGAAAAGCAGAAGTGACGTTGTGGGGTTCAGGGGAATTGATATATATATATAGCTCTTTTTTTGCTTCTGTGTTGGATCGTTGGGTTCACTTTATTGTTAATGCTCCTGTACCTAAGTCTGTTGTATAGAAGTGCCAAGGAATTTAAATTACCCTGCATTCCCAATAAATTAAAAAAGGAATGAAATCATCAGATAGTGGTAGCATGCTATAGTAGAAGGAACATCAGATCAAGAATCCAGAGACTCTACCTTATTTCCAGGATGGCCACCAACTCACCTTACAAACAAGACATTTCTCTTTTTTTTAAGGCTCCATTTCATCGATTGTACAATAAGAGTTTGGTACTAAATAGTCTTCAAGGCTCCATCCAACCTTAGAATTTCATGTATCTATGATCCTTTAAGAAAACCCCAAAAGCAAGTAGTGTTCTGGTCATCAAGGGTTCTTGAGGGGCCTCAGAAACCTCATAAGTTTTGCCTGTGAAATTCTAAGAGCAAACTTGCAGTGAAGCCCAGGCAGTATGAACATGGTAGGCAGATCTTTGGACTGAATGGAGAATGAGAATCAGGCTGGAGAATCAGGCCAAGCATTCATTGGAAAGCCAGAGAAAAAGAGAAAATGAGCACACATTCTTATATATATTTACAAGAGTTTCCATTTACTGCAAGGACTCCACTGGGCCTGACACCACAGCTTCCCTGGGAAAGGGCATCTTTGGGACCTGATGCAGCCTCATCAAGAAGAAGAAATGGATGTAGATCTGATTTGTCATTCACGTAACTAGAGAGTTTTGATGGGAAATGACGTGGGAGAAAGAAAATAGTGTTGAGCATTAGGCACGAAAGTGATTAGCATCTTCTGGTCTGAAGGAGATGAAGATCAAGATGAAGGATCAAGATCAGATTCTGCCCTGTGCCCTACCTATAAGGAGATAGTCACTTTTGGCTGAGATCCCAACCTGTAGGTCATCAGAGCAGAACATCTAAAGTTCAAAACTAACCTTTCTAAAACATCAATGTGGTCATGAGTTCTGTTGCAAGCTGTAGAAGAAAAATGTTCTTAATGTAATTGAAGTAATAGAAGTGTTATCACCCAATCAGTCAATGTTTGTGGAGCTCTTCTTGGGGGTGGGCCCTGTGATAGGCAATCTGGGACCACCCGGCTCTCTATTTTCACCCTCTTTTTCTCCCTTACAAGTTTTCTCAGGCTTCTCCTCTGAATCATCCAGTCCTAACTTCTCCTCCGAGAGGCTAGATGTAGCAGAGCCAGCCCCTGAAAGCCCTTGCAAATCTCCCCAACCAAGATCTGGCTTAGGCACTTCTGTCCTCACCCCTACGCTAGCACGTACTGTCATAAGCTATACTTGTTTACAGTGGATTCTCTCAAGGGCCGGAACTGTGTTTTATTTATCTTTGTATCCCCATAACAATGCCTGGCACATACAGGTTTGTAATAAAGGATATCGAATGACTGAATGAATGACTATATCCATAGACAACAGATAGGGCCACCATCCCCATGCCTAGCTTTCCAGAACAACCTTAAACAGAAAATAACATAAAGAATATAGATAACATAAAGAAGAAATTATCTCTACTTTGACAAGTTTCCAAAGTTGTACAGTTTCCATAGTCATATAGGCGTATGGGCTGATAGCCCTTCTTCAGATTTCATCACTGACCCACAGCCATTTATACGGCTATCTCATCTGCCTGGAACACAGCTAGCGGGCCATAGATATCATCAAGCTCATGCATCATGAGAAGAGAAACCTAGCCTCTCTCTCAGATCTAGGTATTTACTTCAGGTATAATTTTAAGAAGCTTGACTCATGAAAAATGTGTGTGTGTGTGTGTGTGCATGCGTGCGTGTGTGTGTGTGTGTGTGTTTTGGAGGAGGCTCACTTAATGAAAGAGTAAGTAGCCCAATACAGAGAGTCTTCCTGTAAATGAAAATGAAAAATGTTCATGTTGATGACTTTGTATTCCATTAGTTATTAAAAGGCAGGATAAGAGGAATATTATGTTTTTTTCTTTTATCAAAATGGTTAAAATGGAAAATGAAAACGTATCTCCTCAAGAAATAGACTACAAGTATTTGAAAAACTCACTTACGTGACACACTCTGTTTGCAGATGTTACAGGATAAGTGAGGTATATGTATGAGGAGTAAAAATTCACCTCTGGACACACTGTGCAGAGAAACCTTGCACCCCACCTTGGGGGAAGTTTCCTGCAGCAGGAGTGATGTCCCCAGGCGGACACCTTTCCATTATGGAGATTTTGATCTAATCTACGTTCAGTCTTCAGATGCTTTAAACACTTTGGATCAATTAGTCGTTTTTCCCTTCTTCTTTTTTCCATTGTAACTTTGGACTCAAGCTCTCAAGTTTCCCAGGCACATGTTGCCATAGGAGACTCTGTTTGTTTAGGGTGGAGTAGTTGTTTTTGGCAGGTTGGGGGAGGAACAATTAATTCTAATAGGTATATAGTAAATTAAACGCTTGGGTCTTTCCAACCTTTTCTCTGGTTTTCTGCCCCTTTTTATAAATTCCCTTTTCTTCCCAGATGATCCTTTAAGAGCAGAAAAGAAGCAGTTTCTAGAAATCATGTTCAGGCTCTAGCCGTAGATGCCCCTTGGGAGCTGGAGAAGGTCACCTAGACCATTTCTCCTCTTTTCAACTTATCTTCCCTAGTGTTCCTAAGATGAGAAGCCATCCTTGGGGGAGACTTTGGAAACAAAGATCCCTCTGGATCCTTTATTAATCCATTCAAAAGTTTAAGTTGTTCTTATGAAAAGGAAGCTCTCCCTTTAATCCTCCATACTGAACACCATACTTTTTACACGTAAGCGAAGTATTTTGGGTGCTCTTCGGGTTTTTATAGACAATAACATGAAAAATAAAGAAGGAACAGATTAAGTTTTGCCAATGAGTCAGTCAGGGTTGGAGAAAAAGTAACAGATGCAGTGTTAGAGGAGGGAAATATACTCCACCAAACACTTGAAAAAGAAGAAAGAAACCTCGGCGGGGGTGGGGGGGTGGGGGAGTGGATCTCAGTAGATGTATCTGGTCCTCCTGGGAGGACCTGAGAGCATTTATGGATGTTAAGGATGTAGCTAGCTGTATTTTGACTCCTATTATTGGGCTGCAATTGTAGCCCCAAGTCCTGATTGTATAGTTATCCCCAGTTCTGCAGAGCCAGAGTCACTCACTCTGGTGTTAAAGACAAATGTACATCTCAAAATCTCCGTCTTCTATCCCAGTGAGGCCCGTGTTGAAAACAAAATTCATTTTTACTTCCTGCTCTCAACTGCCTTTGCCGTGCAGCTGTGGAACAGCTGTTGAGTTCCACCCCACAAGTAGCAACTTTTCAGTGACTGGAATCTTGGCATATATCTGGAACGATGTTCAAATGACCTCAGGACCCCATAGAATAAATCAAAACATTGAAGTAATAATTTGGATGAGCTCGTTCTGATGTAATTCAATTGCTGAAAATTATTTAATGGCCTTTTTTTTTTTTTAGCTTAGTGATCTATCTATCTCATCAAAGCACAATGAAATAGGCAACAGTCCCTCTATTTGACATTTAAGGAGGGTGGGGGGAGAGAGTGATTTAAACATGCAAACTGGAAGGTGACCTCAGAACTCAAAAGTCTACTGACTGTCTTGTGGTCCAAAGAGTTTGGCCACAAGACGTTTCCTGAGGCTTCACATTTGGGCATCCACTCAGGATGGGAAGCCGCCAATGTGATTGAGTAGGTGGGCTGGCTGGTATGCCCTCCAGGATGCTGTGGGACACTGTTTTTCTCCAGAAGTAGTTCTAGGGAAACAATGCATTGGGCTTCTGAGCTATTTTTTAACCTCTTGTTGCTGTTCTTATCATACATTCCCTTTTCGGGAGAAACACTCCATTAACTCTGGTTTGACCTGGACCCCTTTCCCATTTTGGTTTCTGTTAACTTGTAGCAGTAACAGGAATGCATGGAAACAGTTTAGCTTCTTCTGCTCTCACCCTGTGTCTAGCTGCTGTGCATTAGGTAGCTGTACATGTGAGACTATTTCTGTTCCCAGAAATAGTCTGGTGTCCCAGACTGGTGTCCCAAACCCTAGGACCCCTGCATTCTGGACAAACAGAATTTGAGTTTTCATAGCATGCCAGGACTACCAGCGTTTCTGAATACAAGTACCAGGAGAAGGGGTGGAAAATATGGTTCTTAATTCAGGAGAAGCAGCAGAAAGTCAAGATACATGACTTCTAATCCCAAAGTCTGCTTGACCCTAGCTATGCAACCCAGGGAGGTTTTTGTCCTTTCTATGCAGCTCCATTAAAGCCAACCTTGCCTGCAGCACAGGCTTTTCCTGAGGATCAACAGAGTTAAAATGTGTGAAAATATTTGGTAACCTACTCTATATAAAGACCTATTATTACAAGAAGGTGAAAAAGTTGACCAAGGAGTTTAAATGAACCATTCTGACTCTAGAGCTGGTCAGAAGCAGGTGTTACAGGTGAAATTTGACAAATCCTTGGGTACAATGGTCTTGAGACTTCTCAACTTTTTGAGAATGTTAGGTCTCAGTTTGTATCCTGCCCCTTGGGTGCTCTCCCCTAATATCTCTTGAGTTCCGTGGATTATGGTAGGGATGGGCAGGAGAGTAGTGCAAAGCCCAGGGAAACTGTTCTTAGACACTGACTTCTCATGTCCTCACCAGCCTTTCCAAGCTGATGGATGGTGTGATACCATCAATAACCGGGCCTACTGCCACTATGATGGGGGAGACTGCTGCTCTTCCACGCTCTCCTCCAAGAAGGTAAGTGAGCATACGTGCTGGTAACAGGCAGGGCAGGGGCTCCAGAAATAAAGCTAGTGACTTTGGCTGGTTCTCCGTCATTCTGCATCATTTTTACTCAGTAGTCAAGAGGGATTTATAATGAATAAACATCGACACTTCTATGGTGACAAGATTAAAGGCAGTGATTTTAGGTGAGGTTGTTAGAAAACACTAGTTCTCTAGTAGTTGGTCCTGGAACTCCTTCAGAAGAGCCATGGATTTTGCTCCTCAAAGACACATCTGCTTATCATTGTTCAGCATACACCTCTGTTGGCAGGGAATTATGGCCTCTACCCCATGGGGAGGCACAATTACCAATGAAGTGACATCTGATTATTATTAATCTTCATAATTAAATTAATAATCCTATGTAGTACATTATAAGTATATTTCAAGTTTATGTTGAATGGCTACCACAAGCTGCTTGGAACACTCCCTAGACTATATCCTGAGCAGTAATCTTTTTCTCAATTCCTTTTATCTTTATCTCTCTGGGCTCTATTAAATTGACAGATATGCTCAAGCTAAACCTGTGAAATTGAATAGGCTGAAATTTTGCTATAATATGGATAAAAAGCCAAGTGCTCCAAAGATATTTGATGCTAGCTAGCCAATTTGATGAATCAGAAATATGCAAGAGACAGTATTTCTTTCCTTGTACATGTCTTCACAATAAGTCACACCTACGTGGTCACCTCTACAGACTTGAATACTATGGCACCTAATAGCTGATATGACTGACTGTTCAGTATATGCCAGACACTGTTCTTACCACTTAGGTGAATTAACTTATTTAATGCAGAATGCTCAGGGGTTTATCAAATCACTGTTCAATTTGGCCCTCTTTTGCTCTAAAAATTAATAAATCCCAAACCAAAAGAAACAGATCAAGAACTTGGAAAACAGGTCAGAAATCATGTCAACTAGTTATTGTTCTCACTTACAGACGGTAACTGGTCAACTATCCCATCTCTACACAGGAAGATATGACCGGTTCAGAAGAAAGCAAGCAATTCTAGCCTCATCTCCATCTCACACTCAGTAAATCTAGGGTTTGTCTTTAATGGATTTCAGTGCCTATAGCCAGCATATACTAGAATCAGGATTTGAAAAGACACTTCATGGGGCACCTGCGTGGCTCAGTTTGTTGACTATCCAACTCTTGATTTCAGCTCAGATCATGATCTTCGGGTTGTGAGTTTGAGCCTTACATTGGCTCCATGCTAAGCATTCTTTTGACATTTTCTCTCTCCCTCTCCTTCTGCCCCTTCCCCCTTGCTCTCTCTTTTTTAAATAAATAAATAAATAAATAAATAAATAAATAAATAAATAAAATCTTTAAAAAAAGAAAGAAAAGGCACTTTATCCCCCTAAATCACATTTTACCTCACATGTGAAAATATACTGGAAAATTTCCCCAAATAATACCACCCATTTTCCAACCCCCTTGCCCAATCACCAAGCCCATCTTTTCAGTGTGCTTAGATGGTTAAATGCTATGCCTATCTATTTTCACCTCACTAGATTGTCCATGCCCAGAGGGTAGAATCCTTGCCAAAACTTTTTACATCATGTCTCTCAAAATGCCCAATTCTCTCTGAAGCTAGTTATGGACACTCAAAAAGTATATTTGTCTGTTGGTGCTGTAGTGCAAACAGGTAGAGAACAACTTTTGCTGGATCATTTTTGGTGCAGAGTAGGGATAATTATATAGCAGGAAAGCAATCCAGCCACAGACAATGGGTAGAGAGATGCATTGTTTCACCAAGTCAAAGTACATCCTGGGTTCAAGATGGGCAAAACCTCATGCTTATAAGATGGCAAAGATGATAGTATGGCTCCAAGAACACCAAGTAGGAGTCATAGAGCTAGGCTGTAGAGCCTTGGTTTTCCAGATAGTGTCATGACCTTAAGTTAAGTCATCCAATCTCTCTTGGCCTTCCCTATAAAAAGAAAATGCTAACATCCATCTTACCTACTTTACAGGGATTTTGTGAAGAGGATAATGGCAACAAAAACATTAGCAGTGGTTCTTGACATTAATGATTATATTAAAAGTAGTGGTAACAGGTGTTATAGATGCCTGGAAATGTGTGTTTTATATCCATCATTTTATTTAAATCACACTAACACCGCCTGGGGTAGTTACTGTTGTCCTTCCACTGTATGTATGTGTGTATACACACACACACACACACACACACACACACACATAAAGTGAAGCAAGGAAGATTTACCTTGCTCAAAGAGACATGTGTAAGTGAAAGAACTGAGTGTTAGTTTCAGTTCTGTGATATTAACAGTAATCCCACACTTCCTCTGGGACCAAGTGAGAAAAGCAGAAGCTGGTTGAAAAGTATGAAGCTTGGCAAGAAAATGGGTTATTTCAACTTCTCTTTGATTTCCCCTAGGTCATTCCATTTGCTGCTGACTGTGACCTGGATGAATGCACCTGCCGAGACCCCAAGGCTGAAGAAAATCAGTAACTGTGGGATCAAGCCCCTCCTTCCACTGCCCTGGAGGCAGGAAGAAAGAGAGGCCTCCATAACAGGAAACAAAAGGTGAATGAAGAAGAAATGTTGTGAAATGAAGGAAGGAGGAAGAGCATGAGGATCTTATAGACATGCAGGAGAATGTTTATAGGTGCCAACTGTTGCATCAAGTAGCCCAAGTAGGGAAGAATCCCAAGCAAAAGTTTCTTCAAAGAGGCAGTTGATTAAAAGTGGAAGGAGAAATATGATAGATATACAAGGACCCTCCTCCCCCATTTATATTCTCTTCAACCCCATCCTCAACTCTTGCCCTACTCCCCACTCTGCACCCTGCCAACTATTCAGTCCCACCCAACTTGTAAACCAATACCAAAATACTAGAAGAGAAGTTGCCAGGGACACTCTGTTAACACCCATTTTGAATGGATTGCCATCTTTCAGGGCTCATCTACTCTAAACTGGCTCCCTTTCTTTCATGTAGTCTCCTTTAGTAATAATGAGGTTAGTTATTAGTTCTTTATAGGTATTTAAACATAATTATATAAATCTATTATATATATATTATATTTTTTGCTGTCTACTAAGCTAAAAATTATACATTGTTCCACATATTGCTGCTGTGAAGTTCACTTCCAAAATGAATCCTGAGGGTTTGAGGACAGCAAGAAAACTTGTTCTGCCATTTTTCTATTGATGGGGGTTGGCAGGTTGAAAGGGAAGTGGTAAAGGGGAGGGAGAGAGAAATTAGGTGGAGTTCTTGATATGAACATGTCAGCTAATCATCTTTTCATGAGCAGGAAGCTGGGCCCAGTTTGAGGAGATGAAGGGTTGGGATGATAACATTAAGAGGCATGGCAGGTTAGGTGGGAGTACCCATTGGTGCTGGGGCCAGGAGAACCAGACTGTGGTTCTTGTGTATTTCTATCCAAAAAGAATATATTCACTACTTTTCATTTCTCAGAACTCTCATTTGGAGTTAGCGAGACCCAGGATTCTCTACATTCCCATATGTGTCTGTTCCAAGGGTGGCTCTTAACCCGCCAGTCAGTGAGCAAGTTTATACTGGGGCTTGTTCTCTGATTGCCATGATTACAGGAACTCGCACATTTCTCATGGTTGGCCTGTGCCCTCTCTCCTTCTAAGTCCCCAAACCTGGCTATCATTCATAGACACATGACCAATTGATGATCTGGGGAAAAAAATGTTATGGACATGACATAGGGAGAAAATGGGAGGAGACGGAAGAACAGACAGAGATGGGGGAGCCAAAGGAGGCCATAGAGATGGGAGAGGCCAGGAGTAAATTAGAGCCCCAGGCAGGAGGATGAAATGAGTCAAAGAGACTTGGCCTTGTTCCAAGTCTCCAGAACAGATCGGAGGGGAATCCTTCAAGCAATGCAGGATCTGAGGTAAATTCTATTTGAGTACAACATATATCCATGACCTAGAGTTTTTGATCGAGCAAGCTACGGAAACACGTGGAGCAAGGGTGACACTCTGTGGGAAGAGAGAAGAATTTCAACTATTTAGGGTCCATTTTGTTGTCGTTTTCCTTTCTGGTTAAATAGATGGACTGTGGGTAAAATGACCACATTAACTGCCTCTATTTACATCCCAGGCTTACTCTTTTCGCACATGGTCTATTGCAGTTGTTTTTGGTAACAGTTTCTGGATTAAGCCTTGGGGAAAGAGAGTTAATTTCTTGCTCAACACTTCAGTTTGTTATCTCAAGAAGGGCGGGAAGGCTTGCTTCTCCCTCAGAGCTTCCTCTCCAATGGAAGCGAAGAACAGGCCAAAATTAGAGTGCAACCTTGGTCTCTCTGAATCATCTGCTCTTTGGCTCTGACCACAAGTTTTCGACTCTTCCCACCAACACTGAAGCAATGGCTTTGCAAATAGGAAGAGGAAATATTCCCCCACCGCTATCGTGAGGAAAGAACCATATTCTGGAATGGGAAAAAAAGAAGGGGGTATACACATATTTATCTCTAGGGACATAAAATGAGGGTGGCACCATCATTGGGGAAAGGAAGTAGCAGAGATTACCCATCCAAAAAACCCTTGTCCTCTATGTTTCTAGCCATAAGGGAAACCTAGATACCTACTCCTCATTGTCTGGGTTCACATTTAGTGCCCCCCAAAAAGAATAAATATTCCTAGGATTGTAGTAGGCTTCAATATGGAAAAGACAGTGGAAAAAGTTTAGATCCTCCATTTTTTTTTTTTACAAAGTTGTAAAATTGTTTTCTTGGGGAGAGTATCCATATTCTTGGAAGTGCATCAAGCTCTTTGTCAGGGAATCCTGCCTTGTCTGAGACTGAGGCAGCAGAATAGGTATCTTGGACATCACCCAGCTCAGGAAGGCTACAGCTCCCCCACAAGGCTGCAAGCCTGTGGTTCCCACCAGTGTGGGTCTGTGCTCAGTTTCTTCACAGAAGGAACAGTGAGAACATTTCTCTGTCATACTTCATTTACGAATATTTTATTCTCCATTGGCAACATCTACAATCCACTTTTGCCCTGAAAAGGCAAGAGGGCAGTTTCTGTGGTGTGTGGAAAGTCCTTCTGGCTGAAGGCTGCCCGGCCCTCATCAGCTCTGGCCATTCAGAGATGGCAGGCTCTTCTAGCCTGTGTCCCTGGGGCCCAGGCTGTTGAGCTCTCATGTCACTAACAAAGTGGAAGGACAGAGACACCGTGGTCACAGATTCCCAGGAGATATCAACTCCCACTCACTCTATGTGGTGGTCTGTATTTGGCTGCTCTTACATATCCATGGGGTCATGGAGGACCTCTCCCACAGGCCCTTCTTTGTTCCAAAAGTCACTTCTCTGCTTCTTTTTTTTCCTAGTAACCAGGGGCTCTGGTTGTCCAGGTTGCCCAGGACTAGCTGACTCTAATGGCTAGTGTGACAGTCTCCAACCGGAGAGATGAGAGGACAGAGTAAGGAGAATGGGCAGTAGGCAAACCTGTACATGAAAGTGAAGAGTTATTCTTGATTCTCTCCTTTCCTTGCCTCCATTACAAGACATTGGACTTGGCACTTCCTCTCCTCTGTAAGATCACTATTAAGTGCATCAGTTAGCACCCGAAGGGGATGGCTTGATTGGGAACACAGTGAAAGGAGCTGATCTACTGTATTGTAATGTAAAACAGCTACAGCCAGTTATTTTGTAAGATTATAAGATGTTCATTAAAAAATCAGCACAGAAAATATGAAGTGTCTTTGGTGTCTTATTCTTTGTTTAAATCAACCATCACTTCGAAATCACTTTCCATTTGCCCATGCCAGGTGCAGACATCATCATCAATTAATTGATTGATCATTCCTTTCAGACACTTAGAAGTGATTTGTTAAGTAAATGGCATGTGTAGAGAAAATATACATGAACGTTTATAAGAAGAGATGATATGTACCAAAGCAGAGCACACAGTCATGATGTCAAGTGTCTCGTGAGTTGTAGAAATAAATCCCAAGAATCATTTATGGTTCAAAGGAAGTAGGTGTCACTCCTGGATGCCAAAGGTACATAGCGTTTGAAAGATGGTCTGAGAAGCAGGCATATGAGAATGATGGACAGAAATGGGAAAGAGGGAGAGAGGATAGTCCAGGCAAAGTGAACAACAGGGCTGAAGATGTGGAGGTAGGTTTGGGGAGAGGCTGGGTGATACTGGACATCACTGAGGCATCCAGTTTAGTAGCAGGTAGAATTTAGCTAACATGTGCTATGCATTTGACACACCATCTTTTTTGTTTTATGTTCACCAACATGTAATACATCATTAGTTTTTGATGTAGTGTTCAATACAATCTTATTTAATCCTCACAACAAATCTGCAACTTCCATATTCTCATTTCATAGATAAGGATAGCAAGTGTCAGTCTGGTGAGGAAAGTTCCTTAAGTTCATATGACTGGTCTTAGTTTTAAGCCTGGCTCTGTGAGACTTCAAAATGCAAGGAAGGAAAAGAAAAATGGTGTTTAATGGGATGTGAAAGGGAAGAGGGGAGGAATGGAGAGAAATGTCAAAGATGAGGTCTCTGCTTTAAGCCTATACACCTATGAAGATTATCATCACTGACAGAAAAGGGAAGGCAGGAAGAGCAAGCTTTTGGAGAAAGAGCATATATTGCTATTTGATAAAATCAGTTTGAGGTCCAGATAAATAATTTGTTGGAAGTTTCCTTTAAAGTAGTGTTTAGCACACTGGAGGAGGCTTCTGCAGTTGGCGGGCAGCTTGGCAAGGTCTCTTAGTCATGCTGGGCATCATCTGGTGGCCTGAAGGGCTGGGTGGTTGTCCAACACACCTGTTAGCCATTCGGTAAGTCCTATGGAATAGATAGGTGGAAATGTGTGCTCGGAACTTAGGGGAGAGGCTTGTGATGAGAAATAAACATTTGAGGGTAAGAAACAAAATAACTTACCTGATATTTTCTTTCCGGTTCACAAATTGCTTTCTTATGCTTTATTGCTACCCAAGGGCTAGGCAGAACAAAACCAGCTTTGTCTGTTTCCACTTTACAGATGAAGACACTGAGTGTGAGAGAGGTTATTGAAAAATTTAAGTTCATGTAACTAAGTTCAGCTTGGGATGGGAATCCGTTTTCTGTTCCCCAAATGCAATGTTCTTTCCACTACATGATGTTCAGCCTATTAGGTCCAGAGTGAACCCATACCCAGTTGAAATGGGAGAGTTAAATGTCTTTTTACCTGTTTATGTTTCAAGGTACTAATTGGTTTCCTTGTGGCTTTGTTAGTAGTTGATGGTAGGAAAACTGAGAGCAAAGCTTCTAGAGTACTCTTCCAGGGCTCTCTCCTCATGCCAGGCCCTGAGTATAAGCAGATGCCCCTACACATGTCAGTTAGGCCAGCTGGACTGAGACATCTGGCAAGGCTGCCTTCTCCCTAATAGCTTCCCCAGGGATAGTCCTGGAGAGAGACTTTGGAGCTCTGGTTTCCATTGACTGACAAACTTAAATGACATGATGAGTCACCTGTCAGCTGGGAGACTCACTACTCTTAGATTCAGGTCAACCAGATGATGAGGGGCTTGGCATGAGGAAGAGGGTAAGGAGAAGATTTTACACTTATAAATAGCTCCATGGCATCTCCGGAGCTGGCTCTGGGTCTCTTTTTATGTCCCCCCAGGAAGACCACTGATTCTGGATCTGTAACATTTCAGGCTGCTCAGTGGTTAGCTGGGAGAAAAGAATGTGGTGGAGAGAATCTTATATCTCATAATAGTCCACATCCATAAAACCTTTCTATGCCTTGGGTATTTGGGTCTGGAACAAGGTAAGACTAGTTTAGAGAATAGATGGTTATTTTCAAGTCTGCCATAGTCTGAGTCTACCTGGACTTGAATGCACATTTTCTGGTCAGAATTCAGTCTGGCGGTCAACTCATTAGGAAGTGTGTGTGATCGGTTACATCCAGCAACTTGCTAATGATCCCTTTGATTTCTTTTTCTTGATCGTGCCACTAGATGTTCAGGTTGCCTATACTAGTAGTAGTCCTAGTAAGAACTGGTGTGACAATGGCAGGGAACATTCTTATGAGAATCCACAAGTCTGGGTAACATCTCAAATCAGTATAATAAAAACATTTCCAACCCCTGAAAGTTAGTCCAGAGTAATTACAATTTGCTCATATTCTTTGAATCAAATTTCCTTCTAAGGATAATGTAATATAGACAAGCTTCCTTTTCTTTGTCTTTATCCACATGAAAGTCATTTATTCAAATGCAAAAAAAAATTATAATGAGTATATAAAGGGAGAGTATTGACTTTTTAATGATTACCAATCATGCATCAATTTGTCTTTCCTCCCTATTAGGTAGCTGCTATCGGAAGGCAATTGCCTTTTAAAAAATGTTTATACACATACAAGTCATAAATTTGAGTGTCACAAAAGGCTGTAAAAGTTAGAGAACTTCCCCATACCATAATTCGATATGCATAGGTCAGAGTGCTTTCTGAATAGTAAGGCAAGTTGTGTTAGGACACAAATGAATTCCAAGGAATGATTTTGTTGGTGGTGAATTAATAACCTTGAGAATGACCTGTAAGGGAGATCCCATAGCTTCTTAAAATGTCCTAGTGGCCTCCGCTCTGGGAAATACTGCTTATTAACTCAACACTGCTAATGCTTTTTCCACTTTGATAGGTGATCTGCTGCAGGGAGGCTGAGGACATGGATGACTGAGTCTGGACCTTGACAGGCAATACATACGATGCATTAGTGACTCATAATCTATGGGCAGCAGCATGGTGACTTGCAAGGGGCAAGCTTTTGAGCCCGACAAATCTGAATTTGAAGTCTGACTGTACCACTAACTAGCTCTGTCTCTACTTAACCTCTCTGAGCCTACCTTTGTAGGGCAATGCCGAGCACAGTGCCTGAGCAATGTAGACAGGAAGAAGTTAAGGAGTGACTGATAGAAACGATGTGTATAGACTACTCTGTCAAGAAGTTTGCCAGTGGAGAAGATGAGGGAACTGCTTTTGAAGTGCTTGTAAAAACCCTCCAAATCCTCAAACATGATGATACTCAGACATTAGAGATGTGCACCATGATTATTATATTCTCAGGACAGGGCAGATAAGAGAATCCTGTGTGGTTTGGCTGTCAGAATGTTCTAGCCTACTGATTCAGAAAGAAGCAAAATGGATTGTAGGATGATGGTGGTATAGCATGGCACTGAGCAAAATGAAGTGGGTTACAGGGAAATTTCTGGAATTGGCAAAAAATGCTGGTAAGCTGCAGATATTTGGAATATCTCGGGAAAGTTGCACTAGCTATGTGGAACGCTGATTATTTCTTCAAAAATCATTGAATTGCTGAATGTATTGAGTTTGTAGAAGAGTACTCAGTACAATTAAACACAACTTTCTACAATGATGGAAATGTTCTATATCTGCATTGTCCAATGTAGAGCCACTAGTCATGTGTTGCTACTGAGCACCTGAAGTGTGACCAGGATGACTCAGGAATTACATTTTAGATTTTACTCAATTCTAATAATTTAAATGTAAATAGCTACATGTGGTGGACTCCATACTGGACAGCACAGTTCTAGAATATCACACAGACGAATTATTCACATTTGCTTTTAAAATACGCTTTGGGCATTTTTTTTTTTTAATCATAGCACTTATGTCCTATGGTTGAAGTAAGGGTATATCATGCTCAGCTGAGTATTTGTATTATATTATTCTAATTTAGGAAAATTTAAATTTAATAAATCATCTACAAATTTATACATCTAGAAACCTCAAACCAGAAATAAAAAGCAAATAAAAAGGTCTCTTGCTAGCATATAGCTTTCCATAAAGCCTATGCAATTTTCTGACAGATCGGGTAACCGAGTTACCACTGGGACCTTCACTATGGGAAATCAGACAGTGACTGAGGAGCAGGGAAACCCTTAACAAAAATGAGACATGGGAAGTATTCAGAGAGGTACAGAGAGGCCCAAGGCAGCACAGCTAACAAATGGCAGAGTCAGGATTTGGACCCTGGGAGTCTGGCTCCAAGCTGTGTGCATTAACCCACTATGCTGTAATAGCACACCCCCTTTCTGGGGAAACCTCACGCATAAAGCACAAGACTTCGTGTTGTAGGTGCTCAGGTGTGAAAAGGTCTCCAAAAGACTGATAATGCAGTTTAGCATTTTCCTCCATGAGTTATCCTGCCTTGTCATGAATCAGTCTAATATTAAAGAATCATCTCCTAGGGCTGTACATTTTGTATCTGGACTGCTGTGACCTTAGTGAAGCAAAAAAAATAAATAAATACTCCTATAGCTAGTGATATTGTTTTATTCAGTAAATATTTATCGAGCACCTATTCTGTGTCAGGCACTAGGCATACAGTAGTGAACAAAACAGTCTCTGGCCTCATGGAGCTTGGAAAGAAGTGGGAGACAGACCGTATAGCAAGAAATACATATGTCTCCTGGTGAGAGTGCCACAAAAGAAACTAAGGTGTGGTAAGGTGGCCAGGAGCGGCCACGTGCGGGGAGGTTCTAGTTCATGCAGGGAAGGTCTAAGCATGCTTCTCGGAGGCATGAGGAGGTAAGAGAGGAAGCCCACTGAATCCCCAGGGAAGACGAGCCTGCACAGGGACCAGTGGTTGTGAGCTGGGACAGAACTCAGCGTGTTTGCAGAATAGCACTGAAGCCAGTGTGGCCAGGGCAAAATGAGGGCGAGGGATGGTGGCATTGGGAGGGGTCATGGAGGGTCTCCTTGGTCACAATAATGTCCCTGGCTAGTTCTCAGAGGGAAAGCGTTTCCTACACCGGCTTCTCTGTGCTCGCATATAATCCATCCCATCCCCTTTGTTACACTCACACTTGTCATCCTTCTTCCCGCTGGCCCTGCTTTCCCCCTGGCTCCCATCACCTCCTCAACAGTCCATGGTGATGTCACCAGGCAAGGTCCCCTCTCCTGCCTCTTCCACTGGTATACAGACTCCACATCATTCCTTGGCTCTCATCAAGTCACTCATGACTCAGCAAAACAGCTTCATAGACTCTGCACGTCCTCAATGGTCAAAGTGGTCTCAGCCCAGCCAACCCATTGCACTGACTTCCCACTGTTTCTGAACCAAGGCTCCTTCCCCCTGTTGAAGAGAATGCCTCTCTGGCCTCGGAACCCCTGCTTTTGCTCATGCTGTTCCCTACCCTGGATCACCTTCCCTCTGTCTCCTCATGTCCCAGACTTCATTTCCTCAGTCCTTTTTCCCATTCTCCAATTTCACAAAGCTCTGCTTCATTCCCCTCTTTTATGAGATTTATTGAATCCATGACCCCTTACCGTCCTCTCTTAGGATAGTCAATCTAGGTGACTGGTGTTCTGTTGGCTGTGTTCTGTCTTTCCCCCCAAATCAACTGTAAACTCTTTGAAGGCAAGTGCACTTAGCTCCACTAGGTCATTTGGTGACTTTTGTGAGGAGAAAACAGCATCCCTTCATCCAAGTGAAAGCAAACCAGCATCAGAGACCATGGCTAGAAAAAGTAGGCTGGGCTTGATTTCTGGCCACACTCACCCCTGGGATCAAGCAACCCTGAGCAAGACACAACTTCACATCTCTACATGGTGGCCCTGGAAACATGCTGCTCCTCAGGTTTAGATCACAGGCACTGCCTTGCACAGTGCCCGGCCTGAATAAAACCTTGAAATTTGCTAAATTGAATTCAACCCTGATATTTTGGGATGTGAGGACCAAAAGAAAAAAAAAAAAGAAGATGTTGTGTTTGGGGTTAAGGGTGGGCCTGTGGACACTTGAACTTTATGCTTTGATTGGTTCTTTAGCAGTAGTCCAAAAAAATGGTATTGATACAAGGGCAGCATAGAAGTCTGAATTGTGAGGGCACAGTGTCAGAAGGACTCATTTTCAAGTTGACTGTTGAATTCAGGGCTTGTCAGTCAGTTTTATGTTGAGGAATGCCTTAGCCCAGCTAACAGATACGCACATTTCAGTTTTAGGTGTGTAGTCCACAGGAATTGGGAAGAAGCAGTAACTATTGATCAGACAAGATAGAGAATCTAAGAGGTAACCTGACCTGTGATGAAATTGAGTGATCTTGAGCAAGTTACTTAATGGCTGTGGAGACTCAATTTTCCCATCTGTAAAATGGAATAATAATTTCCAACTTAAAGAATTTTTTTGCAAAAATAAAAGAATTTTTATGCAGATTTACTATAATGAACATAGAATACATACCATGGAACCAGCATTTTATATTACATATGGTTGTTGTATTATTATCCATGGTAAACAGAAGTGTCTCTGGTACACAAAGCCCAGAAGAAGTGTGATGGTGATTGTCTGGCTTTTGAGTTTCCATGCAATCTCCTGGCCCAGGATGTGAGTTATTCTAATGGGTTGTTGGTGTTGGTTTTTCTCTCTCTCTCTCTCCTCTCTCTCTCTCTCTTCTCTCTCTTCTCTCTCTTCCCCAACCCTCCTCCTTCTCTCTCTCTCTCTCTCACACACACACTCACATGCAATTAAGTGTTCTATGAACCTTTGGCTAGGTTTTAAATATAATTTCATATAAAGCTATACTGTGTGCCAGTTTGAGGCCTCAGATTAAATAGTTAGATGTGACCTGATTCCAAGTATTAAGGGAAGGGAAAAAAAAAAAAAAAAAAAAAACAATGTCAGCAAGACAATGTAATTTATCTACAGTTTTGCAGGGTAGTGCTAATGCCAGAGCATGTCCCAGAGCTCTGCCTGGGCAGCATGCTCATTAATGAGCAATCTGTATCCACCCATAATAATTCTAGAGTTAGACAATTTACCTTCATGAAGTAAAGAGGACCCCAGGCAATGGTCATGGCTGGGGGAGAGTAGCAAGTTTCCCTCTAGGTATAAATGAAGCTCCCAGAGGTACCAAGGCATCTGTGGATTTCAAGCCTTGATTCTGTCAAAGTGAACTCTGGTAGACATTCTAGGCACTTCGGTCGGTATTCATGCTAGCTCATTTAGAGAGTATAGACTTCAGACTCAAGACCTAGTGTGGGCTCCCAGCTCATGGAGAACTTGGGTAGAAGACTGAGTCTTTCAAGGCACAATTGCAAAGTAGGGAATGAGTTTATATTTGCAGAGTTGTATGTGCATTTGACTGGGGAACATTTTTAACCCTTGAAAGCACTTGGCATGTAAAGTGCTCCATATGAATTCCTTTCTTATAGCATAAAAACTTGACCTGAGATGAAGGTGAGTGACCTTGAGCAAGTTAGTGGCTTAAGGCTCAATTTTCCCATCTGTAAAATGGAATGCTGGGGCGCCTGGGTGGCTCAGTTGGTTAAGCGACTGCCTTCGGCTCAGGTCATGCCTGGAGTCCCAGGATCGAGTCCCGCATCGGGCTCCCTGCTCAGCAGGGAGTCTGCTTCTCCCTCTGACCCTCCCCCCTCTCATGCTCTCTCTCTCTCTATCTCATTCTCTCTCTCAAATAAATAAATAAAATCTTTAAAAAAAAATTTAAATGGAATGCTAATTCCCAACTTCAAGAATTTTTATGCAAATTTACTATAATGAACGTAATGTATATGCCATAGAGCCAATTTACCTGGAGTTCAAGAAACAATTATTAATAATAAATATATACTAATGAATGAATTTCCTTCTTTCTTTCTCAGTGACGTGCACAATACCACCCTCTTAGCATTTCAGACACACTTAAAATCTCACCACTTGTCTATAGTTTCCATTCATGCTATACTTTAGATGGGAGTTTCCTCTAAGCTAGTTAAGGCTTAGGGGAAGAGGAATTAGGACAAAAAGAATTGAATCTGAAGAAGGGAAGAGTTGAGTCTGGCAAGACCTGGAGGGGAAAGCAAGGTCAGATTCTGGCAATATCTGTTTTCCAGATAGCGGGAGCGCTAGGGCTCTTTCTTCAGACAACTTGGCTAGCCATTGAGCTCACTGTTACAATCTTATCAGGTTTTCTATGAATATCCTGGCTAATGAAAGCCTCATCTAACTATTGGGCCTTGGACACAAGACCCTGCCTTGACCTCAGGCTTTCACATACTCTAAACCCACTCTTCATTTCCTGCCCGCATCCCCTCCTAGGAGAGTGTGGCTCCCATACTTACCTGCTGTGTGGCCTTGGACAAGTTACTCAAGACCCCCCACAAAGGACTATCTTTGTGGTCTCGTCTCCCCTGCATCTCTCCAGACGTGCCCCTTCGACCCACTGCCACCCACTTTCCCATTGCTCACATTGCGCCCAAAACCTGTTTTCTGTTTGGTCAAACTGTGAGGGTTTGACACCCAGGTCCACGTCCAGAGTAAGAATACTGCTTTGGAAGAGAAGGACAGGCAGCAAAAGAAAAGACAGCAGTGAATTTTTGCAGGGAAGAACTTACAAACTGAGTGCTCATACCCTGAAGAATGTCAGCCTCAGAGTTTTTGGGGAAAAAAATAATTTGTAGATCAAGTCTCTTTTGGCTTTTTGTGGAGTTTTCCAAATTTCTTCTGGAAGGCCCCCATTCTGTGGCTGGGGATAGGAAAACCCACACCTGGGAGGCCTGCTTGTCTTTTCCAGGCCTGTCTTCATCCTGAGCATTCCTGAGAGGTACAGGAAGTCCTTGCTGGTGGCCGGGCCCCAGACTCTGTGGGGAGGAATGCAGCTACACTCAGACATTCCAGTTGCTGCTCAAACCCAATGGCACTTCGTTAAATCCTGGACCACACCCTCGCTTTTGAGTGTTTGCCGGTGTTGCCATGGCAACCAAATGCCCTTCCTTTATGTTCCCCCCTCCTCACTCAGCTCCATCACCAACACCTCTATGGTGGCCTCCTCACATCCCTCCCCTGTTGCCGAGACACATAGAGCCTATGGGGTGAGGATCAAAACATCTTCCCCTATCTGATAGGCAAGAGTGAGACTGCTTGGAAGGTCCAGAAGTCTAAAGTGCATCAGAATGATCTTTTCAGTCAAGGATGACCATGGTGTAGACACAATAAATAACATGGTGGAGATGCAGGCTGTGGTTGACGGCTTCTGTTCTGTCACTGTCTAGACATCTGACCAGCTGAATTGTCTGTGTGAGAACACCACCAGCCTAGAGAGTGAGGGTGAGGCTCATACCTTACACCAGTTCGCTCAAAACCCAGTGAGCTCAGAGATGGGAGGAGTTCCATTTCCACGAATGCCAATAAACCCATGTCACAAGCAGCCTTGAAAGTGCACAGGCCCTGCGCCACAGACACACCTTCTCTATGGCGGGGACCAACCCCGTGCCCATGATCAGAGTGAGGTGGCCAGATTGGACATGGAAATAGTGCTGTGTCTGGTTTGTCAGTTTTGCTGGATGCAAGAAACACTGCTCCCCCTTATCAGCAAAACAAAACAAAACAAAACAACAAACAGACCGAAAAACCCTCGTTCAGTCAAATTTTGCTGCTAGTTCAGTTCACTCACTATGGTGACCTAAGATATGTTCCAAGTTCCAGGGTGGAGGGAAGGTGACTCAAATGGGCCACCAGGCAGCACTGCAGAGTGGTTAAAAACACACAATGTGGCTCCCATACTTACAGGTTCCAAGTTCCAGGGTGGAGGGAAGGTGACTCAAGTGGGCCACCAGGCAGCACTGTAGAGTGGTAAAAAACACACACTGTGGCTACCGTACTTACTTGCTGTGTGGCCTCGGGCAAATTACTGAAGACCTCGGAGTTTCCTCATCTGTTCCATGTAGACAGTAGCAGGGTCTGTGCATGGGGTTGCTTGTTGGGGGAATTAGACAAGAGAAGCCATGTCAAGGACCTCAGATGGTGCCTGGCACATAATAAGCAATAAATACACATTACCTGCTGTTAAACACAACAGCATCTTTAGCAACACAAGAAATCTCACTTAAGATGATAAAACCTCTGAGAGGAAGTTCCATTTCAAATATATGAAAGGATCTTTGTCACCTAAAAAGGAATGCATAATACGACCTTGGAATATGTGTTCTTGCTGCCCCAAGTTGTCCGTGTTGTCCAGAGAAAGCTACTGGGAAAGGAGAATATCAGGGACAAAGTTGGCTCCATTTCAGTGTCTAAGGAGCGCTGAAGAGGACCAGGGAGCACCACTGTTGTTGCTTACCAGGTGAGTTCCAGGCATCGCACTAACTGCTTTCAAAAGCCTCATCTCATTCAAGCCTCACGCTGCCTGTGCTCTTATTAAGCTATCCTGTCTCAGCTCAAATCCACCCGTTTGTGCTCCACGTTGTAATGTTACAAGGCTGCAAACATGGCTTCCTTTTTGCCTGTCAAGTCCGTGTTAGGTTTTGTCCACAGGGGGGCAGTAGAGGAGACTGGAAGGAAAGCAGAGGGAGAAGGGACTCGTCCTCCCCGTGGGCTTGCTGTTTGTGTCTGTGCCATCCTACCAAAGGCTTTTCACCATGGCAACAGCCCCTGGTTCCTGTCTCCATTATCTTTGCATGCTTGAGGAACCAGCCTCGAGAGGCTCCCACCAGGAAGTTCCAGCACTGGGCAAATAGCCTCTCCTGCTTGAGGGCATCCAATTTCTGTTAAACCAACTTCCCCTGCTTTGTTCTTCTAGTCCAAGAGTAAGGGGCGCTTCCCACATTGCTAATTAATACCTCTGTGTTATCCTGGGGTTTCAAATATTTTTGCTTTTCTGATCCTCCAATATCTTTTTAGAAAAAATCCTTATATTAAATGCTCTCTGTTGAAATCTTAACTGGATCCTAACTGATACAAGGCTCAAAGGGCAGAAACAGATGAAGACTTTGAAATCCTTTGTTTTACGCCACTTAAGATACCAAATTAACAACAAATTAGGACTATCTTAAAATATAGATTTAGAAATGAAAATGACAGTTCAGAAAAGGTAAATGAAATGCTATGAAATTGATTAGGGGCCAGAAAGTCTCAGAAATATGTTTTCTGTTCTCACACTATTTCCATTATCAATGCACAATGAACCTATATTCACTTTTGGATGTATCATAATTTTCATATATACATATATACACATATATCATATATACATATATGATGTATACATAATAGATTTCCCTAGATAGTTCTGACTTCAGGTATTCTGTGCCTATTTTGTTCCTACCAATTAGGGAGAACAAATGCATGGCATGAACCTTGCTATTCACCATCTCCATTCCCATGTCAGGCATTGATCATCACTCTTTCTGGCCAGATACAGATCCATCCTCAGAATCCTTTTCAAATCACAGGCAGCCACTACCACTTGACCAAATCTAGCACTTGAGTAGAAACCTATTTTCTGACCCTGTAATCAATCTTAGAGTTCATAGAAATTTCTTTACTTTCAGCATCCAAATTTCATCTTCCAGATCACCATTCAAACCCTAAAAAGTTACAAAATTCCTGTACTAAATGATATGCAATTTTTAGTTTGAACTGTGTGTTAGTTAAGATCCAGTCAGAAAAGCAGCACACATTTTAGGAAATTCAACAGAGGAACTTCAAATGAGAAACACTTTGGAAGAACTGAAAAGGCTTGTAGAGAATCATGGGGCAACCCAAAGATGAGCAACAAGAGGAAGCAGCTCCTACTTTGAGAAGATGAGGTCCTGTTGCAGAAGCTCAGGAGGTGGAGCCGCCTGAAGGGAGCTGAAAGCATGGTGGGAGTTTGCTGGAGGGGGTCTGAGACCAGAAAGGCAGCTGGAATTATGAAGGAGATGCTAGAGACACTATCCAAGTCAGAGAGGGAGAAGCACCCTGGCTTGTTCCCTCTTCCTGTCCTCCAGTATTCTTCCCGAAGTGCCTCCATTACCCAACTGGACCGGAAGCCTGTTGACTCGGGAGTCTGGGAAGTGTAGTTTACAAAAGTTAACTCTATGTGATACTGAGCAAGGCAGCTGCAGAAGTTTGGAAAATGGATCTGAGGACAGAGGCAGTTGGCTTTTGAGGAATGTAGGCACCATTACCATGTTATACTCAACAGTCCCTAGGACAAATGCAGTTAACGCATGTCCAATCTAGTCTTACTCTTGGACACTTAGGTCCAGTGACATCACCAGGGCATTGCGTGAGGTGGTTTCATCCCTATGTGGGTAGGTCTCAGAGTACTGTCTAATCCATCGGGCAGCAAGAGCCTCAGGGTCACTTGACATCTGAATCCTTCTAAACAAAAGAATTTGCTCCTAATTATTGAGTGCAG
The DNA here is from genome assembly GCF_009762305.2 of Zalophus californianus. Lineage (NCBI taxonomy): Eukaryota > Metazoa > Chordata > Mammalia > Carnivora > Otariidae > Zalophus > Zalophus californianus. The sequence continues at coordinate 50,492,605 of NC_045604.1, read as the reverse complement.
AACATGGCTGAGGTTCGCCTACCGGGAAAGATAGTAAGGGATCAGGTACACTGATTCATAGCCCTGTGTGAACAGGCATATTCATAAACTCCAACAAAGGGCAGTTTTGGTAAAGAAACATAATGTCAAAATGTGTCCATTCTTATGGGAATCAATCCAATTAGAGCATACTCTGCAAAGTCCCAGAACAAGGAGGACTTTTTCTTTTCTCACTTTGGAAAAGTGCAAACATTCTATTCTATTCTATAGAATGCTGAGGTTTCCTTTGACGCTAAACTGCTCCTTCATTGGTGCAGCTGAAATGACAATCAGTTAGACAGTGATGATGGGAGCACAATTGGAGGCAGGTTAGCAAACTCAGGGCAGGTTTGCAAACTCAGGGATTGAATCAACAAGTCAAGCCAGGCTGTCCTGAAGGGCAGGAGACTTCTGTTCCCCAAGTTCTCCTTCAAGTGTTGGATGCATGCAGAACACAGAGGACCAGCCAAAGTACCCCTAAAGCCCAATACAGGGCTATGATGAACATACAGAGTGAGAGTCACAATTTTGAGGTCTGCATGACACTCATGTGACAGACAAAAAACCAAGCCAAGTACAAACAAAAAAAGAAACAATTGTGCTTGGCTTGTGAAAACTAGTTGTTTTCTTAATGGTAGTGGTTAAGTGTGCACTGATCCAGCATTCAGCCACGTTCTCTCCTATTGCCTGAGATAGGGTAACAGGCCAGTGATCTGTAAAAATCTCAACGGGAGGAGTTTTTGCCTTTCTAGGAAACTCAGGGAGAAACAAACTCATGGGTGCAGTGGGGGGGGGGGGGCAGGGGATGGGAGGACAGTGTGGTGCAGTGGTTAGAGTCAGATCGCCTTTGGTGGAAATGCCTGTCCTTCCACTTAGCTGTGACCTTGGGCAAGTTATATCAGGTCTCTGTGACTTTGCTTTCTCCCACTGAAGAGTATTAATTTCACAAGATTGCAGCAAAGACTGAAGAATATGATGCAGTGAAGTGTTTAGCACAAGCGCCTGGCACACATTAAGCGTGGGGTGAGCACGTCACATCGAGGAAGTTCCAAATGCGAAGGGACAGAAAAACAAAGACACCCTTCCCTTCCAGTATTTCTTTTTGATTCCAAATTGTGTCTCCCTTCTCTTTTTTTCTTTTGCTGGCCCTGGAACTATCGTCACTTCCCCGCTCCCATTGCAACTCAGAGTTTCTGGGGAGGTTCCTGAGGTTCACCTGCTCAGATGTATTGGGATGAGCCCACCCTTCTTTCTGCTCCCCTGTCGGAGCACAGACTCACCTTACTGGCAAGAGGCATGTTATGCATATGTAGTCCCAGCCTGCAGACATCCTCCTCTCCTTTTCTTGGTGAGTTCACGCCTAGGGCAGGGCTACCTCGATGCTCCATCACGGGCTGGATTTTTTTGGCTCCCGGTCAGATCCCCTTTACTTAGCAGACCCCCTTAGTGGCTTAAAACAATCACTGTCTTATTCTGTTGCATAATACTGGGGTCAGGAATTCAGGCAAGGCTTGGCAGGGTGATTCTTCTCTTCCATGTGACATTGATAGAAGTTGCTGGGTGGTATGCAACTGGCAGAGAGACTGATCGTGAGGGTCCAAGCCAGCTTCAGTCACGTGTCTGGTGCCTCAGCAGGAATGTCTAGAAGGCTGGCTTGGCTGGAACTGTGGACCACGGTGCTTCCATGTGACCTCTCCAGCATGGTGGCCTCAAATTTCTTATGTGATGGCTCAGAGCTCTGCGAGCCAGAGTTCCAGAGAAGGAGGCAGAAGCCCCGAGGCCTTTTTTTTTTTTTTAAGATTTTATTTATTTATCTGACAGAGACAGAGACAGTGAGAGCAGGAACACAAGCAGCAGGAGTGGGAGAGGAAGAAGCAGGCTTTCCACTGAGCAGGGAGCCCGATGTGGGACTCGATCCCAGGACCCCGGGATCATGACCTGAGCCGAAGGCAGATGCTTAACGACTGAGCCACCCAGGCGCCCCCCAAGGCCTTTTTGACTCAGGCTGGGAAGTCACCCAGTGTCACTTCCAACAACATTTATTGGTTAAAACAGTCACCAACCTGCCCAGATTCAAGGGGAGAGGCAGTAGAACACACTTCTAGAGGGGAAGGGTTTCAAAGAATTTGTGGTCATGTTTTAGAACTGCCACAGTGTTCACCTTTGACTAGCTCTTGCTTGCGTGGGGAAAAGCACTCTCATCATTACTTGGCAAGAAGGCCTACTGAGTGTGCAGGCACTTCATCTCTGGGTTTTGAGGACAAAGGGAATCACATGTTTTGGGGGCAGCAGAGAGAACAGCTATTTTAAAGTTACATGGTAGAGAGAAAAAAAAGCAATTGAGTGCTTGGGCTGCCCAGCGTGCAGCATTTCATAAGAGCCAGCCTATCCCAAATGCCTCCACAGAGTACAAGACAGGAAGGTGTCAGGGAGGGCCTTTTGCAACATTTGCCTTAGACGCCCAAAGAGAAATTTTGTTGCCTCCCATTATCCTGTACTTCTCGGTCATGGTTCTCTTCAGCCTGGTCATAATGGGCTCAATGTCTCCCTTTACCCCATAAAACGCCAGGTTCTGTGATGAAGAATAAACTTGTCTTACTCACCAGCATACCCTCGGCACTGTGCATGGCGTGTGAAATACAGCAGATATGCAATAAATAGATTTCATCAGCTAATTATCTGGATGGGGATAGAGACGAGAACCACTCCCACATAATACAACTTGCTGTGAGGTGTTTAGCTTTTTTTTTTTTTTTTTTTAGTTAGGATGACAAGCTATAAGGCCTATTTGGCATCTGAGATGGAACATTTTATTTATTTTTTTAGATTATTTATTTTTTTTTTTTTGTCAGAGAGAGAGAAAAAGAGAGAGGACACAAGCAGGGGGAGCAGCAAGGATCCCCGCTGAACAGAGAGCCCGATGCGGGGTTCGATCCTAGGACCCTGGGATCATGACCGGAGCCAAAGTGAGGCGCTTAACCCACTGAGCCACCCAGGCCTCCCAAAGGTGGAACATTTAAAACAGGGATAGTTTCCCAGTAGGTCCAACCAGATCACTCTGATTTTCGAAAGATACAAGGTAACATTCGCACACCTGACACTTACTAACAGCTTTGTTTATTATTTAGTTGATTATTCCTTGTTTTTATAATCCTACAATAATTCTCTTTGAAACAATACTGTTACACCTGAAGTTGGTCACATTATATCCGTTCTTCCTTCTATAGTAGTAAAGTGGATTTTTTTCACACTCAGTTTTTTAATAGAACATTTGAATATCGAGAAGTGTGCTTAACTAAAAATAACAAATGGAGCAAACTCTGTGGAAAATGGTCATACACTCAGTTAAAGGTTTAATGCTGTTCCGGGGGTCACATACATTCAAGAGGAAACACCATGGTCTCGTGGGAAGCCCAGAGCTGGGGGCATGTGGTGGGTACAAGTGACTCCCTAAGACCTGTTTGGCAGCTTGGATATTTGAGGTTTAATACTGGCCCAGTGCTGTTACCCTTTCTAGTCAGGATGGGTCCCTCCAGGCAAGCTTTGGGAAATGTCATCAGGCTGTGATTGATGGATGGTGTCTTCCCAGGGCCAAATCCTGCAGTTAAATCCTCAGGGGAACTTAAAAGACTGTCTCCTGCGCCATTCATATTGGCCTTACTTTTCACCTGAAAGTAGATGGGACCCAGACATAGAGCCTGTGTGTATAGTGTGTGTGTAATATATGTGAGTAGTACATGTATGTGTAACGCATGTAACACAGTGTGTGTTATAGTGTATGTAACATGTGTAAAATGTATGTATACTGTGTATAGTGTGTATAATTGTGTGTAATGTGTTGTGTGTGTGGTGTAATGTGTGTGTGTTGTGTGTGTATAATGTACGTGTGTACAGTCCGTGTAATGTGTGTGTATAATGTGTGTTGTGTGTACAGTGTAGGTGCATACAATGTGTGTGTGCCGTGCATGTGTGCAATGTGTGTGTGTTTTGTGTATAATGCAGGTATGTGTAATGTACATAATAGTGTGTGTGTAGTGTGTGTGTGCAAGCACACGGGCCACAAGGAGGACACAAGGGGACAGAGGAGGAGGAAGAGGGTCAAGGAGAAGGAAGGGGCGAAGGAGGAAGGGTGGGACTGGAGAAGAAAAAGATAAAATAGATGAAACCTGGAGGGGCTCGGGGGAGAGAATGAGCCTCCTTGATTTTAATAAAACAGAAGAAGGGGACGGAGAAAGGTGACCCTGACGCCAGTCCCTGTCCTCCCGCGGCAGCCCGTCGGCTCTGGTCTCCCCCTGCCATGGGGCAGGAGAGCAGCGTGGCCCTGGGCTCCCACCACGCTGCGTTGAGCCCGTTTTGTGGGCACACTTGAATCTGGGGGGCAAGACGGTGGTGGCAGCACAGACAGCTCTTCCCTTGGCCTTGCCCACTGGCTGGGCTCCAGCTGCCTGTGGCATCGTCCTCTCTGGGGAAGGTCAGGGATGTCCCTTTAGGTGCTTTACCCGAGGCCTTACCCTGACCATGGGTGGCATGGCCGAGGTTTCTGCTAGCCTTCGATCTGGAAGTGGAGGCATTTCTGAGGCAGGTACATTCCAGAATGCCAGACAAATCTTTCAGCCTTTTTATGGAAAGACATGGGGAGGGGAGCCAGGCGGCCTGCAGTCTGCCCCCAGGCTCCACTCCCAGGCCCCAGGGGAGGGCTCACGCCGCAGACCTGGTGCTCCCGAAGGGTGCTCCAGCTGCAGAGTGAAGGGTGCACCGCGGGCACATCTGTCCCAGGTGGGGCAGGTCCCTGTGGAGCTTACGGATGGGACAGCTGCCTGCCACAGGCAAACTGGCCCAGGGCTGAGGGTGGCAGAGGACTCCAGAGTCCGACAGCCTGAATCCCTATCGCGGCCCAGGCAGAGCTCAGGGGGGCATTTGGGGCAAGTTGCATGACCGCTCTTTGCCTCCAGTTCCCCATCACTGCAATGGAGCCAGGAATAGCTCTTCCTTGGTGGTGGGGCTGGGAGGGGAGGCAGTGGGCGGGGGAGGATGTCATGAGGATTCAGCGACATGCGAAGTGCTCAAGCAGCATCAAGGATATAGTGAGCACTTCGTGAATGTGATCTGTCATTATTATTTAGAAAAAAATCAGTATAGTTCCATATAGATCCTGCATCTCTTTCCTGACCTTTCTCTTGTGTTTCCAGATGAGGAGCCCTGGTCAAAGGCAGGGTGGCTGAAGGTGTGTGTTCAGGCCTCTGAGGCATGTGGGGACAGTTAAGGCCATTGCTGGGCCACATGGCCCTCACAGCTCTTGCAGAAGGGCTGGGCTTCCTATTAGCTGGGCCACCACTTACACCACTTAGTGTTGCTTGTGACAGCAACACTAGGGTTGCGGGGCAGAAGAAAGGGCTATGCCCCTACTTGCCATCAGGGGGCTCGCCTACAAGAACAAAGCATTTGCAAAACCAGCAAAATAATTAAGGAAATTTAGCAAGGGAGAAATGGACGTTAGTTTTGTGTGTGTGTGATCAGTAATTGTTTTAGTTCACTGAAACCCTGACAGGAGCAGGCGTTGTCCCGGGAGACTGACGCGGGCATCCTAAAGAGAATCCAGGCATGTGATACATTGGTGGTCTGGAGAAGTTCATCCTGGAGGTACAGGAGTTTTTAGAGCAATCAGCCCTACTTCTTCTCTAGAATGTGACTGCTAACTAGTCTCCCAGATAGACCGTTTGGAAGGTGCATTTGACAGGTAGCATTTTGTTTCCTCTTAAAGATCTCACACTGTTTGGAGGAGAGGCAGAGATCCGCCAGAGGGAGATTTCATCCCAATCCTGTCTTAAAATGGGTGAGGACCTAAAAATCCCAACGACTTGCTGGGACCCGTAGTGGAGGCTCAGTTCACCTATGAGGTGTGAATCGAGCAGTAGGGAGGCCTGGGGTGGGGGGGGGAGGACCATGAGGGCTACACAGAGGCCACCCTCCCGATTTTCCCATTGTCATCTTTCTCTGTGAGCAGAGCTTAGGCTCCCAGAGTGAGATGCTTCCTGAGGAATGCTTGTGGCTGGGGCCTGAGGCCAGTCTGGCGACATTCTGGCCTCATTTCTGTCCCGAATTGTAATGGACTCAGGGATTCAGTGAGCCCAGGATGCCTTAACCTGATAGACCTTTCATGGGAAGCATGGCAGAACTCTTGAGCATTGTGATGAACCTCTTGGGAAAAAAAAATAAATAAATGAAACAAATGAGCTATAAAACAAGCCCCAAAGTAATCCCCTAAAGAGAAATGGCACTGCATGAGGCTGCTGGTTGGCAGGTCTACTGATCATGCAGATGGAGAACATCATACCAAAGAAGTTCCACAGGGAGCAAGGATCAGTTTCTCCCTGGTTTAGATATTGCCTCTCCCTGGTTTAGAGGTTTTAATGTTCCATTAAAAAATACTAAAAATCCACAGACCAACCCAGATGTTCCTCTCCTTGCTTCCTGCTTCCTTTTGGCAGCCACGTCTGGCCTCGTGGTGCTAGATGTCTTTGCTGTCCCCATAGTCGTTGTAAGGGACGCTCAGGGTCTGCTCTTCACATGTCTTCCTGAGGTCCCGGCTGAGCTCTGACCAGTCGAGTCCATAGGGCTTGATCTCGCTGTAGCGGCAGCCCAGGTACTTAAGGGAGCCTCGTCGCAAACTTATCTTGGGTTCCTGAAGGAGGCCATTGCACCAACTGCTGAGCTCCCCCAGCTGGGAAAGGATGAGGCCAGCTTTCCTATGGATTGAGCACGGAGGATACTTAGATTAGAAAGAAGAGAAGGCTGGGAAAGGCGCATAGGCACTATTAGAGTAAGACTTAAAACTCCCAGAGGGCAGAGTCTGGTGTGTCCTGCTTCCTGTTCTATCATGGGCACTCAGAACTCATAAATACCTGTCTAGCAAATGGATGGACGGATGGATGCAAGAACAGTCTGGCTGTGCAAAGTGGGACAGGCACCCAAGCAAAAGAGAGAAAAAAAAAAAAAGCCATAAGGAAAAATAAAGAAAAGAAAATAACTACTATTTTGGTGGGAATTTATGCCCTTTTAAAATCATAGAGTTGGCAGTTTTGAAAGACAAATCAAATCCATTTTCTTTACAGCCAGCAATTTACCATCATTAAATGACAAATAATGTGTTTGAGTGAATATTTCCCTTTTCCAGGCTATTTTAGAACTAAGCAGAAACAGCTGATATACTGAGCCTTGGAGGGTATCAAATGTAACTAATTATGCCCGGATGGAGGGCGCGACAGCGAAATATGGGTGAAGACAACAATGCCCTCTGTGCGCACTGACACAGGGCCCTTCTGGGGGGAAACGCAGACTCTCAGAGGCCCACATGACCTGATTCGTGTTCAGGTGGTCCCCTGCTCCACTCTGCCTTCTCCCTTGGAAAGCCAGGCGGCCATGGCCACTGAGACCCAATCCAGAGAGGGGGGAAAGAGGAGGGCTGTCGCAGATCGCCAGGGGGAAAGAGAAGCAGAGGAGAGCGAGGTCGCTCCAAGTTCGCACATGCTGGGGCGCAGTGATCCCTCCGGGCCAACAGGAGAGACGATGGTCTCTGTGTGCAGCCTGGGGAAGTTGGCTGTCCCCACAGTCGTCTTGCTGGTGCACAGCTTTCTTCCCTGTGCCCACTGCCAGTGTCAGAGACAGGGGCTCCTGTCGTCCAGCTGTCAGACCTCACCGGCTCTGAGCGACAGAGCAGCGTTCCCTCCCTCACTCAGCTCCGTCCCTCCTGTTCTTCAAACCCCTAAGTGCCCAGAGAGCCACAAAGTCTCTCTTCTTTGAATGAGCTCCTGTAAAATGCAGTTCTGAAAAAGCTCAATGAACAGCATCCCTTGCAGTATTTATCAGCTGCTCGGCTAACTTCTCATGTGAAGAACCAACTCTTTTCTAATTCGGTCACTGATTCTTTCCAGAAAATGGAAGTTTCTGCACTCCGTGGAGAATGACCTTTCAAAGAACAATGAGCACATTCATTTCGTTCCTCCCCTTCTGTCTGGCCGTGACTACCACCACGAGGGGGTGACCTCACCGCATTCCTGGGAGGACGCCCTGAGAGGGGCAGAGATGACCCTGGAGGAAAGGTGTGGAGATTCAGCAGCGGAGTCCGGGGGCGGAGAGAGTGAGAGGTTATCGGAGGGCAGTCGTATTTTCTCCCACTTCAGTGGTGGGTCAGAGGAAGTCAAACACTCTGCCTTCCACCTACATAGCATCTCCTGCAGATGGTCTCTCCTCCTCCTATTTGCCTCTGTGGTTTGGCCAAGCAGGCTTCCAAAAGTCGTCATCAACGGGACTTTGGTGGCCCTTCCTCTTAATTTATCCCACTACATGTCATTAGTTGTTGACAAATTCTTGGAAGGTGGAGGGAGAGGGAGCAAAGGCAGAATGAGGGCAGCATGTGCATCATCCTCAAGACAAGGACACAGGAAAAGAAAGGATTTGATTAGCCCATGGAGATTTTGTGGCTACTTTCATAGGTCACTTTAAAAAAAATAATTAATTTGGGTCTGCACTTGATCATCTCAGAGCCTGTGGATTTCTTCTTTCTTAGCAGCAACACAACCAGTGTTGTTGTCAAAGTATTTCAACCCTCAAGTCGATCTGGAGGCCTCCATGAAAGTTAAGGGAATGGATTTAACTGAACTGAGGGGGTCCTTTCTGCCTGCTCCCAGGGAGTGTGTAGCCCACAGAACCTTTTCTGTTCACGCTTATGACCAACTCCAAAGGTGGTGGATGCATTTCAAGGCAGAGGGCTTTTCCTTTCCTGCGGTTCTCCCCATGACACTGGAAAGTAAAACTTGATTTCCAGAAGCTAATGAAATTACACACTGTCTTTTAATACAGAGCCTTGAAAAACCAGCATCACACATGCCAGGGTCTCCAGGGAGAAGAGTCTGGGAAGAGAATGTCAAGTCAGCAGCACGCCTTACTTTTCAGGGAGATCCACACTTCTTCCCCTGCTCACTTTCTTTATTAACGAATTTTCCTTCTGACTCTTGAGTTACAAGAGAGAAATTTTAAAAGCAATCCTAATGCCCTTGGAAATCAAGATGATATATGCAATGTTAGTGCTATTCAAATTGTGACATTTATGTTCCCTAACCGAAAACTGTATATATACACTCAATAAATGTCAGAAGGAGGGAGAAAAGAAGGGAGGTAGCGGGGGGGGGGGGCAGAGTCAGGTGGGGGGAAAGGGAGCTAGGGAGAGAAGCAGAGAGAGGGGATATTAGGCATAAGTAATTATGAGGACAGGAGTAATAAGGTATGGAACAGAGAGGACATATCTTAATACATATCTACTTTGTAACCCAGGGTTTGCTTTCTCCTGAAACTGAGACAAAGCCAATGAAAAGTCCCTTATATGTTTCCCTCTGTGTCCTGGTCCACAGCCATGGCATCTGTTTGCCTGAGGACTATCAACCTTTATAATAACTGCAGGAAATAATCTATGGAATGCAAAGAGATTCTTCCTAAACTTACACATGAAATCATTACATTTCGGAAGATAATCCTAAACTTTCTCCTCCTTTCAAAAGTAAGAGAATTTCCTGTCCTGGGAATGTCCTGAACAATGGTCTTCTGGAGAGTTTATAATTTCAGGTGACGAGAAGCACACTGACACTGGGTCTCCCTCCAGTTCGATCAGCAGTCAGATAGATGGAACAACTTTTGGGTGATACTTTCGGGCAGCCTCTTGGCAGGAGTGCAAGAATTCTTTAAGTGCCAGAGAATTCCATTGTGTTGATTGTCTTCATTTGCTTTCCTTTTTTTCCCCCCCTAAAAATAGTCCATGCACTCCCCCCTTTTTTTTCTTTATGAATTCCTAAATAATTCAAGGAAGGCTCTTTCACTGAATCTGTCTGATAATTCCAGCATTTCCACCAAAATGTTTTTCTCAGAGCAGGAGTATGTAGCCATGATGAATGAAACAAAAGGAAGGTGGTAACTGTACACATTCTTCCAATTCCTCTTTCCAAGAATGCTATCTGTGTTGTAGAACCTAAAAGCAGTGGGTATTGAGTATTGAAAAGTCATAGCCTTGGGGCCAGGGAACTCTGGGAAACACTATACTGTCCTAACTTTGGCCAACATAGATGTCAAGGTGGATCTTGGCCACCCCCACATTGTCTTTCCAAAGGATGTGCAATTTAGCTTAAAACATGTCTATATAATGCATATTGTATATGCAAAGCTCATACACAATAAATAGTTTTGGATAACGATAACCTGTTTAATAAAATTCCTAATTTTCTTTCACAGCTCCTACCGTTTTTAGCATTTGTGTCAGCATGATAAAGAGGTGGGTAAAACAGGTCAAGGGCAAAGATTTTTTCAGAGTTCAGGAAATGTATTTATGACTTCCCTACTTAAATACAGCTTATCCAAACTAATCTATATGAACTGAGCTGTATAAAATCACAGGACTTACTTCTCGGAGCACCTAAGCTCACCCAGGAAATCTTTGTGAATCCATGGATGCAGTATGACAGTGTACAGAATTGCAAAGAGCCAACGTCTTTATAAAAGGCAATGGTGTTTGTGTTACCTGGGGCCTAATTCATCCTCACACCGCCAGGTGAATTCTCCAAAACTCTCATAGTGCTGGTTATAGTGGTAGAGGACTCGATGTAGGGTAGGGGAACCCAGATCCAGGAGGGTGTTATAGGCCGTCTGTTGCTCCTTCCCACTGGTATAGCCATTGAAGAGATTGTAGATCTTGTCTGCTATTTCTGAGGAGGGCAGAAAAGGCAAATAAATAGCATTTTAAATACATGTATATATACACACAACATATATGTGTGTACATGTATGGAGATGTGTGCATATCATATTTACACGTATACGTGTGTGTGTATGTGTGTGTGATGTTGCTTAAAGAATACTGAACCTGAAGCCTGGAGACTGTGGTTTGAGTAACTCACTTTTATCTCAGCCCCATTGGTTGTTGCTCTCTTTTCTAAAAAATGAAAACCTTCAAATAAATATCTTTGAGGTCAACTTCAGTTATAATATTCTTTGTCTTTACCCATGTTTCCTGAAAATACAGTGCCTGTGGCAAAAAGATGTCAGAGGAATACTTTATTGGCAAGTGCAGTCCCGGGGACGCTGGACGGAGGACAGAAGGAAATGAGGTGAGAAAGGAGGCTGAGGGGGATGTAGAGGGCGTGCTAAGGAGCAGGTGGTGTGCCTTGCAGGGGAGGAAGCTGCTGGATCCCCACCGGGCCATCCAAGGGGGGAATGGAAGACTTTATCTTCAGCTCCCCTCTCTGATTGCTCTGTGGGGACTTTTCACTTTTGCCCCACATGAGGCATTAGCAACCCTGCACTTCCAGGTCATAGATGCCGGGGTACCAAGTGGATCCTACAAAGGCACAGGGAAGCCTAGGGGGGCAGAAATTTGGCTCAGGGATGGAGGGAAGCACTGTGAGGTGATGCTTGAGCAACATGAAGAACGAGGAGTGGCCGCAGTCCCAAAAGCAACCCCCCCCTCCACTTACTGCAGGACTGCAAAGCCTTCGCTAGGGCTGCCCAGACCAGGTACGAAGACAAGCTTGCAGATGGGTGGTGACACAGAAGCAGAATCCAGTACATCCTGCACTCCAAATGAGTAATCTTTCAGTTTAATTTATAACTCTTAGATTTCTCCTCCAAGGCGTACATTGCTAACACCAAACTTGGTGATGTGGCAAAGTGGCAATGAATTTGTATAGCCTTGGCATTTTTTCCTATGGAGCTTGAAGCACTTTATCATTAAATGTTTTCATATTAAACCTGTCAGAGAGTAGATTTGTTCACATTTCCTTCCTCAACAGCTGGGAACTGAGATCTGTAGAGCAGAACTCTGCCTCCGATCCAGTGTTTAATCTGGGGATGAAGAAACTAAGTCTATAGGTTCCCAAGCCAGCACTTTGCCCGCTTGACCCCCTGGTCAGCCAAAAGGCATAGCAACCTGATTCCTTGTCACAGTTCCAAGTGAATTCTGGGCTGTTGGTAATTACAAAGTCATTGTTGCAGGGGTTTCTGGGTTGGAAGGAAGAAAATTTCTACCCCTACTCTGTCCAGACACTGCAATGATTTCCTTACTTTTCTATCTTGCCCATTGCCTATGAGGACGGGAGCTTACTTCTACCATGTCCTGAGTGGCTAGCACAGGGCCATACAACATAGTAGATTAAAAAAATGTTAGTTAAATGAATGTAATTCATGATCTTTCCAGTGATATCTCTCCATCCCAGGCTCTACCAATCCTTTAGCAACCAAACTCTTGTAGCCAGCACTTTAACTGCATTATAAATAACTTTGGTTCAGAAATCCATTTAGATTTTCAAGATTTTTAAATTCTCAGGTTGTTGAAATAGGATCAAGAGATAAAGTGGATGGTGCCTTAGAACATAAAGATCTATGGTATCCCCAGTTACTTATTAATGGCCTACTGATTATCAAGAACTTCACATATGTGAACTCCAATCCTCATACCAACACTGCCAGATGGATATGAATGTCCCTCTCCTCCACACGAGGACATTCAGAGAGAGGCCAGGTCACCTACCCAAGGTCATATAGCCAACGGGGGCTGGAGTCAAGATTTAAAACCATGTCTATCTTCCACTGCTCTTTTGTACCAGTGCTCAGGGGATGGTAGTGTTTGGCCAATTTAAGAAGATATAGGAGGCAGAGTCTTGCGGGATGCAAATCCGGGGTGACTATTTCTCGTAGAGGACTTGTCCTCGTTGGCCCATAGATGCCAAGTAAGAGGGAGTCCTGGTAAGTATGCAGGGGACCTCTTGTTCCCAGAGTTGAGACAGACAGAAGCAGAGAGACTATTCTCAGAGCTGTGTTGTTTTCAACTGGAGGAGTAGTACATGTACTGAGAGATGAAAGACCAGGGGAGGAAAAATGTGGGCGATCAGACCAGAACCCAGATAGGAAGGTCTGGGGTTCCTTTTCCCAGGCTTTTCATTGATGCCTCTCTGTTCCTATTTCTAGTGATGGGAATAGCATCCCAGACCCCGGGCCCTGGTTATAACTATCCCTGCCAAGGAACAGAGACGGCTGAGGATGTGTTTTCCGGAGTATTTACTATTCTCATAACACGACGGTAATATCTAGCTAGAGAAGGCTGATGCTTCCCACTAGCAGCAGCACGTGTGCCTGAGATCAGGTGGGAAAGGCCCGGGAGCCACCATAAACCTCCTAAAACCAAGATAATCTAACTCCGGGGTGTGCTTACAAGCCGACATCAGTAAATGGGATGCTATATTCAGAAGGATATACGCTAGGTTCCTAGTGCATGAGTATTTCTGGTTCCTCCTATTTCCACTGCAAAAATTTAGAGATATTATTTCATTAGCTTAAACGGCATCTCAGGAAGTCACTAACTCAGAGAATGGAAAAGAACACAAGATATTTTTAGTTATCATTTTACCCAGTTTTCAGCTTCATAGAAGTCTTGGGCTATCCAAAATAGGGGTCTGTCTTCCCTGTCTTTAAAATACATGATGTTCAGGAATAGTTAAAATGCACGTGGAGAGATGGCGGGGAGTCTACAGACGTGGCCCCAACATGGAAAAGGAAAGCTGAGTTATTAGTTATTAGAAGGGAGGCAGTACCTCTCAGGCAGCAGAATAAACCATCAGGGTGGGGACTGAAGCCCTCAGACCCAGAGGGTGGTTAAGAACTGACGCCATGACATATATGAAGGTGGGCTCTACCACACCAGCTGTGTGGCTTTGGACAACTTACTTAACCTCTCTGGGTCTTAGTTTCCTTTTCTGTTCAATGATGGTGAATGATATACACCTTCCAAGATTAGGGTGAGACTAAAAATGACATTAAATGTGAAGCCTTTCTGCAGCACAATGTCTGGACCCAAGAAACATACCTTTATTCATTCACTCAATACAATTTTTCCTGAGGGCTTACCACGGGCTCGATGTTTTTCTAGGCACTTGGGCTACCGCGGGGAGAAACTGACAAAATTCCTCACCCTTGAGGCACTTACAGTCTAGTGAGAGGAGGCATTTCGGGAAGCAATATACATCGCCAATACAATATCCTCTGTGAGGAAGTGGCAGGAAGTCAGGCAGGAGAAGGAAGCATGGGAGTGTTGGGTAGGACACTGAGATTTTAAGCAGGGTAACCGTGATAGGTCTCGTTGAAGAGACAACCCTGGGGCCGAGAGCTGGAGGGAGGAAGGGAGGAGATGAGCTGCAGGACTCTGTGGGGAAGAGCACGCCAGGGAGAAGCAAGGCCAGCAGAGAGCTCCCAGCCTCTGGGCTGTGTATTTGAAAAGAGCAAATAAGCCACAGTATTTGGAGTAAGATGAGTTGAGAGGAGAACCAGACAACCAGGAGATGTTATTTTATTATTATTATTTATGATGATGATTAATGGAACTCGTTCTCCAGGAGATCATGCTTTCCCCAACGCCATGAGAGAGACACTGAAACATGGGAGTCCAAGAGACTGGGGCAAATAGTCTTATTTGAATGAGAGGAGTGACTCCGGGGCAGAAGGAAGCTTTCTTATACCCCAGCAGTGGCTACAAAATTTACTATGAAATGAGAACCCTGGGAGGCATCCACACTACCTAAAACCTCCCTTGATGCTATAACAAAAATCCCCTGAACGGAAGTCCTAAGTCACCATTTTCATTAGTTCCTGGGTGGGGAGGGCTGAGACGTTAGTCTGTCCCCACAGTAAAGTAACTGACTACAGAATTCCCTATGAAAACCTGAGGGCAATGATCCTTATCATTCCTGGCACTGTCTACACCACAAGGTCCCCTCTCCCACCCCCAGCCCGTCCGCCCTCCCTGTGCAGCCCCTCCCCAGGCTGGTCTGTGCTACCTTCACACCCGTGACTCTCAACCTCAGGAATCAAACTTGATTCTCCACCTGGAAGGCCTGTGAAAACACAGATTGTTGGCTCCCTCTGGAGTTCCTGATTGAGTAGGTCTCAGATGGAACCTGAGAACGTGCCTTTCTGACAAGTTCCAAGGTGATGCTGCTGCAGCTTAGAGAACCACTGCTCTATATGAATTCATTCTCTCAAGAATTTCCTTGCTTCCTCTGGGACCAGTAATATGGCAAACAACTCTCCCTTTATCCTTGACCTTGGCAAACACTCTTCCTTGCCTCCGTGTCCCTGTGTTGGCAGAAACTTGCCTGAAGCATTCGTCCACACAGAGGAATCCTCCCATGCCCCAGGCCCTCAGCCTCTCTTGACCTCCTGCAAACAATTTGCTGTTCTCTGTGTATATATGTAAGAGTCCCCCCACCTTAAAAACTCACCTGCCTCTTCCTATTTCCCCCAGCTCACTTCCTGGCCATTCTTCTACATCCGTGGAAAAACCTGGCATCTCGTTCATTCTCCACTTCATTTCTCATCACTATTTTGGGTGAATTCACTGTCCATATGAAAGACCTCTTTAAGACTAGAACCACCCCACCCCGCCCCCCAGCTGCCAAGAGTCAGTCATTGTCTGAAACCTTCTCCAGCTTTGAAACAGTAAATCCCAACACCACATATGGTGAACACAACCTCCTTTCAAGCCTCCTGTACTTCCCTCCATCAGATCTGTCCTTCAGCCCCCAGGTCTTTTGGCTCCACCACTCCCTCTGGGCATCAGCTCTGTATCTACATCCTTCTCTACCTGACATAATCCACAGGGCCCATGGCCTGTGCCCTCAACCATCTTGCTCCATCCTTGGCCTCTTCTGTGTCTTCATCTAGGATGCTGGGGTCTGCTGGGGGACAGTCCAAGCCATTGAACTAGGCGGTTCTGCTCAGCCTGCCTTGGCATGACTTTTTTCTTTCCTGCTCCAAGCCATCAGCAAATCCTTTTGGTTCTACCATCAAAATAATTTAAAACCAAACCACTTCTCGCCACCTCTCTCATGAGCATCCTCTCTCCTCTGTCCCTGCCATTGCCTTGGCTCCCCACTGGACCTGCTACTTGGAGTCCGCTTTCAGCACAGCAGGTGAATGAGCCTGTGAAATGCTAAGCCCGATCATGTCCCTCTTCTGCTTGAAGTGCTCAGTGCTTCCCTGCTTAGTCCCAGGCCGAGTCCCCATCCCTGCACTGGGCCCCTGGGAGCTCATCTCCACCTTCTCTCTTCTCCATCCCTTGCCACCACAGGGGCCTCCTTTCCCATCTTCAAACACACCAGGCATCTCTGTTGTTCCTCTATCTGGAATGATCTTCCCCAGGGTATCTTTGTGTCTTCCTTCTTCACCCTCTTCCCAAACCACGCCAGTTAAAATGCTGCCCTGTGCACTGCTTATCCCATTTCCCTGCTAGTCAGTCTCCATAACATTCATCACCATCTGAAATATTTGTTTTACTATCTGTTTTACTATTTGTTTTGTCCCCCATGCTGAAATCTAAGCTCCAGGAGGCAGGGGGTTTGCCCCCTAATGCCTAGACCAGGTATTTAGTCGGGGCTTAATATGTGTGGTATGATTTGGTGCATTTATGAAATCTGATTACACAGTTTTTGAAAACAAATTCTGAGTCCAATTATTGTTGTTTCTGTAGTATCTAATCCCAGGGCTCAATAAGTGCCAGAGGAAGGAAGGGACAAGAATTTATGTTTGGCATCAGGAAAGAAGGATGGATGCTGGGGGGAGTGATGGATGAGAGCTGGCCTTCTCTTCGCGAAGCTTCACAGAGAACTCTTGCAAGGCCATGCCCCTGCCCGGAGATGAGGCTGGTCTTATCACTGACACGAGCTTGTTCTTCCCCGGGAAGGACGCTCTCAGTAGAACACGGGTGGCAACTCACTTGCTCAGTGGCTTTAGTGTCATGATGTGGTAAAATTCTTCATAGAAAGTATCTGGTTTAGGAAAAGTATTCATATAAGGAGTAGTCTGGCTTCCTGATGGATCATTAGGAGCTGAGGTCATCCTCTGGGTCACTTAAAAGCTAATTCCCATTTGTTGTCAGGTTTAAACTCAGACCCAAGTAAGTTATATTTATGATCACCATTTGGGTTTGAAGGAGGCAAAGCATATGGTTTTTCGGTAGAGCTGCTAGAACTGTATTAATTTGTGAGGATCCCCTCAATGAGTCCACCTCATTAACCTGCACGTTTGCCCTGTACAGGACTCCCTCCTGGTGGAAGAGCAAAAGCACATGGGGATGCTACCTCATTCTCTCAGCATGAAATTGACTTTTCTGTGCCCAGCTGGTCCGCTGGGATTTCAGATACTCTTCTTTGTCGGGGAGCCCACGTGGGCGGAAGCACATCTTGATTCACTTTGGGGGCTGGAATTAACCCAAAGGAGCCCCACAGAGAAACAGAATAGCGGTCTTTCCAAGGCACACTACTCTATGTTGACCCCTCTTTACTCCAGAGTTGCTGTCTGTCCATCTATTTCTGCAGGTAGCAAATCTACCTGCTCATCACCTCCCTGATGCCCCACCACCAGCCTGCTGCCTATTGAGCAGGCAAGTCCAAGGTGCCTACTGTGGCCGGCAAAGACACAAGCAAGTTCTCCAAAACAGAATTAGCTGGGGCACCTTCTCATCACCTGCTCCTCTCTGGCTTGGAGTAAGAAATCAACAGATGATGACCTAAGGGTACCAGGGGACCTCTCCAGACAGCCTCTCATCTGAGGGTTTTCAACCCCAGACTCTGCTTTCATTAAGGGATTTCGAGACCTTCAAAAGTCATTTGGTCCATACCCTATAAGCCAGGCAGCACTCACTCCGGGGAGAAGCACATCTGTCTTATACGTAAAGGTCTCCACTCCACTGGAACGTCCCAGTGGATTCTAATAATCCTGAACAGGAGAATTTTTTTTTTCTACCTAACTTGAATACTCTTTTTTTTTTTTTTTTTTTAATGTAGGTCTTTTTTTCATTCAGAGACAAAGAAAGGTTTTCACTCTTTTACACAATGACCTTCTAAATATCTGATTTAACATCGTGGGCAAAATGGGAATTGATGTCAAATAATGAGTCTGAGTGCTGTCTCTGTTCAGTGCTCACTTTGTGACCCTGGTCAGCTGTTCACTCGACTCTGCATCTCATTTTCCGCATCTATACAATGGGGGCAGTATTCTATCCATTCAGTAAATCCTTATTGGGTCCCTATTAGAAAGCAGACTCTGCATGGTTAGTGGCAGCATTTCCAAATTAACAGAAACATTGATGCTGGAATTCTAGGCTGAGCCAGTTTCAATCAGGGAAATATTGTGGCTAAGCACATTGCTGGTACCCCTGAAATCATTATGTCCCCTGACTCCTGCTGTATCAGGTTGACTACGAGGGGCATGATGTTAGAATATATCCTTCCTAGCATTTACTGAACAGTTACTATGGGATGGGCACTTAAGAAAATACTGTAAATTCACTCATTTAATTCTTACTAGAATCATATCAGGTAGGGTACAATTATCCCTTCCCCCATTTTATAGAGTAGTAAACTGAGAGATGATGTGAAGTGAACTGCTCAAGGTCAAGTACATAGCAGGGCAGGAATTTGAAGCTGGATGGTCTGACTCCAGAGCCTAAGATTGTCTGTAACCAGTCAGTCACCATGCTGCCTTCCTTCTAAGTGTTAGGGACACAATAGTGAGTAAACCAAACCAGACTCTGCTCTCCTGGAGTTCACTGTCCAGTGAGGTAGATATTGAACACACGATTCTAATAACAGAGATGAATGTGCTGAAGTAAAGTAACATGATACTGTGAGAACATCTAGCAGTTGCCCTTGACCTCTTCACTGTCCTGGGGAAGGGACACTTGACCCAAAATCTGCAGGCTGAGAGGAGCTAGTTAGTTAATCAGGGGTGGGGGTGAAGGGTGTTCAAGGTAATGAGACGGACATGTGCAAAGGGCCGGTGGTAGGAGTGGGAATGGTGTGGAGGACCTGAGAAAGGCAGTGAGGCTGAAAGGCAGAGATCGATGGGGAGAGTGGATGAGAAGAGGCTGGAAAAGTGGGCGAGGGTCACCTCATTTAGGTCCTAATGTGTCTGTTAAGTATTTTGGTCTTTGTCACAAGAAGAATGGCAATCCATTAAAGAGTTTTAAGAAGGGGTCTTAATATGATCAGATTCCTGAGTTGAAAAGAACAGTGTCCCACACATTAAATGAGGCGATAAATGTGAGAATCCTTCCAGAAGCTGTAAAGTGCTACAACATTGGTGATTTTAGTTAAGGTAGGTCTGGGCACTCTCTCCCCTGTGATCTTGCATCACCGTGTGCACCCCTTGATCGCTGTGGGCTTGTGCCCCTCATGGGCAGCCTGATACACTTGGAGAGTCAGGAGTCAGGAGTCAGGAGCCATCTCAGGCAACGTGAGGAGCCAGCAATCGGCTTGGCCACACTGTTTCCCTTTCTGAAGGGAAGGAAACCTGAAACCTGCATGCCTGAGCTCTCTGCGATGGCCCATGTGTCCGCTCAAGTGCAAATCAGTCCCTGGAGAGCCCACAGTGGTTGGTCGGAGCCCTGTTCTTGGTGTGAGAGCCGCGCGGAAGGGATGCCCAAGATGGCCAAATCCTGGTTGTGGATGGCATGTGCTAAGCTTCAGAGCAGGGGACACTATCAAGACCCGCCAAGGGGCATCGGGAGGAAAGGGAGTTCCCGCAAGTGTGCTGTTTGCACAGATGTCCACATCTGTAGCCTTTCTATGTTTTAATTCAAAAGAACTCTGCTGATGTACACACACATATGAAGAGAGGAATCCCAAAGGCAAAGGTCACGGGACTCCACCATGTACCTAAGCACCTCGTGTGTTACTGTGCGTGCCCGGGGCTTTTGCCAGTGTGTCCTCCCGGCTCCCTGCCCCCCAGTGTGTGAGATAATGGGATACCATGAGGATCTCTGCCGGAGGCCGAGGTGGAGTACTCCCAGATACGTGCCTTGAATTCTCCCCCTTCCCCGTGGAACCCCAGGTTGTTCTGTTTGACTCCCTAGATCTCGCTTCCGTCATGGCGAGGGGAGGCCCCTGGGGTGTCCCTCTGCAGTCTCTGCTGTCACTTACCCTGGGCCTTGACATCGTCCACCACAGGGCAGGGGGTCTTCACGATCACGTCGCTGGGCCTGGAGCGCCGTCCGGTGTTGTCCACTCCCCACAGGGTGAACCTGGCAGACGGGGGAGGGCGTCATTAGCAGAGAGAAGCTGAGGCCCGGGCTGATGGCCATGCTGAGCTGGGGCGGGTTTGCACCAGGGCACAGAGCAGGGGTTCTCAACGTGGGGCCCTCAGACCCACAGAATCAGCATCACCTGGGGACTTGGTAGCAATGAAAACTCTCCCGCCCAACCCCAGACCAACTGAGGCAGGCTCTCACAAGCCTTCTAGGTGAGTCTGATGCCACTTACATGCTGATGGCACCGGAGCCGAGGGAAGGAGTAGAAACCTGGGTCAGAACTCGGGTTGGGTTTGAAGCCCGGCTGCTGAGAATGTGATGACATGCCTGGGGGCAGGGCCGGGACCACACCTGGGGACTCCGTGGGAAGCCTGGCCTCCTGGCTGTCAGGCAGGTCTGGGCCAGCACTGGGCTTGCCCTCCTCCCTACACCAGGCGGCTCAGTTCGTCCCACTGGCCTCTCCTCCTTGGTTCAGATCTACCTTCTTGCCTGGTACGAAATCCCGCCCTGACCTTGCGACCAAATTCCAGCACCCTGCAATGTTTCTCTCCCTGCCACCTCCTCTTCTCTCCTCCTCAGTCTGAGTGGGCTCTTTGCATCACACCAGCCCCACACAGCTTCCCAGGGGCTGCCTGGATCCCTAGTAGTGGCGCCCCCCGGAAATGTTTTCATCTCTGGTCCTCCCACACAACTGATCGGCCCAGCTGGTATGTACTGTTTCTAGAATTGTGGCTGAGGCCACCAAACTGAAGCTGGGGCATCTGTCTGGAACCTTGCTCTGTTCCTGAGTCTTGTCCTACAACCCGGGTCTCAGGCCAGGTCTCAACTCCTTCCTCTGCCTACCTACTCCAGACTCTCTTGAGCTAAGGTTCTCAGGGATGGGCCCAGAGGCAGCCAGGACAGCCTGCAGACCTGCGCCTGCCGTCTGGGGTTCCCACACATGGACACGGTTCCCCCCCACACACACCTCTGTCACCACCATGGAGCAGGAGTGCTAGGGAGAGAGAAATGAGAGCCTCGAAGGATGGCCACCATCCTGCAAGCCGTGCTGGGACCGACCTCTAAGGTCCGAGTGAACCCCTCTCTCTCACAAGAGACGCTGATGCGTGGGAGGTCCGACTCCCCCCTCCAGAGGTGGGCCACCTCATCTTTGCGGCAGACTCTGCCCTGACTCCACCGGGGGCAGGCAGTTCTCACCAGAGTCGGGAGATAGGAAGCCGCTTCTCTCCCGCACCAGTGCACGGGCACCCTGCTGCTAGCGCCGGCGGGCCCCCGCACCGGGGCTTCTCTTCCTTCCTTGCCCCTCCCCACCCACGTGTCTGAGCCCGCGCTCCTGTGTCCCTGGCCTGGTTTCTGTGGCTGCGATCCAGCCCGCCCGGTGTGCTATCCTCTGTGAGACAGCTCTGCCTTGTCCTTTCCTCTCCACCTTCCAGGGTCCTGAGCACGGCCAGCGCTGCAACCTGATGTGAGGCTGCCCACCTGTCTGTTTAACGTCACCTGCCCTAGACAGTCTGCGGCTGGGCTCCAGCCACTTTTTGTGACCCACCATTACTTGGCCCTTTAATTTCTAGCAGAGTCCCTGGACTGAGATGAGAAATGTCCTGAGCCTCAGGCACCGAACTGGCTATCAGAGGGACCCTCTGCCTCGGTGCCCGGGAGCCTGGGACGTGTGACCCCCCACAACGCCCACCCCGGCTGCCCCCACTCCTGCGGGCAGCTTCGCTGTGTGCCCTCCTCGTGGTAAGCTCCTCACTAACTCGATCGGATCCCGAGCTGGAATGAAAATAAATGCCTGTGCTTAAGTGAATTCTCACATTACTCTGACGGGGCAATTAGTACAAAAGTTAGGGTCCTGAGCCCTACTATTTCTAATAGCAAAGCAAGGTGTTAGGAAAGAAGCTGCTCCCCCTAACCTCCTGAGCAGAGACGGTCCTTATCCTAAGAGCTCTTCCTCAGCGGGCCGGCCCCATAGGCCCTGGAGGGACGCTGACAGCAGCCAGCTTAAATGGACCACCAAAGCCCAGGGGGCACTTTCCATATTTTCGTGGGGAAGGACTGCTCCGTTCATGGTCAGCATTCCGGTTTCCACCGGCGAGCACTCGTAGGGCAGTAAGAAGGTGAGCTGGAATGAGGACAGGAGAGGGAAGCCTGACTCCCCAGCCGGAGGGCTAATGGTGGGAGTACGCTTGCCGCCTCGCCCAAGACTTGTGGGCCCTTTCCACCGCCACCTGGCTGGATTGTTCAGCTCGTCCTTAGAGTCTGTGATGACACCTGCATGGTGTGTGTGTGGGTGTGTGAGAGAGCGAGGGTGAGAGTGCGTGTGAGACAGAGGGGGTGTGTGGGTGTGAGAGCGAGAGAGAGTGTGTGGGGTGTGAGTGTGTGGGTGTGTGAAAGTGAGCGTGAGAGAGAGTGTGAAGGTGTGTGAGAGAGTGTGCGGCGGGGTATGAGTGTGAATGTGAGTGTTTGAATGTGTGTGAGGGTGTGAGAGTGTGTGTGTGAGAGGGTGCGTGAGTGGGTGTGAGGGTGCGCGCACGTGAGAGTGTGGGGGGATATGAGAGTGTGTGAGGGTGTGTGTGTGAGTGAGAACCGACAAAGCCTGGCTCCGGCTCCTGAAACGTGGTGTGCAAGGAGCACTCTGGCCCCCGTGCCCAGGGCTGGCTGCCTCGTGGGCTACTCTCACGCGTCCCTGCGCACGTGTGGCGGTTTCTGCTGAAGGCTCCAAGTTCCACTCCCCCCCCTTTTTTTTTTAAAGATTTTATTTATTTGAGAGAGCGAGAATGAGAGAGAGCACATGAGAGGGGGGAGGGTCAGAGGGAGAAGCAGACTCCCCGCTGAGCCGGGAGCCCGATGGGGGACTCGATCCCGGGACTCCAGGATCATGACCTGAGCCGAAGGCAGTCGCTTAACCCACTGAGCCACCCAGGCGCCCCATCCACTCCCCTTTTCCGAACTGTCCGTCGGCTCCCGCTCGCTCCCAAAGGCAGTAGTTCCTCCTGTGAGCACAGGCTGGGACGAGGGGCGTGGGCTAGAAGGGGAGTCACCTCTCTGCTCGGGCCTCAGTTTCCTTCTCTGTAAACTGAAGATGTCGAACCAGACACACTTTAAGATCCCTTTCAACCAGGGAATTAAATGTTTTTGTACTGTGGACCCAGAATTCTCTCAATCGCACAGGCTGACAAAATAAGCCAGCTACGCTGAAACGCCCTTCCACCTCTGTGGAGCCCAGGTGAAGAGCCAGCTCCACGCTTTCACGTGAGGAAATGAGATCATGCGGCTAGATCCTTCTGGTAGCCTGGAGTGGCTGCGGAGTGAGAAGCAGTCAGCGAAGAAAACGCAAACCCTGATTCAATTCTTAACCACCGCCACAACCCAGACAACCAGCTTGCGACTCTGTGTTGCTGAAACTCAGTTTCCTCAACTATGACATGAGAGCAAGACCCCAACCTCACAGGGTCCCCGAGGGTTCCCAGGGGCTCCTGCACCCAGTAAGCACCCCATAAGTGAAGGCCGAACCCTCCCTTTTAATGATAAGGAAACTTCGTTGCAATCCTGCTTACAATGACTAGTGCTTAGAAACAGAACCAGGCTGGGGGCCATGTGTTTCCAGCAATTAATCCGGGGCTCTGTCCTCCTACCAGGCTCTGAAGGTCTGGCTTCAAGCTACAAGGAGGCCCGGCTCTCCCAGGCCCTCGGAGGCTCTCTTCGCGTGATCTGCAGCGCCACCTAGTGGAGCTCCATCTAGCCGGCGGCTTCTTCCCTCCGCCCCAAGCACTCTGACTTCATCGTCAACACAGACAGAAAGCTGGTGCTTTACGAGACTTAAGAGGGCAATGCTGGAAGTTCACCAAAGACTGCAGAGAGGGAGAAGGTATCAGTCTCAGGGCTTTGATCAGGAAATGTGGCCAAATCAGGCCAACGTGAGGAGGGTCCCAAGATGGGTGAGGGCTGGTTCACAGGAATTTCAAAAGTCCTAATTAACAGCTGTGACTTAGTGACAGGAATTAGGGAGCTCTTATTATAAGTGAGAATTCCAGTTTCACTGAGTTTGAGGCATTTTACCGCACCGTCCTTAATCTTTCCTCCTTTTGCCTATTTCCCCTCCTCATAAAGGGCTACACCTGCCCAATAGCAAGAGAGCTGCTAAAAATCCTAAGTTGGTCAGCTTTCCCTTGTCGTGGAACCATCCTTTCCATTGCTCTGTATTTTCCAGCTCCTCTAGAATATCCCTTGTCTTGACATATTTTACTAGTATGGCTCCCTAGTTACAACTCTTTCCAAGATGGAAGCCATTCAGCCTGAGCATCTCGTTCATCTTGCAGTCAATGCCACTCACATTTCTAGTGCTTTTCACCTTTGAATTCTTTACCTGTGGAAATGGAGATGATTTATTCTGGCTACTCTGACTCTATTCCTGTGACCTCATCTGTAAACTGTAAACTGTTTTTCATACCAGTGGGGTCAAAAGGTCCCAGAACTACATCACCAGGAATTCTGCCTTGCCCGCCCTCCCTGTTTTCCCATCATGACTTAGATTCCCTCAACCTCTCTCCTCTCACAAGAGCGTCTTTAATGTTTCTGCTTCACAACTATTTTACTATTGTTCCAGGAACACAGGGAGAAATGAGGAAGCACTCCCATAGAGAACAGGGCTGTTCCAAGTGCCATGAGATAGGAGTCCACCATATTATCCTTGGAGAAAAATGCTGCCCATCTCTACCTCTATAAACTATTTCAACGTCACTGGAGCTAGCTTTCTAAAGCTGAGTTCTTGCTATTCTATTATTTCATCTAAAAAAATTAATAATCTCCCTTGACTTAGAGTATTCAGTCTCTTTTTCCAGAATCACTTTCTTCCATTCCCTTTTACTCACCATCTGCTTCCACTCGATTGGACTACTTGCTACTCACCTTCATGCCTCTTTGCTTTTGCCCTTGCTGGTTCCTCAGCCTGCTCTGCCTTTTCCCACATCACTCTACATACCGAAATTCTACACGACCCAAGTGAGTGATGTCCACTCTAATTAGAATTAGCCCTTCCTTTCCCTTCTCTTTCTACATGTTCCTTGTTCTTCTATCTAGCCTCTATGTCTTCCTATCGGATGTTAAATTTAGCTCTTTGTATATTTCCTTTCTGTGTTGCAAACTCTTTGAAGGATGGGGCTCTCTTGTCTTTCTTAATCCTCCCTTTCCGGTCCCTAGAAAGTTCTCTATAACGCCGATCAGGGTAAGACTTGAGAAACTCAAAATATTTCTCTGAGTTTCTGAAGGAACTCAAACACAAAAAGGAAGGAGCTCAGAGCCTCGGGACGTTCAGGGTAAGGAAAAGCCAGGCAGGCATGTGTCACTCACATGTAGATGGTGTCCGGTTCCAGACATCGAATGATCAGAGAGATAGTGGTGAGCTGCTTGTCTGGCACCTGAGCAGGCATGGCACAAGGAGACTTTGCTCCGGAGATGATGTCGTCCACAAAGCTCAGTACTGTTTCTGCTCCGGGTGGGGGAGGGGAAGGAATGGAAAAGGCCATGAGAAAGAGTGCTGGCCAAGCAAGGAGATGGCATCAGTTCAATGAGAACTTAACATTAGAACTGCTTGGTCCCCAGTCTTCTCAAATTCCTAGTAGAGAAAAAAGACCTAGAAGGAATTTTCTTTTCTGTTTCATGTTTAATCAATTTAGAGCCATTTGTCCGGAGTGAGTTCAGACACAACTACGGCAAGATGTACACACATGTGTGAGCTCTTTCATGAAATGTTCTTGGCAAGGGTAGGGAGCAGCTGCTGAGGGCAATGGTCCCTGCCAGCCCTTTGCAGTACCTGTGTGCATCAGGGACAGGGCCTTGGGAGGAAGCAGGAGACGGCTCCCCATGCCTGAAGGCCGTGCTTATGTCTCCCAGCCTCGCTGACCATTTTCGCAGAGCTTATTCACCCTGCATCAGACTGTGGACGCCACCATCCTGTGGGGTACCACACTCATGCGTAGGTTTTAGGGATGATTTATGTTGACCTTTCCCTACATGTAGGCAGCAAAATACTAGGGCATGGAACATTGTTCATGGGGTGTTTCCACTTCTTGAAGACGTCCCTCTTCTAGCTGGACCTGACAACTGCAGAGTTTGCTTTAGGACAAGACATGGGGTAAGCACATCTGTTTGCGCATGCTTTTGCCCAGAGGGGGGTTACTAGCAAAGGAATTTTTTTTTTCCTGTAATCATGGCAGTGGTTAGCACAGAATTGTTTCCTAATTGTGGGCTAGGATAACTAGCGTACTGTATTGTTGTTTCTTTGTGAGTGTGCCTAGAGGCAATGAAATGGACACCTCTTTAATAAACAAAAAGAAAAACAAAATCAAAACAAGACTTTGTCAGATGCTCACCATGCAAAAACTCTTAAATGGACGAGATGGCTGTTCTTGCTTCCCCACCTCCGGCCCCCCCCGCCCCCCCACCCCCACCCCCGCACTGCCCTTGGACACCGGGGACCCAGAACATAGGCCAGGAGGCAGGACGTTTTCCTTTTCTCTTCTTTTTACCAATGGATTAAGATGAGCCCATGAAGTTGGAGAGGCTCACCTGTCTCCACTTTGGAGTGGTCCATCCTGTCAGTGACCTTTTCCTGACGGATGAGGTAATCTACAATCTGCACCCCGATTGGAGGCTCTGAGTGTTCCCACTCTAGGACCACGAGGGTGCTGCTGGGCTCATGAACTGTGGAGAGTCTCAGCCTGAGTGCGAGACAGGAAGAGACATGACATGGGGACCTGTTGGGTCCTGCGATGCCCTTCTGATACTGGCCACCTTCTCAATTGTTACACCCTCAAATCTTCCTTCTAACCTTTCTTAACCAACCACTGCAACGATCTCTCTGAGCACCTGTCTCCTTCACTACAGAGCAATGGTTCTTGAAGGTCCCTGGAATTTTATTACTCTTAAATGCCTTTTACATATTAGGAACTCAACATCTGTTTGCAAATAAATAAATAAGTAGGTGAATCAAAGATGAATGAGCACCTACATCTTATAGGGTCAGTGGGCAGGGCTTTCTGGGTGGCCCTGTATAGGGCTTGCAAATATAATTTCTGGATTTGCGCTTGAAAATAGGAGAATGTGCCTATAAAGCTCATGCCAAGGCTCACTGAGGTGGTGTCTGGGAGAGCCCTGCATTAACAAGGCTCAGTTTCCATAGCATTACCAGGATCTGCTCTGTGGGGGGAACCCTGGCTTCCCCTCTTGCTATGGGTACTAACATATTTTCTTCCTGACACCTTCTGCTGGCTGGGCCTTGCAACAGGCTCGGTTTGGAGGCTATGCTCCTGGGGGGCTTTACCAGGCAAGAGAAAGGTGACCACATGTCAAGTTCTCCTCGGGGTGATGTCCTGTGGCTGCAAACTTGAGCTCTGCTTTCAGGTTCTTTTTTTGTTCTTGGATTTCTTTGACTATCCTGATTCCCGACTCCAGTCTTTCTTTGTTTTTCCCAATTCAAAGTCTCTTCCTTCCATGCAAATTGTCCATTTTCACCGCTCTTTTGCCTTGCCTTCTCATACGTCCTTGTGCCTTGCAGAGACTCACTACACATTATTGACGTTCATGGTACGGATCTCCTAATGGTCCAAGTGGTTTCAATTTGTTACCTTGTTCTGACTTCATACGTATATCTCAGATTTCTCACTTGCCTCCAGTTCCGGGTTTCTTTCTAGACCACTGGCTTCTGGGGATTTTCCTGGCTCCTGCTCATTCCAGTCTCCATCCATCACATGCCATCCCTGCCACTCACCCTCATCCTTGGTCCCCATATCCCACGACCTCCCATAATCATCGACCTCTGCTCTCTACTCAGCTCACAGATGCCTGTCACTGGTCTCAGGGGGTCATTGTGCCAGGTGCTACAGATGGAACACACCAAGGCAACGGTCAATTTCAATTCAGCAAATGTTTGTTGAGCACCTATTATGTATCAGAATGTGCTTGGTGCTCAAGATGCCGTGGTGCTTGAGCCAGCTCCAGCCCCTTCTTTTTTTTTTTTTTTAAGATTTTATTTATTTATTTGACAGAGAGAGAGACAGTGAGAGAGGGAACACAAGCAGGGGGAGTGGGAGAGGGAGAAGCAGGCTTCCCGCGGAGCAGGGAGCCTGATGCGGGGCTCGATCCCAGGACCCTGGGATCACAACCTGAGCCGAAGGCAGACGCTTAACCAACTGAGCCACCCATGTGCCCCATAGCCCCTTCTTTTGTGGAGTGGTCAATAGAAAAACATACAATTATACATGTGATTATAATAATGTGTGATAAGAACTTTAAGAAGAAATCACGGGAGGCTGTGGGAGCAATAGCAAGGAATTCAACCAGTGGGAAAATAATGCAAAACACATGCTCCTTAGTGGCTTACTATGAAGGAGTGCATAGTTTGCAGATGACATGAAAGATGGAGTAGACCCAAAACAGTGCGGATATTGACGAATTCATTAATTAGAGTCATATGCCGAGTGCTATTTTGAAGAAAAAAGCATTAGGAAGCTTAAGTAAGTAACTAAGCCTTTCTGAGAAGTCAGATTCTGTGAAAATGCGGACCAAAGCCGACCTCTACTGAGAAACAGCAGCACGCATGATTTACATAGACTCGTGTAAAACCAGAGTGCATTTCTATTTCCAATTACCAAGAAACATTCAAGAAACTAAGGTCTGCTACTAAAAGAAGTGATTAAAGTTGACAAGAGAAGTGAAGTCCTTAATAGATGTTCCTGCTTATGGAAATTTAGCCCAATTTGATCTTTCGCAATAACATACAGTAAACGCAGATTTAGAAAGAAAATCAGCCCTAAGACACCAATGGTTGGATCTTGTGTCCAACTGATGATAACTGTTTAGTGGCCTCAGTGTTGTGTCAAAAATGAGGTAGTTTTCTTAGTGGGTGAATCCATCTAGAAGCACCGTCTGCTTCTAGTGGCTCCCTTTATACCAAAAGAAAGAACCTTGACTAATAATGACCTTGATTCTCCTTTGACTCAAGAGGTCCAAGTCATGGCCGTAAAGAGCAAGAAGCCAAGCACTGATGTAACTAAAACTACCCATAGAGAGAGGGCATGTGGACAAGAGAAGACGTTGGTTTGCACTGATCGTCTCCTGTTGTGTCTCATCTTTCTTGGTTCTCTTCCTGTTCAGTCCTGGCTCTTTGATGCCCACCAGCACTTCCCTGCATCAGGCTGGAGGGCAGCATCCGCACAACCGGTCTCTCATTTGCTGGTGTCCTCCTGCTGGCTCGTTCCTGCTGACTTCGCCCTCGAATTCCCATGGGTCCTGATTCTCCCTTTGGGCTTTTTTTGCCTCAACAACCCACGGGACCATGCGACGCCAGTGGTTCCTGCCAGCACTCCTTACTAGACACCGTATGTCTGTGTGTCACTCCCAGTACAGATGTCACAGCAGAGGCTAAGGGGGTGCCTGCCCCAGGCCTTAGCCCATCAGGATTTACAGGGATTTGGCCAGTTCTGTGCAGCCTTCCCCTGAGGGCAAGGAAATTGGACATGTTCTTCCTGAACCACCTTGGCAACCCTTTGTACTCTGTTCACCCCTCAAATGCAGACAGCCCCTAATACTCATCTCTGACCCTCTCCTCTTTCCAGTTGATACTTATTCAGGAGGATCCTTTCTCATAGCTGGGGTTCCATTGCTCATTTCTTTGGGGTTGATTTAAATCTTCTTATCTCTAGTAGATGTCTAGTTCTCCAAACTGTCTTTCCCTCTGACCACTGAACATCTCGGTAGAACTGCCCTGCTATATCTTCAAGACGGGTCCAACTGGACACAGCTTCCTCCTCAAACCTGCATGTCCCCGGATGCTTCTCTTCTCAGCTGTGGCTTATTTGTCTTCCCAGCCACCGAGGCCAAAGTCATAGGTCCATTCTCAAATCCCTCCTTCTCCCTCCCACACCAGCAAGTCACCCACAACCCCCCTCCCACCCGCCCCCCCCCCATTGGTTCTATCCCAAATCATCTCTCCGTTGTGTCCTCTCAACACTATGGTGGCTGAGATCATGGCCTCTTAGCGGTGGCAGCTCTGCTTCCTGCTTGAGGGCCTTGGAAAAATCATTCAGAGCATCTGAATACATTTCCTCGTCTCTTAAATGGAAGTGATAACAGTACCTAACGGCTCCACACAGAGCTGCCACCCAGGAAATGTGTCATTGGCCTAGTAGAGTCTCACTACCAATCTCTCACTTCCTCCCCAGCAACATCACTTTAGCCCTCTGATCTTCTGGCCATGCCGTCCTACCCTCTCTACCTTCAGGGAGAAACTCAAGTGCCATCTCCTTCATGAAGCCTTCACCATGCCCCCAATTCAGACTTGAACATTCCCTTTCACACTTGACTTAAATGTCTTTGATAACTCTTATCAGACCATGTCTTCTCCTTTGACACTCTACGTGCTGCATCTCTAAGACTGAAAGCTCGCTGAGGCCAGGAGCTGCCTCGTGTTTTTCTTCCTGTTCCCTGGCCCCCAGTCTATTGCTTTGCAACAACTGGATGCCCTGTAATACACATTCGCAGAACCGTGCAGAGGCGGGCACGCAACAGAGAGGCAGAGAAGGGGAGTCATACACAGGCTGTGGGAGAGGTGCACAGGTGGGGAGTCCATCCGCTCCAAAAGCTGTGGAGTCGCATCGACACCAGTCCTCGATGACATCTCCAGTCCCTGAGCACCAGAGTGAGCTCATGGTGGCCTCCTGCAAGAGCTGCAAGAGAAGGAAGAGTAAGTGTCCAGGAGCCAGGGCTGGGTCACCACCGTCAAGAGACAGAATCCAGGCTTTGCTTGGTTCTAGATTACTTTCAGCCAGTAGGCTGGGGCACCACTTCACCACTTTTTTGATCTAAAATTCCTACCCCCAGACCGATTCTGGGAAACTAGACCTCGCAGGACCTCCCTGGCACTGCTTTCTCCTTAACGTGCCAGTTCACCCCTATGGTTGAGGGCTGTCACCTTGGAAGCAAGTCTTACTTCTCCCTTCTTCTCCATCCGTCGTCACTCCATACCCAGGGCCCTAGCAACAATAACCTCTCGACCATCCACTGCCCTGACCCCTCTTCTCTCCACCCTTAGGCACTTGGCCCTTTCTCAAATGCCTCTCTGTGCATCCTCATCTGCCCTCTGCATCCTGCCCAGCACTGCCCCTCTGCCGCATTCCTTCAGCGTGCCTTGTGCCCCACGTACAATATTTATGCAGATCTGCCTTGGGTTGTGCTTGAGTGTGAGGCCTCTCTTTCCTGGTAGAAGGTAGAAACAGAGCAGCAACCAGGTGAAGAACTGCGCTCCAGAGCTGTCTGCCCTGGGTGAGGACTTCGGCTCTGCAAATCACTGCCATGTGACCTGGAGCAAATTAGATCAACTTGGTTTCCTCAGTGGAAAAATGGGACAGAAACAGCACTCTCCTCATAGGGCTGTTGTGATCATGACCCAAAATAATATAGGCCAAAGGGCATAGCATAATACCTGTGCTGTGCACGCATTAGTCACATATAAACAGTACATCAGTCATCAGTAAATGTCAGCAATTATTATTATGTTCGAATGACAGGCTTGGGTCTTCTGTGGAAGCATACAAATGCCACAGAGCCTAGGACAATTCTTTACATACAGTGATTTCACGGCACATATTCCCTATTTGATGAAAGGACAAAAAGATAAAATTAGACTAGTCAGGGAACAGAACTTGAGATGGGACAATTCCCTGGTGAGGAAGAAGATCCTGACGGGCACTGACCCCTCAGCGGGGCCCTGCTGCCTCTACCCCAGCCCAGGGACAGGGAGAGGGCGAGGCTGGCCACAAGGTGTGTGGCCGTGCCCTCTGGCCGAGGTCAGCTTTCTCTCTGGGTCAGCTCACGGTCCGCAGCCTCTGCTTTGCCTTTGAGTCTCTTCTCTCTGACCCACTCTTACCACACCCACACAGAACTGGCAAATTAGAGAAAGGAAGCAGCCATCTTGGGAAATTTTAGGCCAAAAACATTGGAAGTGGGGGGCAGAGGGGATGGAGGGAGGAAGGAAAGAAAGAAGGAAGGAAGGAAGGAAAAGGAAGAAAAGCGTAAGAAAAAACTGACAGATAACCCTACAAAAACTGAAATGTCTAAGCTGCAAGCTAATACCCTAAGTTACATTCTCCCAGAACTTCACATAAGGGTTCATAGTGACCCCTCTCCCACCCTCCTACTCCCAGACTGGGAGCTCCGAGGGAGCAGGGACCAATTCTTGGTTATCAGGATAATGTGTGTGTAGTTTTAGAATTTCAAGGCCCTTTTAGGGCTAACACTGCAGTTTGAGCTCCACGGTAAACAGGATTTACAGTGGAGGACACTTGGAGTCAAAGAAATTAGTGACTTGCTCAGGGTCACAGGCTAGTGAGTGGGGGCCACCCCAGAGCCTGGGCTCAATGTGACTGATTGTCCGCCGGCTCCCAGCAGGAAGCCCGGTGCACCGTAGGTGCTCACTCCATGTTTCACCTGACTGAACCAAACTCAAACCAAAAGTATACTTTCTTAAGCTAGGAAAACCGACTTCCGTTGAGAGGGGTAGAATAAAGAGGAAATTGTGGCTGCCCGCGTGCAGTCTTCAATCAACAATTACTGGCTAAGCACCTGTAAGGGTCTGGCTCCTGTGCTAAGCATGAAGGATACAGGGTGGCATTAGACATAGTCAGCCCCTGCCCACATACATCTTGCAGCCAAATAACAAACAAAGGAACAGACAAAAGTTACATAAGCAACCAGATTAGTAGGACTGGTGGTAAGGGCTCCAAAGGAAAAGGGTGACTTGGGACAGGAGGGAAAAGGAAGGGGGATAATCTCACAGAGAGGTTTGGGGAGGCCTCCATGAGCGTGTGTGTTCTCATCTGCACTGAAGGACAGATCACGAGTTATCTGGTCACAAAAGATGGGGAAGTGTTCCAGGTGGAAAAACCAATATTAAGATGACTTCAGCCTGGGTGACACTTAACATTTAAAATCAACCGAGTAAAAAGGCTCTCTTGGCTGCAAGAGCCAGAGTGAAGGACAAAGAGGTGCTCAGCAAGTGGAAGGGGGTGGGGCCGGTTACAGAGACCCTGTGGTCCATGGTGAGGGGTGGTGTCCCATTCTAAGAGCAGGGGAGAGTGTTTGAAACAGCGGAGAAACATGATCCGATTTTCAACCCAAAGAAGTAAGGACCAGGGCGTCTGGGTGGCTCAGTTGGTTGAGCGACTGCCTTCGGCTCAGGTCATGATCCTGGAGTCCTGGGATCGAGTCCCGCATCAGGCTCCCCGCTCAGTGGGGGGTCCGCTTCTCCCCCTGAACCTCCCCCCTCTCATGCTCTCTCTCTATCTCATTTTCTCTCTCAAATAAATAAATAAAATCTTAAAAAAAAAAGAAGTAAGGACCAACACTTATGATGACAGACATTTCTTCAAAAGCTTTAACTTTCCACCTTTGGTTCACACAATTCCACAAGTTCCTACTCCCTGAATCCTGGGCTATCGGTAACTGTGGAAGGTAGGCTGGGGTAGAAGAGGGGAAATCAAGAAGGAGCCCTTCTGGAAAGGAAAAGGAAAAAAAATTACATTTTTCTTGGTATCTAGAATGTGGCAGGCATTGCATGAGGATCCTCATTTGTTATGAAATTTAATCCCGATTCCCAAAAAGAAATAGGATTTTCCCATTTTTGTTCTTATTTTGTTTTAGGGAAAGCAGCTGAACTTTCAGGCCAAGTTCACCCCTCCGTTCATTCCTCCATTTATTTATTTCATTCATTTATCCAGCGGGGTGTCAACTACATGTCAGCTAGGAGCTAGGATTCCATAGAAGAATGAGTGCTTCTCAGAGTCTACAGGACAAATACATAAACAAATACGTCAGCACTCGTGACAGCAGGTGATACGTGCTTCAGAAGATGCAGGGACACAGACAGTGGGAGCCACTTGAAGGAACAGGGGCTGGCCTGGGAGAACAAGGGAGGGCTTGTTATGGCTGTGGATGCTTGAGCTGAAACCTGGAAGTACTGCCATTGGCAGAAATGTAGGAGAGGCTATTCCTGCGAGAGAGAGAGTGACAAGTCTGAAGGGCCAGATGCATGACAGAAAATGTGTTGTGTTTAAGGAGGTACCAGGAGTTAAAATTTGGGGGATAGAATATAAAGCATAAAGTAGACACAACCTAACCATGTAAGCGAGGACCAAATTGGACAATGAACTGCCCTTATAACGATATGCTAAGGACTCTAGATTGTATTTAACAGATTCTGCAGAGCTACTGAATTGCCCTGCTGCAATAAGACCTGATGTCTGTATCAGACAGAAAACTCTGACTGGTCTCACAGGAAAACCAGTAAGAAGCTACTGTAACAAGAAGATGGTGGCCTGCTATTACAGTGGAAGATGGTGATGAAGGTACAATCACAAAAGGATAGATTCAAAGTATTTGTAGTCCCTGGTGATGATAGATACATGTTAGGGAGTGGCAAGAAAAGTCAGGGAAGCATACTTGGCCTCCAGCTTGGGCAACTTGGTAGAAAAGAATCCCATTCACCGAGACTGAAGCACAGTGGTAACTGTTTGGGGTGGAAGATGTTGGGTTGGAGACACCTGGTGGGTTATATAGTTTGACCTATTGGTTTCTAGACTGTTTCTAATCACTAGACTGAAATATGGCACCATAGATGATCTAGTCCAACAGGAGGCCAAGAGAGGTTAGAAAATTGGCCCCAGACCTACCAGAGGGGTAGAGATAAGAACACACACCGAGTTTACTGGTGTCGTGACTTAGCACCCCTCTTCGTTCACTTTTTCACTCCATATCTGCATTCTTTGTGAGAAAGGGAAAATTAGAAGGAAGAGTGGAGGAACAGAGAGAATGAACAGAGAAGACAGACTATGTCTAAGGAATGAGAGAGAAGAAACATGGGATGGTGACGGGAGCACCTTGGGCCACCTTGTCTATGTGTTCAGAAATTACAATGTTCAAATACGGCCAGATGGACGATCTCTCCCAACCCCTCTCTTAAAACCAGTGCAGAGAGACAGGGAAGGGCCAAGGTCTGGCAAGTAGGAGATCCAGAGAGGGAGATGCTAAAGACACGAATTCCTTCAGCTTTCCCCTTTTACCCACGACGCCCCTGCAAGACGCTGGGAGTCCTTGTCCTCCTCTCCCACCCAGCTCTTCCCTACTTTGCAGCTTCGTGTGCCTTGTCCCATAGGGTGGTGCTATGAGTGTATTCCCTGCCTCTGCTAGTCCAGGCCAAGTGCTCAGGAGCTCTTGGGGCACCAGCTGCAGCGGCCTCGGGTGCTCCCAGAAGACAAAGTGGGGCAGGTAAGTGCACTGGATTAAAGCCACTGCAGGTTTGGGTCTCCATGGTGACATCAACCCTTGCAAGCCACCCTTCCGTGGTCTCCTTGCCCCAGCTCTTCTTCCCCAGTCACTTCCATCAGAATGAAGAGGAATTCATAGGCCAAAGGAACTCCTTTCGTTCCTGTGAGGAATCTTGCTTTGAACTATCATTGGCAAGAGCAGCATACACGTGCAAAATCCCTCCTTGCTGGCGGAGCATCACCTATGAAACAACTGTGACACACCAGGTGTCCTTAAAAGGGGAAAGAGAAAGCAATCATCACCCTGCCTGGATGGACACAGCTCTCAGGCAGGTAAGGAGCTCTCTGCTCTGACTCTACTATGGTCTCGTCCCTCAAGGTCACCTTTGCCTGTAGCATCAGAAGCCCTGCACCCTGAGCTTTTGTGTTTTTATTCTTGTCATTGTCATCATCGTTGCTGTTGCATGTGTTGTGACCCACTCTGTTCTTTCTGTCCTTGAGGAGATCAGAGAGCTAGGGGATGAGCTAAGCCACTGTCTCTGCCACAGTTCTCCAGCTTATCCCTTTGGGTCCATTCATTTTCTCGTAGCACCTTTGGAAAGGGAACCACACAGGGAAAGGAGGGCTGCTTGGGACACGTCATAACCTAGCAGTATAATATAAGACAGAAGATTTGCTTGGATGTGGGGTTTTGTGGTCTTTGTTCTTAGAGTCAGAGCCATGGGCAGGACACCATGCCCCCCAGGCTAAGACCGGACCCTTCCCTTTGGAACCTATGCCAACACACTCTTTCTAGCCTCGCTGCAGTCAATCCAGGCTTGGGATCTGTTAGGGGAGCTGGCATTCCCCCCCATAACTGTCCCCTGAGGCTTTCTGAACAATGACTTTGGTGACTATGAATGCCACGCCTCCTGATCTACCTTCTTCTTCCCAGCCCTTGTTGCTCAAGAATCTACACAAATGCTGAGTTGTGACTCCTGAGTCATTACCATGGGTGTTGTGGATGCACTGATTTGACTTAATATGCAAACATGCAAATCTAAGCAAATTATGTGCCTGGATCAACTAAACATAAAATCTCAGTATTCCTAGTCTAGCACGGAACTCAACTACACCCTGTCACCAAACCCCCACCCCGGCCATTTGGAAAGCCCTCTGTTGTTGTTGATGCTTCCCTGAGTCCCAGGCCTCTTACCCTCTGGGTCTGGTTGTTGGTCACCAGTTCATAGATGGGGGCTGCTCTGGTCACCTCCAGCAGAACTGGCTCAGCAGGAGTGTCAGGGCTGGATGTCACATGACACAGGGGGCAGGATGAGGGGCATCGTCCTTTGCTCTGGCATTCCATGCGGACTCCAGCCGCCATGCGCTTGGTGCCAGACTCTGACAGGCTGGCGATGTATTCTGGGAACGTCAGCACCTTCGGGTCTCTTTCCCGCTCCTCTGACTCGTCGGATGGGGAGTTGCCTGCCAGACACAAAATGAAAAGGAGCAATGAGGCAATGAGGCAAAAGAGCAAGGCCTTGCATGATCTTGTGGCCCCTGAGTGCTGGAGTCAAATCCCAGAAAGGTCACAAAACGTCACTGTTAAGGATGTGACTCTAACGTCCCAGTCAATGTGGGGAACCCGTCCTCCCTGTAACCTATCAGAGTTGGAAACGGCCTTCCAAATGTGAGATCAGGTTGTTTCCTTTTGGAGAACCCTCAGCTCCACCGATCCCCTCAGAGGGATGCATCTGCAGTGTCTGCAGGATCTACGACTGTCGTCAATAATCCCAACAGTAACAACAGTGATTAGCCCAGGACTCAGTTT
Organism: Zalophus californianus; assembly: GCF_009762305.2. Taxonomy (NCBI): domain Eukaryota; kingdom Metazoa; phylum Chordata; class Mammalia; order Carnivora; family Otariidae; genus Zalophus; species Zalophus californianus. The sequence goes on along the minus strand of NC_045604.1, from coordinate 50,455,344 downwards.
CTTCATCCATAAAATGAAGATATCCCTTGTCCCTAGCATTGTGCGATGAATAAACGGCAACATGTTTTTAAAGTACATAACACAGTGGCTAGTGCATGTCCAACCATCATCATAAGAGTTTAATCATAACTGTAGGTAAGATTTACGCAAACTATGAAGTGAGATCTGTTCCAGACCCCCTTTAACCCTTTATAAGAACTCTCTGCATGGAGTTCTTACCATTGCACCCATCTTATGGATGAGGAAAGTGAGACCAAGAGCCTTAAGATCACACGGCTAGTATGATGTAAGCGCTGGGATTTGAATCAAATTTTGTCGGATTCCAAAGCCTTTAAGTCACTGGGAAGGCAGAGGACTTTTCTGCTTTATTATTCATCAATGCACGGAACACAGGAGAGAGTTTGGGTACTCCAAAGCACTCCAAAGAGATGGATTTATAACGTCCTTGATTGATGAGTGAAAAGTAGTTAGAGAAATTGTCGGTTTATTTTTGGTGACAAAGAAGAGAAATGTCTACCTGAAAATAAGTAATACTTTGTTCCCTGTGGAAGAAAACACGGCTTGATATTTGTCTTCCAAGCCTTCATGATTTCCCATTTAACTTATTCGTGCTAGATGAAGTTGGAAGTACAGTCCACTGACCAAAAGCCCTTGGGCTCCACAAGAGATCCCAGACCCTTCGTGACACAGCTACAGGCCTGAACATGAAACAATTTCGTAGAGACCACTGGGCTTCTAGAAATAAAGGGCAGATACAGAACATTCGTTCTGGTCATCTTGAACCGCTCAGGAATGTGGTACTTGATGGGCCCAGATCTTTGGGGGAAATGGCTGGAAGGGTTTGCAAAGGGGTTTCAGAAGGTGACTGTGAGCTACAACTCACTGACTTTCTAACAGGGTTCTCTTTTGTGGGGTCCAGGGAGTTCTCTGCCCTCCTCCCTTGTGTTTGCCATGTAATATGAGCCCATTTGCAAACGTCATGAGACATTTCAACACTGTTGTTTCCCAGATGAATATCCTCAGTATGCGGATGAGGCATCTTCCATCCAGAAGCTCCCCTGACATGGGACTCCTTCTGCACATTAACGCAAAGGACTCACTCAGTGACTATAAATGTGAGCTATAATTTATTTCACATTTGCAATTTGTTTAATAACAAACCCAGAGTTGAACTGAAACCTTTCCTAGGTTATAAGAACTGCATAACTGCACACACCAAAGCAAAGAATGGTGTTATCAAACAGAAGCCCACACCGGCCAGCCCCAGAGTCACTCAGAGCCACATGTAAATCTTGACTGACATTCAGGTTTAGGCACATCAGTCAAGCCCGTGGCTGGGAATATTTGTAAAGTGAGCACAATCTAGCAGGACTTTCCTCACCTAGCCCCTGGCCAGGCCTCAACCTTCTTCAACAGCTAATATGAACCAGGCAGAGATAAGTGAGGTGAATGAGGTCTTGGATTCTTGAAATGATTTCTAGAAAAACAGGCCGCCTTTCACTGGGAAAGCGAATGAAATTAAAAAAAAAAATCAGAAAAGACACAGTGTTTCTTTTCAAGATAAAGTTTAAAAAATTTTGCTATGCAAACTGTGCCAGAGAGCTTGAGGGTCTCTTGGAGGACCAGGGGCATTTCATCAACCCACAGCCCTCCTTGTTGAGAAAGGATTCAACAGGGACTGGGAAAGAGTTCCCACGAAATGACCACTAGATGGGGATATCAAGTCTAAAATGCTCTTCTGTGAGAGGAAATAATCTGCGATGAATTCTATGGGGCCACTTTGGCACCACGGAAAAACTTGTGGAAAAGTAACACCTGGCTACTTAACAAAGTTTGTTGTGGTACCATTTTTTTTCAATGAAATAGTAAAATATTAATGAGTAACATAATTCCATAAAATGTATCCCTAGGAGAAACATACACAGCGAGAGACAGAAGTAACTGAGAGAAAATTAAAATCCCCCTGGATATCCTTCACACGGAGTAAAATTTACTTCAAGGGGGAAATAATCTGCCACCACATTCCTTTTCTCTCACCTTTAATCCCCAAATACCCAGGAACTCCGCCGCCTCCTGGCCACCACACACCCCATACACATCCCTCCGTAGGCCAGGGGCCCCTTCATTACTTAGGATGCACCGTTCTGACAGACAGATGCGGCCACTAGAGGGCACTACATCCCCAAACACAGTGGAGCTGAGTGCCCACCTCCCTGCCCTCCCGCACTCCCTCATTAAGGCTTGTAATTGCTGTAAACATTTGAGGGGCTGTTCCCTGGCGGCAGTCTTCTGACTATCCCCATTAAAATCAAGACTCAGTGAATCCTGCTCAATAACCTCCAGCCCCGGATAGGTGCAAGGTTAGGGAGAAGAGAGGCATGGAGAGGAGGATGCAAAAGAAATGGTGGCAGACCTCCAAACTCTTGTTTTAATCCAGAATCCTGTTTTCCTTCTCCTGAAAATATTCAGGTCCTTAGAAAGCGGGCCTGCTGAAAGGCCCCTCCAGTCCCTTCGTCATGCAGGACGGAGCTGTCTAGAGAGGAGCTGGATTTATACCGAGGTGATGAGCAGGGAACTCCCAAAGCCATCTATTCAGGCTCCAGCAAAGAATAGAGATGTGTCTGTGAGAGAGATTTTTCAAAGAGGAAATGCATTTTCCATGTGCAGTTAAAGACGCAATTGGGAAATACTCCTTAAAATGATGGAGTCCGATGGTGAAAGCTCAGATAAATCTCCCTTTGCCCAAAGAGAGCACCTCTAACCATCATGTCTGTGGTAAGGGAAAGAGAAGTCCAAACCTTAAAATCTTCAGGAGGGTCTGATCTTTGACATTTGCTTTTAACCCCCCCTCAGTGTTGGGGTGGGCAGCAGAGAAGCCGGTGTGTGGAGAGTCACAGGGAGGAGACCCCACCTTATTTCCTTAAAAGATTATAATAGGCAAAGGTGCCTTCTGGTCCAGAACACCCAGGTGTGGCCCCCTCTGATTCCTGTTTGCAGAATTCATCTCATTGCTCTCAGGGAGGCTTTGGAGTCCAGCCATGACACTTAGCTTTCTTCTAAGTAGAAGAACAGCCAACCTGGAATGTAGTTAACAACCCCAAAACTGCAAAGCATTTTGCAAATACAGTTTGCTATAAATAAATGCCATTTGCTTTAGGCTAAATCTGTATCCTACAGCACACAGTGGATGAATTTCCCCAATAGAATATTGTGGAATGAGAATATTGGCATCCTCAACGTTCAGAATCTCATTGTGGATGTGCCCATGGCCTTAGGCATGTACATCCTGACCCACCTAGACTCAGGAACAATACGAGGATGATAAAAGTGACTGACCCATCCTCACACAGGGTCTGCTTTGCTGGTAGGAACCGACAGGTCATGGAGGTGGATGAGTCATTATGAAGGAAATTGGTATGATTCCTGTAGGATTCTGGGACTGCTTAAGACTCTCTCTCCTGAGTTGGTGCCCAAGGCAATGAGATGCTAATGACATCACAGCTAGAACTACAGAGGTAGTTCATTAGGCAGCAAAGAAATCAAATGCAAACTAATTAGATCCTAGCTCTTGGAGACAGCTTAGGATCTACGGGAAAGAAAGCTTGACACGGGGCAAATGTGGCACAGCCGTGGCTAACTGTGCCCTGGAGCCCACCGGCACCCCGCCCTCCATCCCCTCCCCAGCCTACTCCTGTTCACACAGGGTGTCCAGGAGTTATCTGAATTCACACTTCCGTCCACGCACTCCGGCTCGGATCAGTCTCTCCGGATGCTCGGGGTGAATATAATAACTCGTGATCATAGATTTAAAATTTAAACACAAGTCAAACATAAAGAATACAACCAAGCCATTTGTAAATAGCTAGCCCCTTTCTAAAGCTTTAAACAATCAAGCAGCAAGAATGAAGCATTATTCCAACAACAGCCAACTCTCTTGTCTCTCGCCAGGACCTCTCCCATGAGTACAGCAGAGCCTCATTAGTAGCTTGCTTGGAAATCCACCTGAATGTCCAAGGGGCACCTCAAACTCAACGTATCCCCAACTGCGGCGGTCATTCCACACTGTCCCCAGCAACCTGCTTCTTGCTTGAGGGTGCTAGCTCAGCAAATCGCACTGGCTTCCTCGTTGCTCAACATGGAAGTCTCTCGGCTTCCTCGTTGGTTCTCCCTTGTCCTTCAAACCAATCGCCCAGTCTTCACACCCTTTACCTCCCTGAACCAACCACTCCTCTGCTCGCCTACAGCTGCCCCCATGCCACAGTGGCTTATGGGGTGAAGTGTGAGTCACACTGCCTGGGATTGATTTCTGACCTTCTCACTTGCAAGCTGTACGATTCGGGGTGAGTTTCTTAATTTTGCTGTGCCTGGGCTTTCTCATATATAAAAAGGAGATAATAACTGAACTGATTTAGTAAAGCTGTGGTAAAGATTAACTGACATAATCCATGAAGAGAGTTTCGCGGTGCCTGGGATGGACTGAGTACTCTCTGCAATTAATTCTTCTCACAATGCCTTGTCTACTTGCCTACCCCGCCCACCAGCCACACCATCAGATGGGCTCCTTGGGGGCCAGACTGTGTCTTGTCCTTCCAGTGTCATAGCCCACAGTGCCTAACAAGTAGCTAATGCATTCGGCAACTCATTAAGCAAATATTTATTGAATGCTTACAAATGTTTGTCGAATTAATAAATCATTCATAATGACTTGTATACAAAGTGACGAGGCACTAACAAGACAGGCTGGGTTTCAATTCATTCCCCTCCTTGCTGTCCTGGGTTCTTTGGAGATTTTTCTAGTTTTCTCCTAAAAAGGAACATCAATCCAAAGCAAGTTCCCCTCCTGTCAGGTACAAATGTGACTTGGCCTGAGATTATCTAGTTGCAAAGATTTGAAGAAATACTGCAGAAATACATCTTGCAAATTGTGTGAAACACACACAGGCATCCCAAAGTTATTGATGAGCATGGAGTTATTTACGTTGGAGCTGAAGGACTTAAGCTTCAGAAAAGGGGCAGCCAATTGTGGCTCTGAGGAGCAGAGGGTGGTTCTCCTGTGACGAGCCAATGTGGGGAAGCTGTAGCCACTAATGGCACAGAGGGGCTAAAGGATCTGATTGGTGTCCTGAGCCACGGGCGCCAAATAGCAGCTGAGGCGGAAGGCACATCGCTGTGGGGCTGTGGGCAGCGCTGAGAGGTGAGTGACAGCCCTTGTACCAGGATTCAGCATGGCATATCCCACTTCCCCAGCAAAAAAAGACAGTGCTTGTAACAGCAAGAGTCGGGGGACACTCTGGACCCTGAGAATGGTCCTAAGGATGAAACGTGAAAACCTCCGTCTTCTGCAGTTTTCCTACTTTACCCTGGCTCAGCCTGAACACAGGAGCCCACCCGAGTTTCCAGCCACACATTCATCACTACCCATTAGCTCAGAGGGAGCACATCTTTGGGGATGTGCTTTGGGATTCAATACTAGAAAACCACCGGTTCGCGATTGTCCAGCACGTTCAGAAACAGTCCCAACTCCATAGGGTTTATATTCCTGTCCTTTCCTACAAATGAATTCACAACTTTTTTTAGAAATCCTTTTGTCAGGATATATTCTTTACTTTTGGTTCTAAAATTAAAGTTTCTGAAACTTCAGAATTAGTTCTTTGGTATTTCTTGAGGAAGTTTCTGGAAATAGCAAATGGTCTTTGTTATAAAGATGAGCAACATCTCTGGGTGTGGTGAGGTCCAGTGTAAATAATTAGCAATCATCAAATATCCACTGGGCACCTTAGCAAAGCACCATTAACTGGGAGGTTGAAGAAAAGGTGTATTCTGGAAAATTGAATTTTTTGTTTAATTGATACTTAGTCAGAAAATGCTTACTTTTCCTCCAATTCTTGTTGACATTTTTCTTCTCTAAAAATGCAGTTTTCCAATTTTCTGCCTGCCTCGTGAAGCATTGCCTACCAAACAGAATTAAACCCTTCCCCAAGGCACCTCCAGGTGATAGTTTTGTTCATCAATTATGACTATGCAGATTTGGAAGCTGTAGGAGACAGAAAAAAAACGGTATATATACCCCAGAAGGCTTTTAAAAATTGATTGATAACATAAGGTGACATTTTCTTAAGATCGCCCCTCCCCCCTTAATGAGCATGTCATCAAACAAATAATTGCCTGGTTGAGGTTCCTGGCTAATTAGGTTCATGTGAAACTGAAGTTTTGGTGTGGGCGTAGCACTTTGTCTTTGCCAAAAGTCGTTAGTCCTCTTTGGCACGGGAACAGTTAACTGAGTAATAAACTGACCAAACCTCTGACCAGAACTCACCAAAGCCTCTGTCAGCCTCTTTTTTGGTCAGTAATAGTGATGGTCCATTTAGGAGGAGAGGTTGGGTCCAAAAATGGCATAGCAGCATCTGCCAAGGGATTAATAAAAACACAAAGATAGTCTTTGCCTAGCAGTGACTCCCACTGCACCCCTTTTCATCTTAAACTTCGTGTAAAGAGGGGAAAATGAAGATAGCTCGGTGAACCACCGAGATGCCTGGAGACTTGTCTCTACACAGCCCATGTGTCTCAAGAGGATCAAAAATAAAATCCAAGAATTCCTAGGAAGCCCTAAAGCTTTGACTTCAGAAATGAGCCCTTCTAATCAGCTAGACTGCTAGTCCCCAGTGGGCAAGGAGCTGCCTTACGTTTTGCTGGACTGTGGTGGTTCTCACCCCATGCCTGGCACTTGATAAGCATTCAACAAATATATGGGGATGGCAAGAAGCAGAGGGATTTTAGCTCTCTCTGGTCTTTTATTGCCTGCAACTTCTCAAGTCTGCACCCCAAAGCCTCATTAGGATTCACCATAAGGGTCAGGTCAGGAAACCTGAGTGGTGGGGTGAGGGTGGGGGGTGATCTGGAAGCATTTACTAAGTGCACACGTGTGCTGGGTATGGGAGACTGGGCTGGTACCACTGTTCCCCTCACACACCCAGAGTCTTTCTCTCTTCCCTGCTTCTGTCCTTCCCTAGATGTTTACCAAGTGCTTCTCTGCTCCTGTCAGCCCTACTAGAATTAATTCCACTGGTACTTGGAGCCCATGTCCAGAGGAATGCCCAGCACTGTGTCAGACGGGGTCTGGCTTTGTCTTGTCTGCCCCATGTGCCTCCAGGATGGGGCCTTACTCACCCGTGTGCCCCTTAGAGCCCAGCACCTCGCACCCCGTAGGTGTTCTCTCGGCCTTGGCTGGAGTGTCATAAATGTAGGGGTACATGGTCCAACACCCCCCTTCTGTAATGTGGACATGATTCCATTTTTTTCATTTGCCTCTTACAGTCCCGTTCTTTATTCGCCAAAATGTCATTTGTGCGACTCTGAGCAGTTTCCCCAAGGTTTTTGTTCTTATCAAGTCCTCCCCCTTCATTTCCTAGGGCTGCCAAAACAAGTCAGCACCCACGGGGTGGCTTCCAGCAACAACAATCTACTCCTCCAGTTTTGGAGGCAGAAAGTCCGACGTCAAGGTGTCGGCAGAGCCACGCTCCCTCTGCAGGCTCTCGGGAAGAATCTTCCTAGCCTCTTCCACCTTCTAGTGGCTCGGGGCATTTCCTGGAGACCCTCAGTTTGGAGCTGCGCTGTTCCAGTCCTGGCCTCAGTTGCTATGTTGCCTTCTCCTGGGTGTCCAAATCTCCCTCTCCCTTCTGAGGACACCAGTTAATTGGATTTGGGGTCTACCCTAAGTCCAAGGTAACCTCATTTTTGTTATATCGGCAGAGAACCTATTTCCAAATAAGATCACATCCTGAGGTTCCAGGTGGGCATGAATTTTAGGGGGACACCACTTGACCCACTGCAGTGTCCATGGCCTTTAGCATTGTGACATCACCTGCTGAGCCCTCCCTTGACCCACCACCAGTGCCAATCCATTTGCTGGCCACTCGGGACCTGGCCGTTCACCCGCTGGACTTCCTCCCAGGGCACCAGGCAATGGGAAGAGGGAAGAAGTTTCTAGCTCCCTCAGCATCCCGAGGCCCCGCTACAGCTGTGTGCAGCTTCTTGTCAACATCAAAATAAACCTGACATAGAGATTCAGAGTCACAGCCTTCTGGATGTGCAGAGCTGCATGGGATTATCCCTGCTGATTTGCCAGACAGAGTGGCATGGGGAGGGAGGGGGGAGGACCAGGCTTAGAGAGAGGTGAAAATGAGGAACACCTGCGGGATGGCTCTTTGCAAATCTCCATTAGCAGAGAGACCACGTGAGTGAGTGGGCACACTCAGCGGGCTCCAGCAAAGAGCCTCCCATGCACTTGTCTGGAGACTAAGGCTTCCCCCCACCAGCCCCCGCCAGTCTTGTGTTTGCTGTCTGGGAAGCTGAGCTGAGAAGCCAAGTGTGCATCGCAGACCACTCAAGAGCAGAAGGCTCCCCGCTCCCTGGGGTCCTCCCCTAGAAGGAGCCAGGATCACTCAGGGGAGTAGCCCAAGCACAAGGAGAGGGAGGAAGCTGGACCAGAGAGAAACCGAGAGCTCTCGGCCCCAGCGTGGGCCTCTGCTAATGTTGAGGGCTCCAAGGGGGGCCTCTCGGAGCTTCCAGTCGGATTCATAATGGAATTAGTGATGCTTCCCTCTCTTTACCAGGCAGCATTACTTCCCAGCTACGGGGTGCCCATGAGTCCCCTTAGCTTCGCCAGAACCATGCCCTCAGGGACACTCTCTGTGTGACTCCTTCTACCTTTTCCTCCATTTACTCCATCTCCTGCCCCATATGCTCCTGCTCAGGCTGAGCTCACCATCTCTTTTCTTTCTGGCTTCAAATCTGGACAAGACGAGCATAATCGAGAGAAACTCCTTGACAATTCTGAAATGGGTAGAATGGACATGTGACCAGTATTTGCCTTGGCTCCGCATGACAAGAGCCTGGCTGTGCACAGTGTGTGTGTGTGTGTGTGTGTGTGTGTGTGTGTGTGTGTGTGTGTGTGTGTGTGTGTGTGTGAAGGTGGCCAGGATGCAGACATGAGTTACACACAGGTGGGAGACTCTTGGGGTTTACGTGAGAGATTCAGTACTTGCTGAGACACTGTGGAGTCTGGCTTATAAATATCTTTAACTACCAAATGGTCTAGAAATTTTTAATAAAAATATTATTCAATAGTAATACTACTCCAACCAGCAAGGGAATGTTGTAACGGTCTCCATTTTCCTCTTGATACCCATCTAGCTTCTGTTTTTCAAATGAATTTGGATGTTAAATCCTTTTGCTGCCCTGACCAATTTATTCTGCAAATTAACTATATATGACAGAACTTAAAGTCTGTTACCACCTAGCTTTGCCTTACTGAAATTTATGCTGCTCCCCTGCCCGTTGGGGCCACCAGCTCAAACAGATTGTGGCTCCTGGTGGTGATTTGGATTCTGCTTAAGTCCCTCATCTCTTGAGTTTAAAATGTGCTGAGTGGACCAGGCCCTTTTCACCTCTCGCTGACCTGCACTCTATTCTCAGACACTATGGTCTCTGCAGCTGCCCATCCAGACTTAATCAAACTCTCCTTATGAGATGTGGTTTCATCCAGAGCTGCAACCCACACTGGACTGTGAGGGAGCCTTGGTGGCTCAGCCTGGCTGCAAGTGGTGGAAAGAACAAGATGCAAGGGCAAGCAAGGGTTACAAGACGAAGGGGCAATGCGTGGCATGTGGATGTAATCTCAGATTGTGTTTGAGAGAGTGTGGTGAACAAGGCAAGGGACAGAAACGGCGCCATGTCAAGCCACACAAGTTGGTTCACTTCTGGGTGATGCGAGTGGAGAGACACTCTGACATTCGGAAGGGCAGTCAGGATCCCAGGGCACATGGACACGGTGTCATACCAACAACTGGGGGAGTCTGGAATGGATACAAGAAGACCTGGAAACAGGCTTGGGAGTTCTCTCTCCATATATTTGAAGGGATGTCACACGAAGTGGGATCACATGAATTTCTGTACATTTCAGAAGGCACAATTAAGATCCAAGGGAGGAAATGAGAGGGAATGAGTTTACTGAATCACAAATTTTCACTGGGTGCCTACTATATGTCAGGTAGAGTACTCGGCGCTAATGTACACAGCTACGTCTTTTTATAAGCTCATTTTTCCGTGTGTGAGGTAGGGGAGTGGGTCAAAAAGTAGACACTGATAGGATGAGGAGTGATATTAGAGGTGTCAGAGACAGGCTCTGGGTACACCCACAAGGGAGTTTTGAAATCCACTTTGTGGGGCTGGGGGCGACTGAAGGAAGATTCTTGATTCCTTCAGGGACAAGTTTTGTAAGAACCTACAACTGATACAAAGTAAGATGGGCAGCCTTGGAGATGGTGGGCTCTGAGCTAGCAGAAATGTTCCTGTGGAAGCAAGACGGCCACTGTCAGGGACATCTCAGCAGGGGGAATGCTTCAGAAAGGCTCGAGTCCCCACTAATAGCCAACTGTTAAACTTTAATTATTCTGCGACCTGATATTCTGTGTCTTCCACTAAGTCAGTGGAACAGCAGGGCTGGGGATGTGCATTTCATCAGGCATACCAAATGATTCTGACCGCGGATAACACGGCAGTCTTCAGATAACACGTTGGGATTCACCACCCTAAACAGGAATAATTTATTTTACAAATATTGTCAGAACACTTCTTACAAATTCTTCAAGTCACCCTAATATGTAAAAGAGATAAGAGTGGGGAATAGACTCCTAGGCATGTGGCATCATTATTGTTTGGTAAAAATAAACAACTCTATTGTTTATGGAGCCATTCGACCATCTACTCAGAGCCCCGGGGCGCAAAGGAGCCTAATTTGAAAACTACTGATTCAGACTCCAATGACATTGGCCTGAACTGTTCCAGAAGTAACCAAGCGTGCTCCCCGGCCGAGAGGACCGCATGCTGACCCTGAGAAGGAGAATGCCCCCAGCAGCAGAGTCCATCATGGACCATCTATAGACTCTGCTTCCTGGATTTTGTCAGACAAAAAGCACCGTGTGGCCAGTCCTACTTAGGCAGTAATGATGAGAGTCAGAAAACTTTTACACTCTCGACCAAGAATGGATCTATTCGATCATGCGCGTTCATCTCACAAAGAAAGGACTTGATGGAAATGTGACAAGAAGGCGACGGCCCTGGAGACACTTCTGTTCAGGGGGACAATCAAGTGAGGGCAGATGTGGAAGCCAGGTCTAAGGCTCTCTTTCAGACAATGAGTACAGAGGTGTGTGCATATTAACACTTTCCATTATGAACTCCTCTCATTCAAATATCATAAAGAGAATGTTATCATTACGTTCAACCAAGGTGATGCTGTGATTTTACCTTACTTCCCTGCATACATATAGCAATAGTAGATATTAAAACAATTACAAGTATATAGGGGTGCCTGGGTGGCTCAGTTGTTAAGCGCCTGCCTTCGGCTAAGGTCATGATCTCAGGGTCCTGGGATCAAGCCCCGCATCAGGCTCCCTGCTCTGTGGGAAGCTTGCTTCTCCCTCCCCCACTCCCCCCTGCTTGTGTTCCTGCTCTCACTGTCTCTCTCTCTCTGTCAAATAAATAAAATCTTAAAAAAAAAAACAAAAAAACTATTACAAGTATTAAAATGACCAGTGCAGTTCCTGAATAGCCAGCTGCCAAGGAAGAAAGAGGCTTTCATGTAGCAGGGCCCAGTTGTCATCACCTGTATAGATGGCCATCATGTCACTGGTTTTTTTGTTTGTTTTTTGAGAGAGAGAGAGAGAGCATGGTGGGGGCAGGTGCAGAGGGAGAGGGAGAGAGAGAATCCTAAGCAGGCTCCTTGCCCAGCAGAGCCTGACGCGGGGCTCTGTCTCACGACCCTGAGATCATGACGTGAGTCAAAATCAAGAGTTGGATGCTTAAGTGATTGAGCCACCCAGGTGCCCCCATCCTGTCACTTTGGCAATTAAAGCCCCTGACACCAGAGTCTCCCTTAGAGCCTACTGCTTTCTTGTGCACACACTCAGTTTTGTGACTTTAGTAGAGAAACTAATGGGTGATAGAGAACAGCAGCTAACAGCCCGCCCGCCCGACCACAGCAATGGCCTTGCTTAGCCACGGAGCCAACAGAAGCTCCCAGACCTAACAGTGTGTACGAACATGCTCTAGGAGGAGGCCCGTCTCTGGGACCTTTGATATTGGACCATTGAAAGCAGAAAAGCAGATGTCTGCTCTTGAAAAAGAAGGAAGGCCAGAGAAGAGTGCAGCAGGCCCATGTGGGTCCCAGGCCGAGACAGACGCTGTCAGTATATCATGTCCCAGGCCACTACCTCAGCTGGCAAAGACCGTCTTCACCCAGAATTCCTTTTCTTGTGAGAGGAGGCCGTGAGGCCTGGGTTCAACTTCAGAGCTCTGGGACATATTGGGAGATGCTTAAACTCTTTGGGGCTAGTTTCCTCATGTGTCAAATCGGTTAACATAACTTATCTCACAGGATGATTCTGAGAGTTAAATGGGATAATACACGTAAAACCATTAGCCCAGCTTCCAGTATCTTAGCTCTCAATGGTACCCATTGTTCAGCATTATATTCCCATTACCCAGCACAGTCTTGGCACCCAGGAGGTACTCGATACATACAAAATTAATGAAAAACAAACACCCAAACATAGATGCTCAAAAACAAAACAAGGATCTTCATGAGCCAGAGACAGAACAAGAACACTCAGTAGTAAGTGAGGACTAAACATGCAGGCTTTGGGTCTACAGGAATTAACCCACCAAGGTTGCCAGGAGGCCAGTTCCTCTATGGTTAAGGGATCAGAAGTCCCCCCCCCATTGTGGGGAAACAAAACGAGGATTGAGAAAGGGCTCCACTGAGGAAGGCATGCCTGAGTCCAGGCCTCTGCCAAACCGAGCTGCCTGCCGGAGATGGCAGGGGGCAGTGGAGCAGGAACGTGGCTGACCCACTGGCTTCAGTACTAGAGCCACAGAGTCGCCGATAGTCCCATGGGATGAGAGAGGGGGAAGGAAGAGACGATGCTAAATTCATAATTAGTTTGCAACAACGTGCTTCTATGGATAGCTTTGTTGCATGACAATCGATCCAAAGACGTGGATGGTTTGCCTGATGGTGGCCTCTCAGGCATCCTTGTTGGTAGCATGGTTGTTCAGAGCAACATGGTCCCTATGGTCCCAAGGTGACCCTCAAGGCTGACAACCCAATTCTCCAGCAGTTGGGTGATCTTTTCATTAATATTAGGGGACAAATGGGTAGAAAAGATGCTGTTGACCATGCTGAGCTTTAACTAGTTCAAGTAAAAATGCTACACTAGTGGAATAAAATTCAATTTTGATCCCCCAGTCCAACCTTTCTAGTTACAAAGTATTTCTCCGTGAAATGCAACACTACTTGGGTTGTACTCGAAAGGGTGGGTGGTACATATAAATAGCAGCCTTTAAGGACCTTCATTCCACGTCTTGAATAACGATTTATAATACCTAGGGTTTAGTACTAAGAGAGTGCTAGGATTTCTAGATTCTTTTTTTATTTTCACAGAAAAGAGAAAAAGCAAATCCCTCCTAGGTATCAGCAAGACCCCTGGGTATCTTTCCCTTATATCAATCCTGAATCAAAAACCCATTGAGAAATACAGAAAATAAGTCACTCCAGATATATTAAGTCATGAATCCTATCTTTTTCTAAAGCTTGTAGCTATAGGATCTTGGATTTAATTTTCATTCCTATGGTAGCAAGTCTACTGGAGGACAATTCAATCTAATGTCAAATAAAACCACACAACGGAATGGATGTCTGCCCCTGTGTGCATGTGTATATGCATGCACACGTCCCTAACAAAACACAAATCTTCCCCCAGTGCCAGGAACTTAAGTGATGTCAAGGAAGCTGGGAAAAAGGGACTCCTTTCAAATGGTTGATAAGAAAATTCATCATTAATATTTCCACCCTGAGGCAATCCAACTGTACTTTCAGAAACAGTAGGAAGGAATGTTGTCAACAAGCAACCAATGCTGAAATTTTGTGTGTAGAGAGGTAAGTACTGATCTCAAGGTTGTCACCTTTATTTATTTATTATTTTGAGTGCAAATCTTTTTAGACCCTTCTTGTGCTTCTGTCTTCAGCCTCTCAGGACTTTCTTTCCATCAAAAAGTTGGTTGACATCAAGCAAAAGTCAAAAGACCCAAACTGGAACTCACTTCAATTTGACAGAGCAAATACTAAGTTATTGAATGTCTATTTACAAGGGAATGTGCAGGTCTTTTGAATATACCAAAATGAATTATGTGTAATCCCTACATTCAAAGGCTGTATTATCTTGTAGAGGAGATAAGACAGATATATGAAATTTAAGGGCTATTTTTTTTTAAAGAATCAGATAAGGACCAGATGATATCAAGATGATTAGACCAGGAAAGCTTTATTGAGGAGGGAGCCGCTGGGCGAAGCCATGAGGGATGAGAGCATTCTTTTTTTATTTTTTAATAAAGATTTTATTTATTTATTTGTCAGAGAGAGAGAGAAAGTGCACAAGCTGGGGAAGCAGCAGAGGGAGAGGGAGAAGGAGGCTCCTCGCTGAGCAGGGAGTCTGATGCGGGGCTCGATCCCAGGACCCTGAGATCATGATCTGAGCTAAAGGCAGACGCTTAGCCAACTGAGCCACCCAGGCGTCCCGGATGAGAGCACCCTTAATAACAACAGCTACTATTTATGGTAGGGGTTGGCAACTCTTTCTGTAAAGGGCCAAAGAGTAAATATTTTAAGCCCTGTGGCTCAAGCAATCTCTGAAGCAACTATTCAACTATGACTTCCTGGTGCAAAAGCGGCCACGGACAATCCCTCGGTGAACGGGCATTGCCCTGTTCTGATAAAATGTTATTTATGGATACTGGAATTTAAATTTTATATAATTGTCACATATAATAAAATGGCATTTTCCTTTTTATCCTTATTTTTCAATTATTTAAGGAGGCAGAAGCCATTCTTAGCTTGTGGGCCATGCAGACATAGATTTGCCAGTGGGTCAGAGTTGGCTGACCCCTGATCTCCTGAGTTCTCCCTAGAAATACAGTGCTTTATGATATGTGATCTTATCGAATTCTTACACCTGTTTTGTGGGGTAGATGTTATCAGTCCATTTCCCAGATATTGAAGTGGAGCTCAGAGGGCTTAGGTCATACCGATTTCAAAAGATCCTGCTTTGAACCACTAGGCCACACGGCCTCCCAGGAATGGTAAGGAGCTTATGGGAATGGTGGAGTTAATAAGTTTTCTTCAGCCAGAGGCATTCCAAAAATCTAAAAACTCTTTTAACAAATACAAGGGTTTGCTATCAAGGCTGGCTCACAGTGAACTCATTTTAAGATCTCTGTTATTGTCATGTTCTCTCTCTTCACAAGTCATGCGGGGAGTGGCTATAGTGTTTGATAACTTCTACTTTCCAGAATATAATATTCTCCTGTATTTGAAAGGAAAAGAACAGCCTTCCAGCATTTGCTCCAACCTCTGGACCCTCACTTCCCCCATGGCTGCCCAGAGCCTGAAGGTGGAAGGTCTTGCTAGCCCCTGCGGGTAATATGTATGTTTCAGTCATTGTCTCAAAGTTGCTAACTTCTCGGCTCACCATTCTGAGCAGCGATTCTCTCGCGCGTGGCTTCTCTACTTTCTTGTTTAACAGCAATATAATGTGCTAGAGAAGATGGAAGGAAAACAGCAGTTGCCATGTTCTCCCAGCACCTGTTAGGATGACATCAGGTGGTGGTCTCCAACCTTCTTTGATCACCTTCCTTCTCTGAAAGAGCCAAGTGTCTTTTACACTATCTGCAGATCATACTGGCTTGTTGGCTTCCAGATATGAAACCGACAGCTTCATGTGTCAGCATACATCTATTAAAGATCTGTCATGTGCCCAGCATCGTGCTATGGACTGTGGAGAGCTCTAAAGTTTAAGATACTGACCTCCAGGAATTTGCAATCTGTCTGGGATAGCAAGACTAACAAACATATAATAACAGTAATATTAATAACAGCTGTTCTTTATCAGACATCTTGGCACTCTACTAAACACTTTGTATATACTCTGACCAGTAAAAAACAAATTCAGAGTTAGTAAGGAGAGTATTATTCAAAAGGATTATTGCAAGGTGGCTGGGGGGTATATTACTGTAATATGAAAAGGGGATTGTTACAATAGGGAGAATGCTCTGGTGAGGTCAGCAAGCATCTCAAGAGTAAGGCAAAAAGAGTTTTCCTTTTACATAAAGCACTAAGCAAAGCTAGGAAGAACCAGGTGTGGGGAAGAAGTGTGAGGCCAGCCTATTCTCAGGAGGGGCAATATGCTCGTTCAGGCAGACTGTGGGCCAAAGTTCAGGGGTATAACCAAAGCTCGATAAGCAAGCATTTTGTTCTGCTCAATCACTGGAGACAAGCAGTTTAGGTAATCCATTATAGAGCAAAGAATGGGGATTTTGAGAATCTGTATCCTTCTCTTAAACAAAGGAGGCAACCATGAGTCTTATCGTCTCATGGGGAAGGGTAGTTCTCTGTGGTAAGCCATGTTCCAGAACATGAAGAATGACTGGATTTCTTCATGTTCAGGTAAGGTTCAACCCTGTCAGGTCTTCTTATCGACCTTCGTGGTTGGTGCTGAAATTGGCCCTACCTTATTGATGACAGGCCTGAGCAACATAGAGGGAAATCACTTTGCCCCAGGTCACAGAGCTCTAAGGGGAGGAGGTGAAATGTGTCCCTGGGCCTGGCTGACTCCGGGTGCACCATCAGTCCCACGTGGTGTGGTGGAGACAGTCAACATTAGAGGAGTCTGGAGGGCCAGAGAAGTCTTGGAAGGCTTCCTGGAGGACCACGTCTTAGGAATGGGCAGGAGCTGATGAGGTGGTTAGGGACAACGTGGATGATCAGGGCAAGGCCAACAAGGTCAAACAATAGGCGAAGGGGGCCAAAGAGGTCTTTAAAGAATTTCACTCTGTGACACAGACTTTTACATAAAGTGACACAGGTTGGGTAGGGCCACACTGAATGGGGCCCCTGATGAACCAGACCAGGAATCTTGGGCTTGACCCAGCAGCTAGGAGCAAGGTGTGGAGCACAGAAGTGGGTGAGGAAGATGAGGCAGGCAGCAGCGCAGGCTGACTTAGAACGAATGTCTGAATAAACGGGAGATCGGAAGCAGAAGCGACCAGCCAGGACGCTGTGGTAACAAGGCAGGCCTGGCGGTCTGCGCTCAGCCTAGGATGACAAATGTGTGTACAAGCATGAGGGGCAAACCAAGGGAGAATTGCAGGAGAAATACAAGGATTTGGTGCCTCATCTGGAGAGAAGAGGTTAAAGAGAAAGCTTTTGCCTTATCAGAAGCTGTGTAATAAGAACTCATGATTTTCCTAAGTAGATTTTTGTAGAACTTTTGTTTTTTGGATCCGCTCATAGCATTATTAAAAATAGAAAATAGAAAGACAAATAAAAAAGATGTTCAGGCTCTAACATGAATGAATAATCCAAGTGAAAGTTAAGCAGGTTTTCCCGTAAATCTGCAGAGAGCCTTTAGAATTCTAATATGTATTACAAATCTCCAAAAAGGAAATATTGCATGCAGTGTTGTCAAAAAATAATCTGAACATGGAATTCATGCCTTGCAGAGTATCTTGTTGGACTGGTATGCAACTGCACCGATTTTGGAAAAGAGCCTAATAGTTAACATTATTGAGGACCTACTATGGGCCAGACGCTCTAACAGCCTCAAGACTCCTAGTCCTCACAACGCTCTGCAATAGTCTCATCACCCCATTTTATAGATGAGGACACCAACGCTCAGAGGCTTGGAGTCATTCGTTCTAAAATCACTCACCCATATCGTTTTCCTCCTCACTTTGAACCCTGTTTCCTTCCATATCATAGAGAGATGAGGTCTTCAAACCCAGACTCTCTTGTTTCCTCCAGAACACCCCAATTACTGCGTTTTGCTGGGTTGCTTTCAACAGCTTTTGAAGGCCTCTCCTGGGATGCAAGATGTCATGCATCACGGGCCTGCAGATACCAGCTTCCCATCTATCGGCATCCACCTGCTGCCAGGGCTTCTGGTGGTATTCAGATTTTAGATGAGTGTTCCCCCTTTGTTCCCCCGAACCCGACATCTATAAACATGACAGCACAGGCAGGAAAGGGCACAATGAGCATCTCCAGCTCCTTAATGCAGGCTGGTGTGACGTGGGGAAGAGAAGGAGGGCACAGATAAGTTCTGACGTCTCATGCAGCCTGAGAATTAACATGCACCACACCAGTGCTCATAGCCGCTACCATCACAAACTGTTTAGTGTTAAATTTAGAATAAAAACCAATTAAAAGATAACAAGGAGACATATGCTCTGAATGGCAAGAATCAGAGTATTTACAGAAATCTGACCTCTGACTACTGCAGGGAAGCATTAGTAGGTTTTACAAACCTGAACCTCCCCACCTTCCCCCTGCCCATTCTCAACCTTCACCAACATCCGTAGTTCATCTCCCCCTTAGATGGCATTCCCAGGAAAAGCTACTGTGATGTGTGTGGCTGCAGTTCAGCTCCCCTCCACCCCGCCAAAAATGAGTCTTGCTAGGATGGACATTCCAGAAAGGTGGGTTTGCTGCCTCTGGATCCCCAGCCTTCAGCATCGAGAAGCAAACTGTACTGCCCACGAAGAACAAAAATTCTGCTACTCAGAAATCCACGTCAGCCTGGTTCAATGTCTGAGCCAAAGAGCTTTAAATTCTTGCTGTTCTACAGTGAAGGAAGTCTGCCCAGGGCCCACAGGCTCTCCATTTATGTCTACCTGGGAGATTTCTGTGGGCAAGCCTTGCATGGCTTACCCCATCCTCACCTTCCGCACATCCCAAGAGTCAGCTTTTGAGGGACATTTCCCAAATTGTTGTCACATCCACACAACACTTGACATTTCTTCCCCTTAGTCCAGACCTTCCACATTTCCCAATGGTCTACTCCAAAATTTTCCTGACGGTCAACCTATCTCTAGATTTGACATCTCCCAACTATCCTCTTCATTGTTACCAGGAGTATGCTTTTTTTTTTTTTTTTTAAGATTTTATTTATTTATTTGAGAGAGAGAACACGAGCTGGGTAAGGGTCAGAGGGAGAAGCAGGATACCTGCCGAACAGAGAGCCCAACCGGGGCATGCTCCCAGGCCCCTGGGATCATGAACTGAGCTGAAGGCAGACGCTCAACTGACTGAGCCCCCCAGGTGCCCCTGGATGTATGCTTCTAAAGCACAGTGGGGACATGCTTTCTCTCTGTTGCAATCCTTTAGTAATTCTCAAATGACTTTAAGGTAAAACTAAGGGAATTGGGCATGGCCAGCATGCCCCGTACACCTGTTCCGGGCCCCTCTCTAGCCTCACTTCCCCCTCATTTCCCACACCCCCAGGCTCCCTGTGCCTTGCTTTGCTCCGACTGAGACTGTCCTGGCCCCAGAGGCTGCATGCTAACATCCACTCCCCCGCCCACCCCCACTTCCCCCCAGCTCTCTGTCCAGGCAACGCTTCCTCCAGGAAGGTTTTCTCAAGCCTGCTCCAGTCTGGATTTGCTGCTTCCTGTTCTCAGGTCTCTTATAGCCCTTATCATACTATTATAATTTCTGGTTTACTGGACACCCTCCCATATATTTTATGAATGACTTGAGGGCTGGTCCTGGCTCTTACTCATCAATATACTCCCAACACTTAGCATAGGGCCTGGCACTCAATACACTTTTAGCAGCAGGTATTGAGTGCTTGCTAACTTGTAGACTGGAGCCCTCTCTCCAGGGGTGGGATGGCCAGCTAAGAACTGGGCAGAGTAAGGATTTCACCTTGTTTGCTATTATGCTAATAATGCCTAGCAATAATAGAATTGTTAAGAGTAGATTGTGTCATGTGCATCCTTATGGGACAGGGTGCTCATCCTGGGTCAGCAAGATGGGTAGATCAGAAATACAAAGAGAGGCACCTGGACGGTGGACAAGTGCCCAGAGCCCTCGTGGGTTTGAGCACACGGAGAAACAGACACAGAGCTCTGTGAGACTGGGATAGTCAGTGACCGAGCCTGGGTTCTGCCACTCTCTGTGGGACCAGTGTCTTCACACCACAGGCCCCAGGAACTCCCCTCTGGAATTAGGGGTGCTGGACTGCGGGGGGGCAAGAGAGTCCTCCTGCAAGGGCACATGGTCTGCAGGCAGATGTCCCCAGTGGGGAATGCTCTTCCAGCTCAGCACCACGAGGATCTGGGATGATACATGCGCCCTGCAGATACCTCGAGGGACACAGCTCTGGTTCGCAAGGTGCCTTTCTTGGTTTTCCAATTCAGAGTTACTGAGAATAGCTCACAAAAGACCCTTCACCAAACAGGATCATCATATGTAACCTACCTCTTCCCGTCATGAAGTGCTGAGAAATACGGTGTATGTGAAATATTAATCATTGTAAGTTACCATTATAATGATTTTTCAGGGCCTTTGCGGTGATAATATGTTATGATTCTCTAAGGGAACAGGGCAATGATGTTTGTCCGCTAATCTCCCTCCCTGCTCAGCAGGACAAAACACATCTGCCTGCTCTCTTCTTTGCCACAGTCTCCCTCTGATCCCCCCACCTCCTGGTGCCTCCTTCAAAGTCCCCTTTGTTGAGCTCCCCTCCACCTGCCACCTCTACCCGCTCTCTACCCGTGAGCAATTCAGGCCTTCGTCCTGGGCCCCCTCCTCTTCCCAGTCATCCTCCCTAGGTGAGCTCATTCATCCCAAAGCTTTAGATACCGGTTGAATTCTGCCGACTACCAGGTTTGCATCTCTTAGCACTGACCTCTCCTCTGAGCTCCAGATCTGCCTGTCCAACAGCCTACTGGACTCCACTTGGATGTGCCTATGGAGACTCAAAATCAACAAGTCTGCATGAATCTCTTTATTCCCCAACCTCCCCCAATCTGTTCCATCCCGTGCTGCCCACCCCTTAATTTGTAAATGGTACTTTGGCAGAGTCAGCCGCTCAAGCAAATATCTGGGAATTATGCCGATTCCTCCCACCCTCCTCCACTGTCCCCCAGACACCCCTGTCCTCAAGCTTCTCTGTTCCACAAACAAACCTGGCTCTGTTCTTTCCGCTCCCTGTCCATTGCCTGGGTTACTGTTTTAGGTCTCTTTCCGGTGTCCCTGTGCCCACTCCGGCCTCCCCTGAAGCTATTCTCCCCCCAGTGCAGGAGGGATCCCAGCATATCATCCATGTGACCCGGGCATTGGCCTCAGTGGCTTCCTTTCCAGCAGACCAGCTGGGGCTTTTGTGGCTCTGCATGGCCACGCTCAGCCTTTCCAGCCTCTAGCCAGGCTGCAGCTTCCTTGTTCATTCGGCTCCGACCCCACTATGCTTCCCCACCTCCTTGCACTGGCCATTCCCCCTCTGTGACGTGTTTCCTCCAGCTCCTCTCCACAGCTCAGCAAAGGTGTCCCATGCACACCTTCCCTGACGGCTCTCTCTCACGTGGGCACTGCCTCTGGCACCTGTTGTCATGGCCCCTTCCGCATTACCCTCCTAGCAAAGTTCCTGATACTTTGTTTACTCCTCATTTGCTGGTTTATAGTCTCCTCCATGAGAGCAGGTTTCCTGTCCTTCCTACCATGTTGTTTGCCCAACACCTGCACAAAGTGGAGACTCAATAATGATGAAAAAAACATAATGAAAGCATAAAAAAATAGGTGATGGAATTATAGGGGAGATTTTTCTGGGGTTTCAATATGCTTTGATGTTTATCTGTCGATCACGAATGACCTTTACCTGCCCAGCGAATGCAGGATACATAGTCGTATAAAGTCCCAACACATTAATTACCCTTGAAGACAGAGACTGTGGGCAGTTTGAAGGGATAACATCTCCTTTCTATTCAGCCCCTGTAAAAGGATGCAGGGGCCAGGAAAGCCAGGAGGCTGGGGTCTCCTGATACCCTCATCCACACTACTCTTATCAATATGGAATGTGAGCCCACTGTGAGCAGAATCTACAGCAACATCTATGGGGAGTTGCAAAGAAATGGGCCGAGTTCCCTGCTCTCTGAGGGAGGAGGCAGAGCCGACCGAATAAAAATACATAAAGTCATAAAGGCCCCCAACACATCAATATATATGGAACTAATTAGCACAGTCATCGACTGGATTTGTAATAAATTGATGGGAGGGGCCCCGGCTGTCAGCACAGGCAGCAGAAGCACACACGAAGAGCGACTTCATGAGCCGCCCCTGTGGAATCAGCCGACTACAGAAAAACCCCAAGGAACCTGAAAAATGTCAGAGGGGTCTGGGCTGTTGGTTTACCTGATTAGGTGGTTTTTCCCTGTCACTGGCACTCACATTTCACCTACAAAGCACATATCTTAACTGGCAGATTTACTGAGAAATGGAGCTGAGGAAATGCTTCTTTCCCCTTTTCTTTTTCTTTCTTGCTTTGTTAATTTTTTTTTTAATCAGCAAAAACAAAAACTCTTTAAGGTCTTTTTGGACCCGCTTGATTTTGCATTTCCCCTAGACGGAGGGCTCTTGTGGGGTCACCTTCTAACTAAGTGCAATGAACACTGTCCCTTGGCAGATTGATCAAGTCGGTGGGTCTTGTGTGGTGACGACTGAGCCAAGCTGCCTGTTCCCTTCTTAGGAAAGGGCCCAGTCTAGCCCAACAGTATCTCTCCCCAGGAGCCCTTGATGTTGCGAGGAGTCTTTCATTGAAAGCTCTCCACACGTGTCCCTGTGTTTCCCTCGTTCAGCATGTCCCAGACGCCTCGGGAGAGCTGCCACCATCGGCACGGACTCCTTGGTAGCTGACAGAACGTGCATTAAGCCTGCATGGAATGGGATAAACTCTCAAGGTGGAAAGTATGTTCCGGATCTGGCAATGGCTTCCTTTGCCTCTTCTGTGGGTCCCCCCTGAGGGCTCTCCCGTGCTGTCCCACAGATACTGACTCACCAAACGCAAGGAGAGAAGAGGTAAAGAAAGGCTGGCAGGCAGAGGAAACAGTCAGGCTTTACTTCAACATCTAGAATTCCACAGTGGGTTAGGAGCCCTCTTTGATTAACCACCGTACTCCTGATGCCTAGCACTGTGCCTGGTCTACAGGAAACACTCGATCAGTGCACATTTCGGAATGAATGCATAAACATCGGTACCTTGCAAAGGAACTCAGCCTTCCCTCGAGATGCTGCTAAACTGAGGTCTGCATGTCACTGACTCTGCCGGCAGCAACTTACTGGGAGTAAAGTCAAAGTGTACTTGAGAATTTTTAAGAGGGAAGTTGATCTGATCATAGAACTCTCTTCCCCTCATCGGTAATGGAGAAAGAAATGACGTATCCCGGAGCCTCTGTCTTTTGTAGCATTAATCATCTGTACTTTTTAGTTTAGCTGGCACTTGGGGCCAGGTCTGAAAATGATGTCAACTACTCTCATTTTTTTTTTTAATTAATTACTTACCTGATCCATTTCTTGCTGATTACTTTGACATTAGTTTTTCTAATGTATTTTTAAATTTTCTCTTTAACTTATACCTTCTAATAATTGAAACAACTTCCCAAGAGTTCCATGAGATTCGGGAAGACCGTCTCTGACAACAGAGGAAATTAGGAATGAACAGAAATGGCTAGTAGCCAAACAGATAAGCTCAGATGAATGGAGTTTGCTGATTTGTTGGTTTAGGTAAAAATGGTTTTATGTCTTGTGTTTCTGTTTAAGCCCAAGTTACGTGTTACATCTGACACATATCCCGCCCCCCCCCACCCCCACCAAGAAAACTTTCTGACTTGCTTTGTAAAAGAAAGGCAGCGTCAGGAAAAGTGGTCAAAGAAAGGCTGTTATTGGCTCCTAGAACATTAACTGGTAGCCAGAAATTTGGAATAACTCTCACAAATTGGAGGTCCACACATAGATTTACTCCACTTCCTAGTCTTACCTTGTGCTGATCATTTGGCTTTAATGTCTAGCCTATTCTTCTTCTTCTTTTTGTTAAGATTTTATTTATTTGAGACAGAGAGTGAGGGAAAGAGAACACAAGCTGGGGAGGGGCAGAGAGAGAGGGAGGAGCATACTCCCCACTGAGCAGGGAGTGGGACTCGATCCCAGGACCCTGGGATCAGGACCTGAGCTGAAGGCAGGCGCTTAATCGACTGAGCCACCCAAGCACCTGTCTAGTCTATTCTTCTAATGCCAAACTCCACAACATGACATTATCCCCCCGCCTGACACCCACAAAACACTCAAACCTGGAGATAAAGAGGAGGGATGATGAAAAGGTGGGCTGGTGCCAAGGGTGTCGGGGACAAGGTGTTCAAGGAGAGGCTATCTCAGACAATATGTTGTCATTTCCCTTGGAAAGGGAGGAAGAGAAAAAGTATGGCATTCACTCACATATTCGTTCCATCGATATTGACTGACGGACTGCTAGACGCTATGCATGGTGTTACACATTGCTGGAGATGGGGTAGGCATGGGGTGCGAACCCAGAGATGCATCGATGTTCCTTGACAGCAGACTGTCAATGGAAATCAGGACAGGAGAGGGGTCTAACAAGAACAGGAAACTCCTAACAAGTTCTCTCTCGGCCCCAACATCATCCACTTATGTTGGAACTGTAGCTGTAGATAGGACCAGCGTCCACCCCACCCCCACTCCGGGGGCCCAGACGAATTTGTGTCTGCATCTTCATGCAGGCAATGGAGCCAGACGGCAGAGACTTTGAATCGCAGGTAAAAAGGAAGGTTGGTACAACTGGACACATTCATGAATTTTCCCCCCTTTGTGGAATGCACCTGACAGCTCTTTTGCACTTAAAAGGCAGAAACACCCCGGCTGCTTATCAAAAAGGCTTCCCCAGGGATCCTTTTCCACAGAGAGCACATTCTTACAGCCCCCATCCACCTACCCCCATCAAAAAAAAAAAAAAAATCCCTCTCATACGGGTGGGAGAAATTGTGCTTATTTCCTGATCTTTTCCCAGCAAAGGGACTACAACTGGAACTGAAAATGGTTGCCAAAGGATGTGATGTGGACCCTGATTTTTGGGATGAAGATTTGGGCCCCCTGTTCCACTAGCCTGGTTAGTAGGTGATTTGTGACTCGTAAAATATACATCAGTGTTTCCATGAAGAGCGAATTTACCTAGGGCAAGTTTTATTGATATCACTTTGAAATTTTTATCAGTTACTATTTTGTCAAAAAATAATAAGCTGAACTGCAAATTTATTAAAATAATTCTAATAATAATAGTAATAACAATAGTGAGACTCACAGCTCATTGAACCCTTACTTACAGACTGCTAGACATTGTGCTTCATATATAATTACTATATTCAATCTTTACCCAATCCTCACTTCTATGATAAATACTTATAGCCCTATTTTACAGACATGGAAATTGAGGCTCACAGCCATTATGGAAACTTCGTCAGAGTCACAGATAAAAAAAATTTTGATGCAAATCTGCCTGACTTTAAACATTTGCTACAAACAACTACACTTAACTCCTTCCACATCAGTTGAATTAACCTATTTAGCCATGAGCCAGGCATTATTATATTCTGTTATCAGAAGTAGAAATCACTGGCCGAGGGTACAGTCACAGAACATTAGAAGTAGAAGGAATTCTAAGTATCATCTAATTCAGGTTTGTTATCATACAGGTGAGATTATTTTGAAGAGGGTTAAGTAATTGACCGAAGGCCATCTGGCTAATGGCTCAACTGAGACCAAGAACCCAGGTCTCTGGATTCCCCACCCAGTGCTCTATCTCTCAACATGCCACCTTAGAGTAAGATGGGCAATAGCGACGTATTACCACTTAAGAAACAAGTCACTCATCCCCAAAGACACGAAAACCCCAAGTGATGTCGAGTTCAGATTTTCACATTTGATGTGGAATGTCCCTTTGTATCACCATCTGTCTTGCAAATTTACTTCCAACCTTTTTTTTTTTTTTCAGAGATAAACTATCAGTTGTGGAGTAGAGCACATAACACTGAGATAAAAGTGCTGGTAGATACACGTATTGTGCCTTATGCTTATTTCTCTTGGGTCTATATCACCACAGCCATCCCACCTGAGCACTGATCTACAGGCTGGATAAGAAGATGGGCTAATATAGCGCTATATATTAACTATACTGGAATTAAAAGTTTTAAAACAAGAGGATGGGTAAACACATTGGTCCTATCTCAGCTTGCTGAATCTAGGAAACAGAACAAGTTTGGAGAAAGTAGGCTTTCTCCTCTTCATCTGCCATCAGAGAATACAGGCTCATCTCTTCTGCACAGTCCTATTGGGTATCAGTCTGGTATTTACCAAGTAAATTTATAGACCTTACTAGAAGCATTATGCTAGAAACTATGAGAATTAAAAAAAATTATGAACCCTTTGCATTTGTTATTTCCTCTGCCTGGATGGTTCTGTCCCAGCTCCTTCTTGTCTTCTCCAGGTCTTAGCTCAACCTCACCCCCTTATCACCATCACTGAGGCCTTTCTGCAGCCGCCATCTTAATCAGCTCCCAATCCTGCAGCCAACTTCTATCACATCATCTGGTTTCAGTTTCTTCATAATATCTCTATCTAGATATTATCTCTATCTAGATATAATTATATCTAGAATTATTGCTTTCATTTATTTGTTACCTGCCACTGTCTGTCTCTCTTCACTAGGATATAAGCTCCGTAAAAGCAGGAAACTTTTCTGTGTCATTCATCATTAAATGCCCAGTGCCCAGACCAATGTTTAGATATAGAAGGTGTTAACTAAATGAATGGGTAAACCCTCTTCCAAGAAGCAATCTATCAAGTTGTGAGGGCAAAGCTTACATGTCTGGAGTAGAAAATAATCCAGAATACTATATAATTAACTACTAAATTGTATGTGCATGCATGATATGTCACTCTTGTCAGGCCCATAATTATATGAAAGGAATTGGGCATCACTACCACAATTGTCCCATTAACTAAAATGCTAGCCCTATGTTAAAATATGAAACGCTATAACCATTAGTGGTTTCCACAAGAAAAAAAATGGAAGCCTCTTGAATACTAATTAAAAAAAAAAAAAACCCTAGAGAATGCTTGAGACAGTAAGATGAGAAGAGTGTTGCCTACAGTACAAAGTTTAGAAAAATCAGCTTATCACCTTTAGCCCTCATTGCTGGCATGTTTCCAATTCCCTTCAGTGCTTGAGGGCTTAAGACTGTTCAATTCTGCACACAAGCCTACCGATCAATGGCTTAATCAGAGAAAAGTCCTGGTCCAGAGTGAAAACCATTCAGTCTAGTCCTCTTATCTGTGACACTCCTCTGTGGGGATGACACCAGGACATACCCCTTGAGGCCACCATGCCGTGGCTCCAGCATTAAAGTTTCTGCATTGGACAGGACAAAGATGATGAGGGAACCCATTCCCTGTTCATCTTTGAGACAAGTCTATCACCTTCCTGTTCAAAATGGGCTCTTGGATTGGCAGCATTGGCATCAAGTGAGACCTTGTCAGACATGCAGAATGTCAGGCCCCAGCCAGACTTACTGGATCAGAATGTCCATTTTAACAAGATCCCAGGTGATACATATGCACGATTAAATTTTGAGGAACGCTGCCATATAGGGAAATAAAAACGACTCCAGCAACTGTGCCATCATCACTGATCGTGGCCCCCAAATCCCACAGTCAAAAATCCAGGAAACTCAAGGGGAAAAAGGCCATGGATCCACTATGAAGTCTAACCAGGGGTGACATCTGGCCTTGTTGAGTTCATCTTAGACCAGTAGCATGGCTTCATTTATGTCTTGTTCCCACCTCCATCTTGTTAACTTACCTTCCTACTTTAATCTCTTCTTGTGCCATTGGCAGGCAAAACGGCATGTAGCTGTCCCCAATATATCTCAGGAGGTCAAGGCATTCTTCTTGTCCCGGTTCTGCCCCTGATAGTTATGTGTCTACCTGCAAGTCATTTAAGCTTTCTGAGACTTGATTTCCTTATCCATAAAATAGGGAGGGTAAGACTTCAGGATTCAATGAGTAAAGGTATATAACATGCTGTTTGGTAAGATTATTCATAATGATGTCTTCCTTCAGCCTACAGATCCAGTTTACTCTGGACTCTGCATCAGAGCCTAGGGACTTGAGGATTCAAATTAAACCTCACCCATATGTCTCGGAAAGCTTAGCTCCTTTTCAGAGCCTCTGTTTATGAGACCACCAGGCTCAGCTTCAGCAGCACCTTCTCCAGGCCTGTCTGCCTGGGAAAGCCTTAGAGCAGCTATTTCCTCTAACCCTAAAGTCCCTCTCTGCTCACTACAGGGCTTTGCGTATAGCAGGCCCTCAGCAAATGTTTGAGGAATGAATGAATTAATCATATAAAGAAAATAGCTATATGCCATAATTGCTTTGCCACTGGAGTGCTAACTTCACTGTTGTAAACGTGCATAAAAAGAGCCTTTGGAGTTGGCTTGCAACCCTAGGGTTGTAAAACACAAAACATAATAGAAAGGTAAGTTATTACTCTTTGTTGGATTTCTATGTTGCGTTCCTGAACTTAATCAGATTTTTATGCCATTTACCACAATTATGCAAGTCAGCCTACGAACTGTACCATCAAGTGCACAAGACTGGGTCTCTGCTGACCAGCACTCACAGGTCAGGCTCAGAAGGATGACTGCTGATCCAGCTATTGTTTCTGCTTCAGCCATAGCAGAGATCTATTCATTATTCTGGGGAGAGGGACCAATGGAGTCCGTCTTGGGCTCTATCCACCCAAAACCAAACTGATGGAAAGTGGAAAAAAAAAAAATCGATGGAAAGTGGAAAACATGGCGTCCTGTGTGGTAGAAATACAATGCCATCTAGGTGGCTTACTTCTTCCTTTGCCTCTAATTTGACTTAAGACTTCTTGGAGCTAGAGGGTCATCTTACGGAGAAAAAAAAGAAAAAAACCCTCAGCTTTGTATCATGGAAGAAGAGAAAACTGTTCTTCTTAGCTTTCCCCATGGAAAGGAGGCAACAGGCTAGAAACAAACAAACAAGCAAAAATCTAGTGGATTATGGACAGAAAGTGCTGCGGAAAAGAAGTTTCCTGATAGCCACTTGTCAACCCAGACAACTTCCCTGATGTGCACCAAAATGGCAAGAAAAGATAATGACAAAGGTCAGATCTGAAATAACAATGAAAGTGGTATTGGAAAAGGAAAGGAAGAAAGCCCTGAGGAAATCCACTCCTGAACGGAGTATTAAAAAAGAGAGAGAGAGAGAGAGAGAGAGAAGGAAAGAAAATGTATTGTGCTTAGTGTGTCAGGTGGTAGATTAAAATTAAGCCCTTGGAAGTTCTTATTTGAAGAAGATTCCCTTTTTTTGTTTTGGTCACTTCTTTGGAATCTACAGATCTATAGCTCTTTATTAGTTTCTTCTGAAGTAAGAACAAAATAAAAAATTCATTCCTTCCAAAACAGTGGATGCTAATTATATGCCAGGCACGGTGTCAGGGATGAAGACGCAAATACTAATAAGACATGATATTGTTTTGCACTTCCTCCCAGATTTCTATCCAAAGTTCAGCTCTCTGTGGGTAATAATTGTACGCTTTGTTTTGGTTTTGGTTTGGTTTTTTTAAGTCAACTTTGTAAGTCTTCACTCAAGGTAATACAAACTTTGCAGAATATATTTTTTCAATGTGTTAAAAGGGTTTGATTGTAAAAGTGGCACATGCTTATTGTGGGAAAAGCAATACAGAAATTTCTAGTACAAAAAATAAAAGTCTCTACCCCATAGCCCTAATCTTGGAGCAAACAGACAATTTGTTCTCATATATATATATATATATATATATATATATATACACACAAATAAAGCTATTTTGAGATTATATACATATGTTTCTCTCTATATATATTTTATGTATATATACATATACATATTGTATACACACATCCATAGACATATTTTTAGTGAGACACTAGAAGATTATATATATATATTTATATGTGTGTATTGGCATATATTTATAAATATAGTTTTTAAAACAGATGAGACCCTAATATATCTACTCTTCTGCAATTTGCTTTGTTCACTTCCAAATGGCTAGGAATAGAATATGTCTGGATGGATACACAGTCTACTGGTAGCAATGGCTGCCCAGCTGCCTCTGGGGAGCTGAACTCGATCACCGGGAAGTAAGAGTGGGAGGAAGATTTATTTTTCATTTGTTCTGTTTTACACATTTCGAATTTTTTAAATAAATCATCTTGTTAAACTAAAAAAAAAGGAGAGAACTATGGTAAGTGCTGTCCAATCTGTTATCACAGGAGACAGTCATGCAGGGCAATGACAACAGAGGGAAACGGGAAGAGCGCCGCCAAGGGATAGATACAAGGGGCTGGGAGAGGCAGCGAAGACCTCCGCCTGGAGCGTCAAGGGAGGTGTGGTGGATGGGGTGGCATGGGAGCTTCCCTCGTCTGGATGAGCAGGAAGGAGGGGATGGTAGAATGGAGGGAGAATAGACAACAAGGAAGCACAGGCATATAGGCTCTGGGGTGTGGCAAAGGATCAAAGCCCTCTTCCAAACATTGACCCTGGACCCAGACCTGGGGCCTGACACTGGGACAGAGTATCACTTAATTGTAAATGGTAATCATAGCCAGGAAGACAAACTTGCTGATTCTAAGGAGCTAAGAAGAGAGGGAAATCCTCCCAGACATTAGGCAACTGAACAGACACCTAAGAAAGGGGAAAAACAGAGAACCCCATGAGGAGACAAGACTGGGACCCAAGAGTCAATTTCTGCGTGAGATGGAAGCTTAGTGGTAGAGACTAGAGCGTATCCAAGGCCTTAGACTGGGGCAGGGAGGGAGGCCCTGGGCCTTCCACCGTCTGCAAGCAAATGCAAGGGCTTGGGATTGAGAGCAAGCCACCTCGTATCAGAGTAGAGGATGCTTGGCAGGCTGAATAATGGCTCCCAAAGATGCCCAGGGCCTGATCTCTGGAACGTGTGAATGGCAAAAGGAACTTTCCTGATATGTTTAAATGAAGACTCCTGAGATGGGAAGATTATCCTGGATTATCTGGGTGGGCCCAGTGTAGTCCCAAGGGTCCTTATAATAAAGAGGAGGCAGGAAGAGTCCTGGCAGACAGCTGGGTGACTCAGAGATCAGTGACGCACCTTAAAGATGGAGGAGATGGCCACAAACCAAGGAACCCAGGTGGTCTTGAGAAGCTGGGAGGGGCAAGGAAGGGATTCTCCCCTAGAGCCGCCAGAAGGAGCTAGCTTACTGACCCCTTGAGTTTAGCGCATTGAAACTGGGTTTGAACCTCTGGCCCCCAGAAGAGTCAGGGAATACATTTATATTTTTTGAAGCCACCTAGTTTGTGGCGGTTTGTTACAGCAGCCCTAGGAAATTAACACAGGGAGCGAGGTCACGCTCATGTCGGGAAGGCAGGGGGACTTAATGAAGGGCTTCGAGCTGAGGAGTCATATGATTAAGTGGCATTGTAAGAAGATAACTGTCATGCAGAATAGACGAGAATGGCAGGAAACCGAAGAAAAGGAGACACATGAGGAAGCAGTTTCAGTTCTTATGGAAGCTGATACTGTAAACTCATACAACTTTGGGAAATGGACAGGAGAAGACACCTGTTGGAGAAGCATTTAGGTGGTAGAAAGAATAGCACGTTGTAAATGGGTGAACGTGGAGGATGGAGGGAGGACAGCCTCTAGAAGGACTCCTCATTTTGTGTGGTGACCCCTCAACGTAGTGAACAAATCCACTAGTGGATACAGAGAAAAAAGATGGAGACCACTGATGTCCCTGCAGAATACCCAGGTAGAAATGCTCAACACTCAAGGGAAAATAAGGTCTTGAGTCTCAAGGGAAGGATTAGAGATGGAGGTTGAGGTGGACATAGGAAAGAATCCCCCAGCAACAGTGAAGAAGAGCTGAACATTACAGATGAAATTCTGAATGTTCAGAATTGCTTATATTCTGAAAATAAGCAAAATGTAAATGATTTCTTTAGAGGAATAAAGGGAAAAAGGAATGAGAAATAAAGGCCAAAGATTTATGAAGAGAATCTGGAGAGAATAGAATCGGGGACATCAAGGGAAGAGAGAATTTTTGAAAAGACAGACCTGGTCAAGAGGGACGAATTCTTCAGCTGACATTGATAAAACGATCACCGAATAGAAAAGTGAATCTCTGATTGGGAAGCCCTTGATTTCCTTCTCCAGAGCTATTTCTGTAGAATGAAAGGAGTTGAAAAGCAAATAATAATAATTTGAAGAGTGAAAAGAAGTTGAGGAAGTAGAGAAAAGATGCATAAACTACTGGCTCAGGAAGTTTCATGGTAATATGTTGAAAGGTAACAGTGGTAAAAGAGTCGCATGTTTATAAAACTATTATTTGGGGGGAAGATAGAAGGTTGGCGGAGGGATAATTCAAGTGGTTGAAGGGTTGTAAAGATGAAAGATGAAGACACTATTGAATGAGTGGGGTCCAAGAGGAAGCAGACAGGGGTAGAGGCTGCTGTACACGTGGAGAGTTTAGCCTGAAGAGGAAGGAACTCATTACATTTTCTGAGGCATGAGGGCAAAGAACAATGAGAGCAGATAAAAGTCAGGTTAGCAGTGGAGAGAGGGGAGGTTGGAAAATTTCAGTTCTGATAGTCCTTATTTTCTCTGTAAAAAAAAATAAAAATAAAAATAAATAAGAGAGGCTAATCTTAAGCAATGGAAATGGAAGTTTATTTTTCATAGGCTTCAGTCAGACTTACTGAAAGACAGATGTTCCTAAATGTTGGTATGGCCAAACCATATAGTGGTAGTATGACAAATAAGTGCATGATGGATGGAAGGCTGCCTTCTGAGGATCTGGCCAAAAATATCCATCTGTGAGTGTTCATCAGTCAGGCAGAACTAGAGCACTCTGCATGTCTGTAATCAAACCCACTTGGCAAGTTCCCGCATCAGAAGGGCTTTTCCTACCATTCCCACAGCTGCCACCACCCCTGCTCCCACCACCACCAATAACCACAATAAACACCTGTTGGGGGCTTACCATATGCCCCGCTCTGTGTCAGACCCTGGGAAGTTAAAGTTGAGGAAGGCATGGAACCTACCTTTGAGAGATTTTGTAGTGACTTGTGGAGAGAAGAGGACAATCTTGACTCTAGTGCCTGACAAAGGTGCTCACATAAAGAGGGGCTCACAAACTATCAGAGCTGGAAGGAACCACAGAAGGCATTAGAGATGAGGTCCCGACAGTGAACTAAGCAAAAGTCACCCGACCAATGCCAAGAGACCCAACCTGTAAGTCCTGTGTATTTTCTACTTCATTTCACCCCTAACAAGCCTCCTTTCCTATTCAATCTGTGAGCAATTTTAGGTGCAAAAATAAATAACAGAGGAACCCTTTTCACTAGAAGGTTTTGAAAGTCAGAGCAGGCAAGAACATATCATCAAAGGACTCGAGTCCAACAAGATGTCACTTTTATGTCATGTTGTCACCACTAGTGTATAAATCCCATTCTGGAGCAATCCTCTCAGAGTGCAGAAAAGTGGAAGAAAATCTTCCTTTGTTTTATGTATTTATAAGTCTTCATCAGTTAGCATACTTCACGCTTTTGGAAGAAAAGGAAATTAGCGCCTAGGGAGGAGAAAACCATTTAAGAGTACTAAGCAGACCAAACAATAAAAGGGAGAAACTCTATGTGACACAGAGTAAGAGCTGGGAGGGGGGTGGTGGTATACATGGACAACTGAGAGAGATCTAAATAGACATATTAAAATGTTCGAGTATCTTCTAAGATCAATAACAGGCAAAGGGTTGTATACAGAATACTTAGGAGAACTAAAGTCACCAGAGGGAGTGTGACAAAATGAACTCCTCCTTGGTAAGAATGGCTTGAGATCAACGTGGGGAGGGCACAGTGCCAAGGTCAGGGATACATCTCCCTCCTGGGCTCAGTGTAGAACTTCAAGGATGCTGCAACCCTCGGGATAGAAGCAAGGAATAGAACCAGGGGTTCTGGGGAAGGTCAGACTCATTCCCCAGCAGTCCCAGAACCTGGCCATCCCTGAACCCCTGGCAAACAGAAACGGGAGGAATTAGCCTTTTGGTTCAATCACTAAGCTCTGGCATAGAAATGTAAGAAAGCTTCGCCAGCTGGAACTGGCCTTATCTACATTTGCTTACATGACACTCCTTTCTTGGCAAATTGGAATCAGAACAGAATTTTCAGAGACGGAAGTTTGAAAGGCTACTAGAAGCCTGTGATTGCGTCTTTGAGTTTAGGGGAATCAGGGCTTGGAGGGAAATGCCTGCAACAACTGGAGCCCAGATA
Organism: Zalophus californianus; assembly: GCF_009762305.2. Classification (NCBI taxonomy): domain Eukaryota; kingdom Metazoa; phylum Chordata; class Mammalia; order Carnivora; family Otariidae; genus Zalophus; species Zalophus californianus. The sequence goes on along the minus strand of NC_045604.1, from coordinate 50,421,020 downwards.
CAAGCCTCTTGCTTCTTCTGGAAGGAAATGCCCCGCCGCAAGAGAGGGCCTCGTGCCTCTGCTAACCTCTTGAGCAAGACAAAACAGAAATTTGTATGGAGCTTAGACAGTCAAGAGCATCTCAGGCATGGGGGCAAATTTTCCACCGCAGCATTGCTGACACAGAGGGTCCCTCATTGCAGAGGGACTCTTGATCATTAAATCTTAGGATGACCTACTTCTTGAGTTTCCATTGCACTAATTTCATCGCTTGCCCTTTAGCAACTCACACATCCATAACTTGGCCTCATCAGAATGCTACGAGGGTAAGTCAGAAGAAATTCCATGAATGGCAATTCTACATCAGTCTTGGTTGATCAGAATACATATTTGCCAGCCAGTACTCCTCCCATACCAGAAGGTGAATTCAGAAGGTTTGAATAATTCCAATTTCTTATACGTACTTGGACTGAATACTAACTTGCTATCCAACAGTGGACAAAGATTTATTTGTAAGGCTGTTATCCAGAGCTGTATAAACACTTGAGCCTATGGAGATTTCCTCTTAGCACAAATCAGTGGGGAAAAAAATGCGCCTAAAATCAGGATAGAGTGAGAAGAGGTTTGCTCTGTGGTTATTGGAAGGGGTTGCCAGCCAGGGAGGGCGGAGGCAGGACATAGAGGGGGAGACTGTGACACTTTCCTGCTTCTCCCCTGTTCCACAAGAACAGTCGAACGCTTCGCCCTTGCTATGAGAGCAGAATGCATAGGGCCTGGTAAAAACCTTTAGAGGACCCTGTCCATGATAACTAACACAGTGACCATACACTTTTGACCCCATCCTGTATCTAACGTTTCCCCAAACACCCCAACCTTGGCAATTTTAAGGATGCGCACAGAGCATTGAGGCAACATCTGAATTAGTCCTTCACCAACAGACTCCTTTGGTTTGGTCCCATGATTCGCACCTAGACAGCCATACCTGCACGGGGTGTAGAATCGGCTGGTGAGCTCATCACTCACCTTTGCTGATGTCCTCATACTCCAGCCAGAGTCGCCGCTGCACCTGCTTGTTTGGGTACCAGATGGAACAGGACTCCTCAAAGCCATAGATAGCTTCCTGGATGTAATGGTTGCCAAACTGGTCCAACAAGGCCACAAAATCCCCACGCGATGTAGACCCATCCAGGGAGTGGAGCGCATTGCTGAGGGCTATGGAGAAACATCACCCAAGAGTAAGTGAGGACTCACAGGGTGGGTACCTGGATTCCTGGGCCATTCGGCCTCTAAAGCGGAAGCGCCCATGTGGCCCAAAGCGATGCTGGAGAGCTGGCTGGACCTATCAGCTGAACGTTTCCAGTTAGCCAAATCAGACATTTTCGCTCCTCAGTATCTCTCAGGCCAGTTGGTTATGTTGTTAACTTCGTGCAGGCAGAACACTGCCAAATCTAACTCCCTGCTTAAGTCAATGTTACTTTTTTCTTTTTCAAATCGTAAGTCATGACCTTAAATCAATTTAATGAGCTCAAATAATGGCGTTTCAAAAAAAAAAAAAAAAAGAATAGCATAGTCCAAAATAGAAACACAAATACCAGCAAAGAACATTTCACATCGTAAAATGAAGTCCTGCTTCACCAAATTTCCATTGTGTGTATGTGGGAGTGTGCATATTTCAAGGTCACGGTGTAAAAAAAGTGTATTCTAACCATGGGTAGTGACCAAAAGAATGTCTGGAAGTAGAATATTGCCTCTGGACATAGACACTGGTATTGGGAAGATAATGGAAGAAGAGGAGTGAGAAAGTCACTCATATACTGCTTATATTTATTTCAGAAAATCAAAAGTATATGGACAGGGAGCTGGCAATTCTGCTCGCCCCCCTCCCGCCCCCCCTGCCAAATCTCCATAGATTTGCTTTTCCTGTTGAGGAGAATTATACTGGTCGGAAGGATAGCCCATGACAAATTTTCCAAATCCAATACCTTCTGAATCTGGCCAGTTTTAGTTAGCCTTCCTGTGTACACACCTGTGTCCTATCAGGACAAGGCAGAGCCTGGCCCGGGCATGAGAGCCCGAGTGCAGAAGTTCACATCACCTGTGGTGTCTCGGATGGCTTTGAAAGGCACATGGCAGCAGTGACAATCCCACTGTTAAGCCCCAGTGCGCACAACACCTGTGCCGGGAGCAGGCTCAGCATGTGAACGGGGCAGAGTCTCCACCGCTACGTCTTCCTAGAATGAGGAGCTGCTTCATTCTTTCAAGGCTTTTCTGTGCCAGCAGAGTTTACTTCAGTAAAATTCCCCATCCCAATCCCTTCTTGCCGAGAACTCTTTCAGGTTAAAATAAACAGAGTTCTGAGTGCCCTTGTGTCCTATGGAAATGTTCTACATCCTTAATGCATTTTCTTTCCCTATGCATAAAGCTTTACCTTTCGTAAGTATGTCTCGCTTCCTCTTTATAATCCTGCCCCCTATTTTTATTTCTCTCCTATCGGTGCTGAGGCTCCACCTCCCTGTTGCTGACCTGAAGATCCCTCTCCTTGTCTTGTCATCCCATGCCAACAGTATCATCTGGCTCTAGTTACCTTCTCATCCAACACAGAGAAACCAGACTCTAAAGCATAAAATTCCCATCTGGTACATTCTTTAGCTGGCTTCACAGGAAGGAGTTGAGTAAGGTTCTCCTAGTCCAAGGGGATGAGTTGAAATGGAGAAGTATACCTGCATTAAGGCCTTATTTGTAGCAACTAATTTTCCCATCTGCAAATTGCACATTAGGATGGCTTAAGTGCTAGGAAAGACTTGATTCAAGGCATTTACCACTCAAATGTAAAGAATACTTGTACAAGGCGCCTCACTGTTCTGGATCAATTTGTCCTGGTTTTTGGAATTCACTGTTCCTTAACTTATTAGGTATCTAGCTCTCTTGCCTATCGTCTATCTATATTTCACTCACTTGATGTTTAGGGACCATAAAAGCTGTTTTCTATCCCCTCCCCGCCCCCTCCTCTTTCTTGCTCTTTTTCCATATTTCTTTCATTGTATGAAAAGTCTAAGTGATGCTCTTTGCATTTGGAAGGTTTTATTCTGTCAATTTATAAAAAGTCTGCTTTTGCATATCCTCTCTGTACACTGTGTGACCCCAGGAAGAAAGATAAAGTAGGTGTTTATCTTCAGCGGCCCCGCCTTGCCCTTCTCATCACTTCTATAGTCCAAGATAAAACTTGCAATTTAATCTATCTTTAGACAAGGATCCGATTCCAGGTGTTTGCCCTTAAGGGTGAAATCTGAGTGAATAGGTTCTGTATCTCACGAAGTGGCTAGATTTTCGACTGTATCTGCAACAATGGGATAAAAGGCTTGTGCCCTTGGAAAGGCTCTCCACGCCCCAAGAGCAGGGGGAGGGACAGCTTGCTGCCGTGCTCACCCTGAGAGACCGCCACTTGGTTGAGTTTGATGTGGTACATCACAGACCGGACCTTCCAGTGCTGCAACACGGGGTATCCAGACACCTCACTGAAGTTCACCATCCCTGGGGACAGAGGAGACGCGGGCTCAGTGTGCGCGATTGATTCACAGGTCCCAAGTCTACCGGGTTAGCAGGTGTCATTGTGAGAAAACGAGAACGTGTTCTTTGATGGAGAGAATTTCTGGAATCACAGTGACAACTCTCACTTATTGAATCCTTCCCCTGTGGCAGACATTTTGCTAAGAAGTCATTTGATCATTGCAAGATAGGTGTGATGATTTGCACTTCATAAACGGGGACACTGGGGCCCAGAGAGGGTGTTTGCTTAAGGGCCCCAGGCCACCAGGTGGAGCCAGGATGGAGTTCCAGATGTATCTGAGACAGGGTGGGGTTTCTAACCATTCTATAATATTCCCTTAGTAAATTTATATGAAACTCTAGGCTTCCTGTAACACACATGAGTTCTACTCTTTTTAATAGCTATAGTAATTGACTCAGCTCACGTACCTGATAACATTGATTTTTCTGTCCCATTTAACTGATTTGTGTTCAGTATTTAAGTTTTAATTACTCTGAAGCTGATAATGCTGATTTCTTCCTCTCCAGGGGGGACGGGGTCAGTGTGACTCAGTCATTAAGGGGCAGGGTGGCCCTGTAGGGACAGCCATCTATGTGCCAGACACTGTAATAGACACTTTATTTGTGGTTTCCCTTTTACCAATGGGAGAACTGAGAAGCCAAGGTACTTGTCCAAAGTCATTCTCAATAAACACATCCCTGTAGCTGCTTAGACATGCTAAAATGGGCTATTCCTACTTGAGCACTGTGGAGAAAGAGTGGCGTCCTGTTTGAATTCTAGTCATCACCTTGCTAAGCTTGGAAAACCAATTTTAGCTTCATTTCTATGCCTAATGTTTGCTATGTGTATAAGTTAAAGGAATAAATATATATGGGTATGCATGTGTGTAAATGCGTATATATGTATATAGGTAAATAGAATGGCAATATGTATAGAAACTTTAGATAATACTGTGTATAAATATAATGGCAATAATACATACCTACTGAATTATCCTGCCATTGTGACCCATGCCTCCTTCAGGCTAAATCAACTAATTTAATACATAAACTGGATGAAGAGGGGGAGGGATTAATTAGCTGCTTGTCAACTCTGATCAAATTAGCTGAGTAACTGCCAAATTTCCATTTCGGTGTGAATCATACAGGAATAATTATCGGTAAGGCAAAAAGCAAAAAGGTCAGAAGGGGTGCTTAGGGAATCAATTGCTTAAATTTCATCTTGGGCAATCAAAGATAAGTTACTTGAAACTAAAAGAAGATTTTCAGTACCTTTTTTCTTTCAAATATTCTTCTTTCAGGGCGTTAAGCTTTGTGACAACAGTTATACTACTACATACTCTGGTTTTTCATCTTTAGGTTAATTTTAAAAGCATATAAATGAAACTCGAACTTTACAGGATTAACCCCCCAGTCACATACCTCAAAGGCACATTTCATTAGGGCATAAATGTGCATGATTTGTGGAACTATTGTACATAACGTGCCTTCTCTAGTTACGTCAGCTCACCAGCTTGCTGTTATTTCAAAAAGTCTATTAATTAAAAAAAAATAGCAAGCCCAATCAATGAAGACTTTTCAGCATACTGGAAAACATTCCCTTTAATGGAGTTGTTTCCTAGTGGGAAAAGAAATGGGCAGGAAACCAGGAGGCCGGGTTGCTGGAGGGGCAGTTTCTGCTGCCAGCCCCCGGCTGACTTCCTCTCTGGCTACCTGGCTGCCGGAACTTTTGGTCGCTAGGGGCTTCAGCTGTCAAGCGAGAGGCTTAGCTAAGGTGACCTCTTGCCTCCTCTTCAATCCTGAGGTTCCGACTGGCTCTGTGACTTTGGGCCCGGCAACTCCTAAGTTTCCGTTTTCCTACTGAAAAATGGCGATACCGGTATTCATCTTACCTGCTTCACAGGTAGGTTGCCAGAACCCAGTAAAGTTCTGGGCATGAAAGTACACTGAGAAAAAAATAAAGCATCATGTACATGCACGGCTTCTATAATCCGCCTCATCACCCCTAATTGTGTACACTGGCCATTTCTTCCTAGATGCTTTTGTTATAAATTCTTGGGCTTTAGTTCAGAACAACAGAGTGAAGAAAAAATAAAGAAGGCAGGGATGTAAGGGGATAGGAAGGGATTACAGTGTCCCATGTTCACCCACAATGAGCCAAGCAACTGAGCCCCATTGCTTAGTCACGGAACAACAATCCTACCAAGTACATCTCGGCTCCACCAGAATCAGGGGGACAGGTGCAGAACCGTCAGTGCTTGGGAGGTGTCTGTGCCTGCATATGGATAATATGTCCATAGTTAAAAAGAATGGGATATTTTAAAGTATATATTTTCTAGCTGGGTCATAGAATTCTTTCTCACTGTGCCCTTGACATGTAATCAGCTCTAGTTTTTATTTTATTTTATTATTATTTGGGAATACATCTCTCAATGACTCTTTTTCCAAACAAAATATCTCTGACTGTTTTCTCAAGAAAGAACATGCTTTCCCCTACCTATGCTTGAAAAAAAAGAATGACTGAATAGACTTCTATGTGAGGAAGGGAGGAAGGAAGGAAGGAAGGAAGAAAGGCGGAAAGGAGGGAGGGAGGGAGGGAGGGAGGGAGGGAAGAAAGATTGGTTTCTCCTGCTATTTTATTTGAAATGTCATGGAAATGTATTATGCCCAAGAGTTCTAAAAATCTGTTTCTTGCGATGAACCCGAAGAAGCTCCAGAGAGATCAGAGCTCTAAATCTTCACATAGATTTAGCAATTATGGCATCCATTGGCCCATGAATGTGGCCAGCAGCCTCCTCTCCCTCCTTGGTCTACCTCCAGAGTGTTCTTTTTCTCAACTGAGAGACTCATAATACAAAGGGGCAATGCCCTGACCATATATAAAAATAGAACTCTGACCCATAATCTGCCCCAAAAAGCCCAGGAAACCAACCTATCATCTCTAGTAACCAGCCCAAGGAACTAGTCTAATGTCTGTATATCAGACCTAGAGAAGTCAGACCACTATCTCTAGTGACCAGTCCAGGAAGCCAAACAATATGCTCTGTAAAAATTGGCCCAACATGTCCAGGACTTGATTGATCACTGATAGCTTTCCTGATTGGTGTTCTTGATTCCAACTCAGGTCCAACAAGAGAAAGGCAAATATGTACCCCTAAACATCTGCCTAGAATGCCTCATTCCTCCATAGTTAGTTGGCCCACCTACATGCCAACAGTCTCCAATAAGGGCACACCCGAAGCCCTCACTTGTTTCCTCTAAAGCTCTCCTACTCCTCTGTCTGCCTTTCAGTCTCGGCCAAGATGCAAGTGATGGTGGCTGAATCCTTTGCTATAGCCAGCTCTGAATAAGTAGCCTTCACCTGTTTTAATCTGATTGCTCTTCATTTATCTCCACACAACTTGTCACACCAAAAAGTCTAGTGAGGTTCAGAGTTCTTAACTCTTATTTTGATGAAGAAGGAAGCAGCACTCAGCAAGATAAAACACATAAATCAATATTTCCCAGGATGTTCTTCAAACCAATAATTCTGAAAGATGGAAATAGTTATTATGTGTAAAAGGATTCTCTGGTTAAACAGGTTTGGGAATTGCTGGGTCAAGTGAAGTAGAAGGGAGTTCTTCACTATAGGGCTGCTGGGGACCTGCCTCTCTAAGCTAAGGTGTTGCAAATTGCTGAGAGGTAGATACTATAGTCTTTCCAAATGTATTTAAAGAAAGAACCTATTTATGAGTGGAGCACTGGTTTTTCATGAAAAAAACACCACCGTGCTTATAAATGCTGAGGTTGAAGATTCTGAAGATCACTTTAGCTCTAAAATCTTCTAAGCTTGTAGGTTTATGGGGATTATGACCTATAATAGCACTTAGTACAACATGATACTATATTCTCTCTGTGACTTTCAGGAAAGATATAATTTAAATGTTACCAGAACTAGAAAGTTAATATGGGAGAAATTTGGTCAACCATCTCTTTAATTCTTCTAGTCATTCTGGGCTTTAAGAAAAAATAAAACAAGACTGAACCTTTGTACATCAAATGTTAGACTTGACTTTCTCAAGGCCATGAAAAATGGAAGTGATCCATATGGACATCCTTCTACTCCTTTTACCGCCAATATGCCAAATTAGGAGAGGTCCAAGGGCACTGGGGAGAAAGAAATTTCTGTTGTGGACGAGGACCCAGTTTGGATTTGTTCCTTATTTCCAAAGATGTAGATTTAAACGTGGTCTTTTGATGTCTCCCAGATCTAGCCACACGCTCCTCCAAAAAAGCCTCAGGTAGCATCCAGGACAACTCTGTGTCCTCCCAGCCTAGCGAATGAAGCAAAATCTCCTCACCTTTACAATAAATTATTACGTGTGAGGTCTTGGTGGATCTTTAAACAGAAGACACATATCTCTGGTGCGGAACCTGTCCTATTTGTGTGTGTCACATCACACTTCCCTTTATATATATTTTACACACACACAGGAAGTATTCCTCAGCAAACGATGTGGAAACAAGAAAATTAGATTCTCTAACACTAGAGATAGAAGCTTTAGACATATGTCCAAAGGCTGCATTTTAATTTTTTCCATTCAGGGTGTTTGTCTGTGTGAGTGTGTCATCTTTCAGACAGCAACTGATTCTGATGACATTTGTTTCTCGTCCAGAATATATTTAAGTTGTTTTCTCTCTTACTCCCTCTGTTTCTACAGGAAAAACACTATTTGGTAGTTTTTGAATGTTCATGTTCTTTTCCTTCCTTGATATACTTATTTATTTAACAAACATAGATCCCACTGTGCATCAGGAACTATTCTAAAAACTTTACAAATATTAATTTATTTATTCCTTGTATCCATCCTATAAGGAAGACAGTTTTATATTCACTTTCACAGGTAAAAATATTGAGGCACAGTGAAGGTAGGCAACTTGTCCAAGATCACACAGCCAGTGAAGAGTTGAGCCAGGTGTTATGCTCCAGAGTCTATGTGACTGCTACACAGTACTCCCTCAGACAGACCTACTTCTAATCTGGCTCAGGTCTAAAATAAAGTTTTAAACATAACTTGATATCTTGAAAAGGCTTGCCCTCAGCACAATCCATTCTTCTGAAAAGGAACGAAAAAGGACAGAAAGGGATAGATTGAGGGAGACATGGAATGAGGAAGGAAGAGAAGTAATGGAGAAATGAGCAAACCAGCAGTGGAACTGAGCTCACATCCAACTTTCTAACAAGTGATGCTGAGTTCCTGGTTGGCTCCCTTATGGGTCCATCGGACCCTCTGAAGTGCCTTGTTTGGTCCAGGAGGCATTAATGGGTGGTGGTGGGAGGGTGGTCTTTAGAGGCCCAGAAAGGAAGAGCATTCCCTGAGGCTCCTGCCTCTTCCAATCAACCCGTACTAATTCCATAATGATCCCAAGGGAAGAATGTCACTGGGCTCAAAACAGCATTGAGGGGCATTATCTCCAACTTGTGACAAGAGTCATGAGCCCCCAAGAGACTGCATTGTCTAAGGTCACACAACTAGAAAGCAGTGGAGCCATAACTCAAAGGCAGGGTCATTTGACAACAAATCTCTGTCATTTTCTCCATAAGTACCTGCCAAGGAACCCAGTGGCCCCAGTGACAGGTATCTAGGTGATGGTAGCCGTCTACCTTCTCTCTGACTCTACTCCCCGTAATCCACTGAGACCTCTGAACTTCTACCTAACTATTATGCCATCTGTTTTCAAAGCATCCCAATAAGACTAGCAGGGAAAGGTATTATTAGACCACTTTTGCAGATGATTATATAATAATCTTGGCAATTTTACTGACAAATAATCCTACTAGAGTGTTTTAGAATTGAGCTTTTTTTGTGTATCAAGGAAATCATTGGCTTCAAAATGAAAACAAGAGAGGTCAAGAGTTTTGAGATTATGAAACTGTTGGGAGCTGCCTGGTTTTTGCCAGATGAGTAAGGGCAGGAGGCACACTCACCAGTCAGGAACTCGGGGTCGGGGGTGGGCTCCGAGATTTCCTCCAGGCACTGATTCTCCAGGGGGACAGTGGCCACCACAAGACCATCTGGTAGTTGCTGGTCTAAACCTCGAGCAAAGTTGTTTTGCCTGGAAACAGAAGCAGATTTCCATTTCTGAGTGTTCAGGCGAACCTCACTCCTCGGTGGGCAATCTATATCTCAACCTACAATAAAAAAAAAAATTCTTCCTGGACCAAAAGGTTCCCCTCCCATTGAACCCCACTTGATGGACATGTCTGGAGCAGGACAGGGTGTGAGAGGTAGGGTGAGGGCTAGGACAGAAGAGAAAGAAATCAGCTGAAAAGGTCTACTCAGAAGATCGAGAACATTCTTCCCTCCCTCCCGTCCCAGGCCCTACTCCCCGATCCCCACTGCACAAGATCTAGGCAGATGCAGTCTCATTTCTAGACTACAGAGAAAATTCTAGGCACCACAAGATTAGCTATGACACTTTACTGCTTGCCACTGGCAAATGAAATCCCAACCTAAAAGGGGAAATATTAATAAAGCTCACTGTCTGTAACAGAAACAGCAACTGACTTCAAGAACAGGTTTGGATACTTACTACTCGTTTGCTCATAGGAGTCCAGGCCTAGGTTGCTATCGATTGCTGGCCCATATTATGACATTCTCCTCCGCCTCCCCACTCCCTCCCTCCTCGTCGCCCTCATCATCATTATCTCCTGGAAAGCATGAGTTCTGAGGAAGATGTACTCTAATAGCTAAGAGAGAACAGGAACGGGGGCCAATGGAGAATTTCCAAGAAATATTCTAAATCAATGGTTCCAAACATTTTGTTCTCAGGACCCCTTTATAAAAGTTTTAAAAGTAAATGAACGCTCCAAGTTGCTTTTGTTTGTGTGGATCATATCTGTCCATATTTACCATATTGGAAATTGAAAGAGAAATTTTAGAAATATGTATTAACCCAACTAAAAATGACAATAATCAACCCATTAAATCCGAACATATTATGAAAAATGATGAGAAGAGTGGCATTTTTAAAATATTTTTGGCAATTTTTTAAATGTCTGACTTAATAGAAGACAGCTGGATTCTCACCTCTGCGTGCAACTTACTGCAAGATATTGTTTGGGTTGATGTGAATGGAGAAAACCCAGCCTCTCTGTAGTTGGGAAAGGCAGGACTTTGAATATCCCCTGAAAGGCTCTCAGGGGCCCTCGGGATCCGTGGGCCATACTTGAGGACTGCTATTCTAGACTGACTCACACACTGATTCTTCCACACAGAGCAAAACAGAACCTGAGCATTCTCTGGTGGCTTCCATGGCAAATCTTGTAGTCTCTGCCTGGGCAAGACAGAAATTTATTTAACACTCTACTGTTCGCCTGGAGGAAGCATGGTTCCCAGGTTCTGGAAAGAGGAGAAGACCACGGGAGAGAACTCAACCTGTCCTTTTAGGATCATGTTCACCTTGCTCCAAGGTGCAAAACTTCACGCTGACTTCTTCAGGGAAGAAGATCCATCAGTATCCCTGAGTAACCAGTTCCATAGACACGAGATTCACCTGAATGTTCCTTTCAGCACTTGTCCTGCAGCCACTTCCTTGGAATGGTTGTTGTAACCAAAGAACATCTCCCCAAAGAGGGTCTGGTTCATGGGAACCTCCCTGCTTTCCCCACAGTCTCCTCCCTCCGGGCAGGTCTCCATGATGAGTTGGCAAGAGCGACCATCCAAACCGAGCTTGTAATCCTCGATGCACCTAACATGGTAGGAAACTCAAGATAAAAAGTTGTTCCATCAATGAGCTATGCAGTCAACTCAACTCAATAGGTTGGGAAGAAAGGCCTCTGGGAGAGTGTTGGGTGGTAAAGATGATGAGTATCCCAGTTTGATTTTGTCCCCTTTAGAACTCAGTTTCTTAAGCCTACACACCAAGTCTCTTTCCATTATGTGACGGTACAGAACCTCCCACCTTTCCTTTGCAGATAAGTGCGTTCAGAGCTTTAGAGTGCTTCCTCCTCTAAGTGGATCCTCTCCTAGATAGGTCAGGGTAAGAGTCACTGGAGATAAGCTTCTAAGCGAGTCACCACATTTAAATCTGAGATATTCTAGAACCTTTCTCCAGGACCATCTATGTGGTCAGACCCTGCATTTGTTTGGAGGGTAATTAGGCAGCAAGAGGAATGACACTGTGCTTAAGAAATTAATAACCTGCTAATCCAGTCCTGTGACAAGTCAACTAAGAAATCAGAAAGATTGATCATCTTCTAACCGTGTTCTGTTTGAATGTGTCCAAGCCCAAGATCATCCCAGATTAACTCCCCCTCCATTCAGGGTAGCCTTCCTGAACTAAACAGACACTAGGGCAAGCCGTGTGAACACCTCCTTGGCGTCCCTCCCCATTAAGTATGTACAGTTACTCTAATGGAAGAGCAATACTGATGTTGGTAAACATGGCTCAATGACCTATAAGTCATTAATTGGACCTTATTTGTAGTTATACTGAGAAGAATATAATTTGTTAGTTCAAGAACTACTTTGATAAACCTGTCATTTAAAAAGCATATGAATTTCATGTGGGTCTCTCCTTAAACTATACCAGATTTAGAATTTATAGATGCTCATGACATTAAAACACATCATTTATTACTATCCATGGTAATTGTTGTAACAAGATAAAGACCTCTCTTCTATATGGAGGAACCAATAATCATAGTGTTAAGTGGGGAGAAGCAGTGATGTTGCCCTTTACTGGGTGACCTCGGGTCAGCTGATGAAACTCTCTGAGTTTCAGTTTCCACATCTGTAAAAGGTGGGGGAAAAAAGCTGCTCCGAAGGGTTGTTGAGAAGATCACATGAGACAACGAACTTAAAGACCTTACAGTGTCCCCAGCAAAGAGCAAATACTCATCAAATCCTATCGTTATTACCAGCAGAGGGACAAATGAGGTCAAATAATTCTTTGTATTCCCCATTTACCACTTACATATTTGTGTTAACAGGAGTCTGCTTCTCCCTCTGACCCTCCCCCCTCTCATGCTCATTCTATCTCATTCTCTCTCTCAAATAAATAAATAAAAATCTTAAAAAAAAAAAAACAGGTGTGACTAGAGGCCTTTAATTATTAAGTGCAGGTGATTTCGGCTTTACATAAAAATGTGAAGGAAATCTTTTGGCAGGCTATCTACAGTGGCTTGGAGTGTGCTAAATTCCCACACATCCTGAATTCCAACTGAAATAAGAAAGAAAGTCCAGTTAGGAACCTACCACATTAATGCAGGCCACAGGTGTGATGGGAGATCCACAAAGGACTCTATGGCACCAGCCTAGGTCTGGGACAAGACAGTGAAGTGGCTCCTTCCCGGAGCCCTAACTAAGAACTGTGAAGCTGACTGATTCCCTCTCAGTCCCTGCTGAGCGTCCCGACAGCTCCCTCTTCCACGTTGCCCCACACCCCCATTCTTCTTGCTGTTCCTGTGTGTGTCCCACTGTAAACTCCTTTGAGGGCAGAGGCCGGGCTCGGATCCTGCTGTCTCTCCTGTATCTAACAGCTAACTAGAGTCTCTGCACAAACCAGGGGCTCAAATGTATGTTTATTAAAGAATTTATGAATCTATCCCTATTAACTCAAGTGGGTCAACCATCACGATAACATCATAGAGACATTAAGATTTAGATCAAGCTTCCATTTATGGAATGGGATTTTACAAGAAACTGAAGGTAAAAGCTGTCAACTGAAAAGAAATAAAATACAGTGAAGTAGAATAAAATAACATTACCGCTCCACCCAATAATCTTGTCATGATTATTCAGTAGGCACTGGCTTTTAGCGACAGAGCTAAAATAACAAAGCTGTGTTATTATAAACATTGATTTTCATTGCCAGGCTCTTAAGAGTAGGAGATCCTTGAGGGCAAGAACTGCACGTCTTTCATCTGTGCTGCCCAGTGGCTGACATGGTATGTGGCATAAAGTATGCACCCTCCCTGACAGGCAGGAAGACAGAGGTGGGGGGAGGGGGGCAGGGAAGGAGTGGGGGGAGAGCAGAAGAGAAGGAGGAAGGAAAGGGGAGGGAAGGACAGACAAGCAAACAATGAGTGTTATTTACTTTATAAATATAACACGAAATGGTCTTTAAATATAATTCTAGTCAGCGGTGTAAATTTAAATTTTGAGGGAACCACACATTTAAAAAAAAAAAACAACACAGAGGGCCTGAATTCTAATCCTAATCTTTCCACTTACCAGTTCCCAGTCTTTTTATTTTTTTTTTTTTAAGATTTTAGTTATTTGACAGGACAGGGAGAGCACAAGCAGGGGGAGTGGCAGGCTCCCCTCGGAGCAGGGAGCCCGATGTGGGGCTCAATCCCAGGACCCCAGGATCATGGCTGGAGCCGCAAGCAGACACTTAACCGGCTGAGCCACCCAGGCGCCTCAGCCACCTCCCAGTCTTGAGGGAGCCACTTAACCCCATGTGGAGGAACTGCGCTGGGGAATTAGCATGTCTGTGGGAGGATGGGCCTTCAGGGGCAGAATTCAATGACAGTTTCCCCTCCTCCAAAGATTTCCCCCTCCCCTTCTTCGATAATCAGTTAGTTTTACACAATCTTTCCCACGCTTTTGGACCACGGAATCCTCTCGTCACAAAACACTTTAACATAGTTCCACAGAACACAGCCTGGAAAATCCTGGTGTACCCAGGCAATGACTGTGGTCAGGTTCCTCTCCCACGGGGATGGGGCTACACTTTCCCCGAAGGTCCTCCCGACTCTGATTTAATTTAAAAGTGCTGCCCTTCCAGTCCCGCAGGCTCTTTCCTCAGAGCCTCAGGACCGGCCGAGCGGACCGGTTCTTTTAGATTTCCTTTCCTGGTTTTAACGCGGAACGTCCAGCGTCCCAGCAAGCTGGCTGGCCTCCCGGCCGCTCAACTCACCCGCAGAACATGAGGATGTTGTACAAGGCGGGGTCGTCCGGGAAGGGCGCCATCTGCTGGAGACACAGCTGCTCGCAGCCGCCGTTGAAGCCGTCTGAACAGTCCACCCCAATGTGGCGGTCATAGCAGCCAGAGCTGTCCTTCATGGGGCTCAGTCCGGACGGGCACTGGCACAATCAGAAAGCATCCACGCGGGGAGGTGAATCAGGGGACTGGGTTCTCGGGGAACCGTAACCACTGACGCCTATTTTTAGCGCTCAGCCTTGAAACAATGCATTAACAGTGGAAACTAATGCCCGAGTTCCCCACTATACCGGACTCCCTTTAAAAAAGCAAGTGACCTTTTTCACATCTCGCTTCTCTCTGGGCACAGATCTCACACACATTTGCATTAAAGCCACTGCCTCTGGACAAGCTGGAAGGGAACGTCACAGCAAGACAGAGTGAGGTGTGCTGGCCTCCCAACTGGGTGGAGGCAGCGGCCGGAATGGAACAGCACAGGGAGTGTTGCTGTTTGCACTTAGTATTAATCGGACTTTTTTTTTAACATGCAAACACGTTGCCAACGTTGGTACCAGATAGCCGACCGGGCTGGAGGGAATGGACAGGGCGGGGGCTTCCAGCTGGAAGGAGGAAGTGGACTTTCTCTGTGACCTTGGAAGGGGTTTGCCCGCTCTCCCGGTAGAAGTGGCCATACTCATGACCTCCCTGCCTCAAGGACAACCTGCAGAAGACGCAAGACAAGGCCATCTGCTACATGAGCACCCAAGGGTGCTGCGCTTGGGTTTGGGCTTTAGCCCAGTGTCCTGGACACTCTTATTGCGAAAGAATTTGCTTCTCTGCACTGCTTATGTCCTCAGTAAACTCCCCAGGAGTGCCAGCAAAGAAGATGATCCAGCAAGAGATGTCAGCCAGAATCTGGGGAAGACAAAGGGGCTTAGAGAGCCGCAGGGGCTCTCTGGCAGTCCCCATCGTGCACTGGGTCTCACTCATCCGTCTTACTCATTCAGCCCCTGAAACATCCCCTGGAGTATGCAGTATGATCAGCCCTATGTGACATGTGAAGAAACTGCGGGCACAGAAAACGTAACTTTGTGAAAATCCCACAGCTGATCACGGCAAGACCACACACGAAACTTGGCAGGCCGGCTATGGGAGCCAGGACTCGGCTGGCCCATCGTTGGCTTACCCCACGATCAGCCCCTCACAAAACAGTCACGGTTTACTGAACACATCGTGGGAGCTGGGCATTACACTGGCACTCTGGGTATCTGTGGCTGATCCTTCCACACAGGCTGCTAGAGGGCTAATCGCTTGCCCAGGGTCAAGCAGCTAGTATGGGGCAGAGCTGGCGGTCTGTCTAGATCTAACCTGCTTTTAATGACTGCTCTATACACACACTTTCAGCTAATTAACACACTCCCCCAAAACCAAAACCAAACCGAAAACGACTCTCAAAACTTGGTGGAACGGTGTTGCCCCGCCCCCCCCCCCCGCCCTCCCCCGCTCCCGCCCTGCTGCCTGGCGGTTTCTTTCTCTCTACTGCCAAGCATTTTGGCTCTAGCAGCTTGGAGCTGCCGCAGGTGTGCCCCGGAAAACCCACCTCCCCTCCCCGCAAGATCACAGCAGGATATGCACTGTTTGATGACACTAATTCTGCAATTTCCCAAACAAATGGCCCCTCTGTGGGCCCGCCAGGCTCCCAGGCTGGTCCATCCCCTTCCTCTGCATGAAGCCAGCTGGAATGCTGGAAGGTGAGGGCGTTTAAAGTCACTTCCAAGGGCTGCCCCATGCGGTGCAAACCCAGATGTTCCAGATGATGGTAAACAAGCAAATGAGGCGGCTGAGGATGGCCCCTCACGTTTTGTTGGCGCCCCCACCCATCCACTTCCTTGGCCATCCAGCTGTTAGGCCAGATGTGCCACCAGAAGGGAGCTGGCTTCACCACTGTGAGACTGCCCAGGCATGCATGTGGAAGCTTGATTGGAATTAAATGGGCTGCCCTGGTTGCCATGAGTTGTTTTTCTCTTCTCCCTTCTATAGAGCTTGAGAAAAGCCATCTACTAGAGACCACGCCAGTCCTCCCACCTCATGGGGTTTCAATGCTTGCATCGGCTAGCACACCAGCCAGGACTCCCATCTTCCTAGCCACCTGCTTTTTTCCACAATGATCCATCAAGCATGACTTCTGACAAAGACTTCACCAAATGAAACCCAAGCAGGCTTTGTTCCAGAATTCCAAAGCTTGGCGTACCCACATCTTGCCTGGCCCTGATGTCTAGATGCCCACTGCTTTGCCAAATTGGACCACCTGATATTTACACTCTCTTAGGAGATTTGGAGAGAAGATGCTTAGCCGCCTTGCCCAAGATGCGATTTTGTTGTTGTTGTTGTTGTTGTTGTCACAAGCAAAGCTAGAATAATAATAACAGCTGTCAGGGATTAAGCCATTCTATGTGCAGGACAATCTGTATGTGTTATCCTCAATGGCAACAACACAGATAGACTTCTTTCACCTCATTTTACAGAGGAGTAAACTTAGATTAAGTAGTAACTGGTTTAAGGTCACAGAGGGGGCAAATGGCAGAATCAGATTTTGGACCTAGATCTCTTTGACCCCAAAGCTCATGTCTGTCTCTTCTCCTTTGCTGTGCTGCTTCTCGGGTGTGAGAAAATGTGGATTCACTGGAATCCCTAAAGAAATAGAGTCAATTCACTACGTCAACAGGTAAAGCAATCCTGTAGATTTGTTGTTTGTTTGATTGTTTTGAGCAACTCCCAGAGTACATTCTGGGATCAATTATAGATTTGTAGGTTTAGCCTAATATTCTCCCTGTTTCTCTTTCTTTTGTGTCTCTCTCACTCCCCCTTCTCTCTCTCTCTCTCTCACACACACACACACACACACACACACACACACACACACACACACTATATTAGGGTTGCACATATTTATAAGGCAGAAACACTCAAAATGTCCAGAGCAATGACCCTGAAGGCAAGACAAGATCCTCAATCACTGAAAAAGATGCAATTATCTTCACTGCACTGTAACTTACTTGGTCTGCAGTTCAGAGAAAAATATTTTTGAAAGATTTCCAGGAAAAAAAAAGGCTGAAACTGAAAATAGAGTTTTCTTCTCAACCCTGGTTGAACCAGTAGCCCCATTCTCCAAGGGGTCTGATCAATCAGGTTTCCCACGGTGTAAGTTTGTTTTTGTTTCCACCTACATGTTCCTTGTACTGTTGTGTTCACATTCTGGACTCCTCAAAATCTGCATCTGAATACAAAGAAAACCACAGGCTCCAAACCATGCCTTCTTCTTAGAAGTATTTGCAGCCAGAGCCCAGTTGTCAGGAGAGAAATCCTGTCTCCAGGATGTGCTGACATTTTCTCGTTGCAAATGTTGGCCATTCTCATCTCCTGGCTGGTGGACAATCTCTTCACTTGTTCCTTAAAAGAGAACTGTTTGCTCAGGATTGAGCCCCAAGGTCATACATTAACCCCTCTTTGCATAGGTTACATTTCACAGTCCCATAGCCTTTATAAACTACAGGCTTAAAAAGAAAACTCCATTTATTATGGCAACAACCCTCCCCCATCAAGAAGGTCTAATAAATTAGCTCATATTTTAGTGACCCCTAAAATACACAAGGTTAATCATCTTTCATGAGATGCTCATGGCTTTTTGACTTATTACTGGTCTAAGGCATCATTTGCTAATGAGATTAAAATGATTTTCCCCCATTCAACTCCTTTTCTTCACTGTCTCTCCCCTCTTTTGCTACCAATGATTATTGGTTGATTGGTTACGTAGGAGTCTAGTCAAATCTCTCTAAGCCTGAGACACACACCCTTCAGTTCCTTCAGACACACACCCTCCAGATTATGAGGCGGATGCTCTGTTGGCAGATGAATATAAGTGATGGACACGTGAGCATGTTCAGGGCCCTTGGAAGAAGAGGAACACTTTCCCTCAGCTGAGCCTGCCTTGCCTTACCTGCATGATTCGTAAGATAGTCAACCATAACCCTTACTCAAAACAAGCTCCCTTTTACTGCATGGCGATCTCCCTTTTACAGATAATGATTTCCCTGACTTTTTGATGGGCTCTGACACACAAGCCCAAGCCATGCAAGACTTCTCCCAAGGGGAAAGTTTGATGGGATTAAATTTATGTTTTGGCTTCCTGTCCCCATTTCTCTGAACGCCTCTGAGGCATAGGCTTGGGCTTACTGTCCTACAGAAAGAAAGAGATAAGGTCATCTGTAATGGTCTTCACACATCTGCGCTCCAGTAGAGGTAAAATGACACATTTCGTGGGAACCCATTGTGGACAGCATGTGGACAGAAGGGCAGCAGGGTCACTGGGTAATTCAAAGCTCATTAGAGCATAATGCTCTGGCAGGGAAGGTCATGTGTTCATTACACAAGAAAGCGGGACAGCCGATCTTTTGCCTTCCAAGACCACGGTCTGCTCACCTAAGCACATGCAGATAGCGCACAAAGCAAAGGCATCTTTTGGCCACTTTCAGGCCAAAAGATGTGAAGTGTGAAGATGAGGAAGGAGCACGGGCTTTCCATTTTTTTATAGCATTGGAAATAATTTTCAAACTTTCCAAGTTTTAACTCAAACCTCAATAGATAGGCTTGATGAGAGTGAGGATGCCCTGGTTCAAGCTGGGATTGGGGACCAGCGTCCTGCCTAGCAAGTCTGTTCCAATCCCAATGCCATCTCCTACCCGTGGCTCCCAAGGATGTCAGCAGTATGACCACCAGATCCCATTAACGTGTCACCTTACATGACAGAAGGGGCTTTGCAAGTCAGGTTGAGATGGGGAGATTATCCTAGATTATCCAGGTGGACCCAATGTAATCACAAGAGTCCTTAAAAGTGGATGAGGGAAGCAGAAGATCAGAGAGCATGTGCTACAGAAGAATGGCCAGAAAAAAATGCAATGTGGTTGGCTTTAAAGATGCAAGAAGGGGACCATGAGCCAAAACCTGAAGAGAGACTCTAGAAGCTAGAAAAGACAAGGCACTGGTTTCTCCCCTGGAGCCTCCAGAAAGGAATACAGCTCTGCCAACACTCGATTTTAGCCCCATGAGACTGAGACACGTGTTGGATTCTCACCTACAGAGCTGTAAGATAATAAATGAGTATTTTTTGAAGCCACTCAAAACCTGTGGTCATTTGTTACAACAGCAACAGGACACTAATACAGTAACTCTGCAGGACCTTATGGAACTTCACAGATCACAAAGCCCCTGCTTTTGTGCTTTCCAGGGAGGGACTCCTGCTTCCCACCTTGGCACAGTGAGGACAATGGGTAGAAGTAAGACCCAAGTTATCAGCAGTGGGTGGCTGACCTCTGCTCTGGAAACCCTCCCAACGAATCACCAACCCCTGCTTTGGGAGGGTGGTCTGGTTTGGAACAGAGTGACTGTGGCTTCTACAGGTCTGTGCCTTTCACGGGCCATTTGTCTCCTGCCCTCAGAGACAACAGAAGCAATAGGGCAATTAACTGGGTAGCAATTAACCCTGTGGGTGTCCATGCATAACTGAGAAACATGTCCTGCCTTCCTCGAAAGAATGAAGATTGAGCGGCCAAGGCGCACCAGCCCCACCTGCCTGACTGGCGTCCAATCAGTAAAATACAACACGGGTGCATCTTCTTGTCCCACATCTCTGCCACTTTCCCAGGTTCCTTAAGGGGCTGGTTGTTCTGAGTTCCTCAGCTCTTTCTCCTTTCATGAAAACACATCTTTCCTGAGAAGGCTTTCAGTTCAGCACCCAGAGAACTAACTGAATGGCAGGTTTCCGTGGAGTGGAGAACCATAACGCAATTCTCCCGAACTGCAATTTGGAGCCAGGTCCTCTGCTGTCCCCAGTCCACCTCCAGATGACCCGGGACTGCTCTGCTAACACATCAGGGCTCTGGAAACATCCTGATGTCCAGCTCAGCCCCTGATCTACTTCTCAGGATGATCCTGAGGGTCATGATATGGCACATCATGTCTCACCCCATCAGTCCTCCTGTCTCAGGGATCACGTGCTTTATGGACAAGGAAAAAGTCAACTGAATGGCCTGCCAGCCAGTGGGCCCTTCCTTCCTCCAACCGCCGACGTGGACCAGTGACTTCAAAGTATTATGCTAATCCCAAGCACTGGTCTAATTGGGTGACTTTCAGCAGTGGCTCCGATTCTAAAACGCAGCGGACTTATTGCAAATGCATATTCATCGGAACTATTCCTGCTCCCTCCGTCTCACAGATTACAGTGCTAAAAGTACAAAAATATACCAGCAAGGCTACTATGCCAAGTAAAAGGGGCTGGGATCACCGACAGAAGGCACTTGACAGGCAACCCTTCGGGGCTCAGGAAAGGGGCAGGGAGGTGGGTGGAGACGGAGAGCGTATGTGTGCATGCGTATGAAGGTGTGAGCACGCTCAAATTCATCCGGGACCAGCCGGGATGGGGGAGGGGTGGGGTGGGGAGAGGAATCCACGCATGTGCACACACGGTGTTTCAGGACTCAGAATGACCCGAGAGAGGAGTGAGGAATGAAAGGTTGAAATCTGAATGAAGAAATGCAGGTTGAATAGGAGGGGAAAATGTGTCTCAGCTGGAAGCTCCATTAGACAGTGAAATTGTCTCCTGAGGGACCTGGTTGGGAAGCTCCCTGTTTAAGACATCTGAAAGTGGACCGGCCAAAGGGAGGGGAGCGCTGTGGGACATCACCTTACCTCCTGGCTGCCTCTGGAAGACAGAACCTACAGAACACTTTTCTTTGTCCTTTCCTGATGGTCCTCTGTTCCGCTTTCCCTTCCTTTGATGGACTGGCCAGGTCTCCGCCTACCTGCCCCTCCGCCCTCTCCCTATTCTTTCCTTCACTTTCTTTCCCTCCTCAGATGAATCAAGCTCCAGTCAGCAGCTGCCTAATCTGTGAAAGCATGGGGAGGCCTTAGGGCTGAGACAGTGCCACCCTGGATCCCAGACACTCAGCAAGTGCTCAGAGAGCAGGAAGGGGGTGTGTGAAAGAGGGACTGGCCCAGCCTCCTCACAGCTTGCCTTGCTCCGGGTCCCCTTACCGGAGCACAGCTGTGAGACTGGGAAGCGGGGGGAGGCACCGTGTTTTCCCTGAGCTGGAGGCTCCTGGCCCTGCCCCAGAAACACTGCAGAACTACGCGTCTCCATGAACCAGACCTCCCTCTCCTTTACGCCCGCTTGATATCTGGCTTTGCTGCCTTCTTTCTGTGTTCTCTCCTCTCTGTGAGGATTGCATCATTCCACCCTTAAAAGAAAGGAGGGTTGGCGACAGACAACAGTGTTGAGGGGCACAAACATGCCAACGGAAAGGCACCAGCAGCTGAGGGCTTCATCTACTCCTGCCTCCCTTTACCTGCCAGGTTCAGTCACTCTTCATCCACAGTGCAGGAACGACCTTAGCACACTCTCAACCAAATGGCCCTTCTAGGTCCTAGCATCCCATGTTTTAGTTCCCATAGCTGATAACAAAGTAGAAAATCACCTTGGGCGAAGTAGGAGTTCATTGCCAGGGTCTCAAAGGAGACATACTTTTATTTTTCTCTACCATTTCTGGCGTAACTTACTTCTTTCATCATTCTGGCCTTAGGTAGGTTTCTCCTCAAATCTCCTGCTACAGTCATTTGACCCAAGACAAAGGTAGAATTTCTTATTACAGTCAATACAGTGGAATTCTTATCAGAGTCAATGTCATACTATTCAGCAGCTAATTATTTCTCAAATTGTTTGGTGGTATCCCTCACCAAGTAGATTGTAACACTGGAAACAAAGAATCCTGCTATATAATTCATGAAATTTCCCTAGGATATTGATAGTACACACAGTAGGTGCTCCATAAATATTTCTTGATTGACTGGTGATTAGCTTCTCATCTCTGTCAAGAGAAAATTCATAATTTATTTTTTTATTATTTATTTATTTTTAAGACTTCATTTATTTGTGGGAAAGAAAGAGAGCACAAGCGGGGGGGGAGGGAGGGACAGAGGCAGAGGGAGAGGGAGAAGCAGGCTCTCTGCTGAGCAGGGAGCCTGGACCACGCAAGTCTCCATCCCAGGACCCTCGGATCATGACCTGAGCTGAAGACAGACGCTTAACTGACTGAGCCACCCAGGTGCTCCTTATTCTTTCTTTCTTTATATATTTTAGAGAGAGGTGGGGGAGGAGAGAGAGAGAGAGAGAATCTTAAGCAGGCTCCATGCCCAGCACAGAGCCTGACCCCGGGCTGATCTCACAACCCTGAGATGGTGACCTGAGCCGAAAACAAAAGTCAGCCACTTGATCGACTGAGCCACCCAGGTGCCCTGAGAAAACTCATAATTTAGATTAGACAGTGCTGACAGCTAGAGAGGGATCATTTTTGACCTTCTCTCTCTTTTTTTTAAGATTTTATTTTTAAGTGATCTCTACACCCAGCATGTGGCTCGAACTCACAACCTCAAGATTAAGAGTCGCATGTTCTACCAACTAGCCAGCCAGGTAGGTGCCTTCTCTTTTATTCACAGCATATTTTCATCTATGTATCTGCATTACTTCTTACCCTGTGGCCCCCCCCACCCCAGCTGATGGGGCGGACGTACCACACAACCAGTGGAGTCCAGCTTGCGGTCTGAGATGCAGCGGAAGTTCTTACTGCAGCCCCCGTTATCCTTGCTGCAGTCGCGCACTGGCCCAAAGGAATCCAGCAGAACCTCCAGGCTGTCAAAGGAGGACGAGGTCATCAGCTCCTCTCTGTGGGGAGACACGGGGGGGCGGGAGGGGGTAGGAGTCAAGGGCACTTCAGGTGCAACAAGTAGCATCACATTCCAAGTTCCTATCTAGTCAACCACATCACGTCTCGCTCTCGCTCACAAAGAGTAAAGATCAGCCATACTCTGAGCCTTGAACTAACAAATTATGGACATTCTCCATATCTGGGAAACAAGCCAAGGCTGTAATGCCTGGTCAAAGAAGGAGGTCTAAACTTGGGCAAGGAAATTAACATTTTATTGCCTGTCAGTCCTTAGGGGATGTGGGAAGTGCTTACAAACTCTAATTTTATGTCCTCTCCCAGAGCATGAGCCTTGGGGTATGCGATATTGACCCAGATAGAGTAGATCCTGGCACTTTGTACTGGGAATCGGAAGGCAGCCTGCCAACTTCCCCTTTCAGCTTGTTGTGATTCCTTCCCTAGCTCCTTGGGCCTTCAGGTAGTTCCTCACTCAGCACCCCATGCCAAGTGTGGCCTCAGCTCCATGGGCCCAGACGCACCTGACCTCCACAGCATCCTCCATCACTGTCATGTCCGTCTTACACTTCGCGGAAGGGTTAATGGCCAGTTCAGCCGGTGGGATCACAAAGCTCTTGCTGAGGGGCAGCCACATGCCCTCCCCAAGGGTGTAGGTGAATCTGCAGGGACACCCAATACCAGGTGGTTACGTCTCGGGGACCAGCAGCCCACTGGAGGACCGAGCCTTCTGCTGTCAGGGGCTTCCTTTTCAGCCCTCCTCACCTCTTCAGAAAAGGGAGCTGACGGCCATTCTGTGGACAAGACGACTGAGCCCGAGGGAGGCAGAGAGGTCTACTCCTGCACACCTGTCTGGCCATCTGGGAGAACTGATGGTGGCACCCACTCACCAGCTGTTGGAAGTGGTTTTTACCAAGCCCTAGGAAATCCAATTCCAGTTTCCTTCAGATGTGAAGCTGGACTTCTTCAATTCTAAGTCAGATATAACTGGAAGCATTTTAATTGAAGCGACAGGCTGGCCTCCCACCATCCGCATCCCTCGGATTGCACACTCAGTGGTAGTGGTGGTTGCTCTCTGTACCTGGAGAAACCCTACCAGGGGAAAGGAAGTGAGAAGTTCCCCGTGTTCTGGTTGTTGTGTGATGTACACAGAAAAGCTGAAGCCAGGAGCCCCAGGGAGAGGAGACGAGGATGAACAGAACAAACCTGGATGTATTCTCCGAACTCCTACCCACACCCTCAGCTAATGGCGGGAACCCTCGGGAGTCAGGGGAAGATTGTGTTTTTTTTTTTTTTTAATTCTTATAACAGGGGCTAAAAGGAATAAAAGAATCAATCAGCGTTTCAGGGAGAGCTTAAGGAAACCATGAAAGATTATTTGTTTATTTATTCATTCATTCTATTTCAAAGGCATTCAAATACTCTGTGTTCACAGTCAAAAATAGTCTATGGGATAAAGCCAGTGTGGGTGGGATATCACAAGGCTGTGGCAGTCCGGCGGCCCCTTCCAACTTTAATGCGGAGGGAGGAACAATTGAAGAATGCCTACAATTAAAAAGAACCCAGCCCTGGCTTGATCAGCATGCTGGTCACAGAGCCCCACTTCAGAATCTCGCTCTTACCTCTCCCTTAACCCACACACTCCTTTCTCCACTCCCTGGGGCTGCCAGAGATGCTAGGAAACCAGACTGATGGCATGAGATCTTTTATGAGAAATGTAGCGCTCTGGAATGCTGGCTTCAGAGAATACCCATAGACCAAGGCTCGCGAGATTTTCACCCACTCCCTGAATGACAGCCCTAGGACTAGAACGGCTGAAAGAAGAGAAGGCAGGTGCCCAGGGGAGAGGCAAAACCACTGAGCAAGTGGGATATGGCCAGGATTTGGGAGATGGTGCCCTCATTCCCAACCTCACTCTTGGTCCCCTACTTCTCTGACCTGCTGGGCAAATCTCCGCATTAAGCAGCACTGAAATATCAACAGTGCCTCTTTCTCTGAAGGAGGCCCTCAACTCTTTCCAGCCCTGGGGACAGAAGGCAATAGTTGGGGCTAGGTCTGTGCAGGGATGCAGGGAGGGGTCTGCACCAGGTGAGGGAGGCTCGTTAGTAGGGGACAGAAGAGGACACCTGCCAAAACTGAAGGCGCCAGCCCCTTCACACACACACACACACACACACACACACACACACACACACACACACACACACACACACACACATGCACACACACGCACGCACCCTCCCTCACCCGGCAAGATTAAAGAGCCAATTCAGGGCAAGTGATTGCCCCAAAGTGCCTGGAATTTGGAACTCAGGGTTGAAGTGGGTGGAAGGCAACAACATGTGAGTAGTTGTGCTGACCCTGCATTTCAGGATGGACATTCTTGAGGGCAACATTACAGTAGGCAGGCTGGCCTGAGGGCACCACTAATATTATAAATAATCTGTCGTTTCCGAGGGAACATACGCAAGTTTGAATGGTACCGGGAGGAAGCAGTTTATTTGTTTATTTGGACATAGAGGTGAATTTCTGTTTTCTATTTTGGTTATAAAATTACAAGTTTGCACAGATGCAGAGCAACAAACCTGGGACCTGTAGCTTATAATTTATGAAACAGGTTTTAGGAAACAGTTGGCAGTTCTAGCATATTTCTGATGGTTAATTTTTCTTTTGGAAGAGAGTCCCATGTCCCTCCATTTCAGCTTCCCTTTCCTCTGCATGCAGCAACAACTCAAAGGGAACAGGAAGCTACCTTTTTCTCCAGCTAAAGCTGCTCAATGCATCTAAGACCTACAGAGCAAAGTTTACATCTTCAAAGATGCCATTCCCACCCACTTCTTCAGCGTCTCCTTACACCAAACCCTGCCTCACACTTTGTGCATCTACGGTGCAAGCTGATTGTCGTTCCTAAAGTCACCTTCATTTTCTCACCTCTTTGCCTTTGCTCTTGATGATCCGTTCTGAATTTGCTTCCCTTTATTCTTTGCTGGATGCCAGTCATTTTAAAACTCAGTTAAAATTCCCACCCCTTCCAGAAAGCCCTCCAGGATCTTCAGGCTCAACTTCAGGCTGAGAAAGGGACGCTCCTCTGTGCACACACATGGCCCCTCATTGCCCCGGAGAGGTTGAATTGTGCCCACCTTTTCCTTTGTCTGTCACCACTCAGAAGAATGTGCTCTCTTGGATGGCATCTTTGTTTTCCCACTGCCTAACACAAATTTTTGGCCCAAGTGGTAGGGGTCACTCCATAAATATTTATTGACTGATCAATAAGGAGATTTAGTTATGTTCTCTAGTTTGCACAGTCTACAGGGGGATATCATCTCCATTTTCAAATTTAAAAGTAGAAGTGATGGTGAAGATTATCCTTCATTTAGAGCAGGACAGGGGTTAATCTCTGGGTGTGAATGGATTTAGTGGTCAAGAAGGATCTGGGTTTCACGTCGTGAGGAATTCGCAAAGTGCCCAGTAGTTTCTGAGACATAACCTGGACCACATTAGCAAGAAAAAACAGTGTGATCTTCAATCCCTGGTGGGGCCAAGGTGAAACCTGTAGAGGAAGCAGTCAGGTGTGGCTGAGACTAACCTCACTTGAGAAACCTCAACATGGCAGGTGCTCTGTAGAGCTGCTCCATTTATCCTCACAACAGTCCTCTGAGGTTGGTCACTTGGCTCCATTTCACTGATTTGTCAATTAAGATTGTACGGAGCTTAGCAACCTCCCAAAGGTCACCTCTCCGTAGGAAAGATGGGGTTCGGTGTACCCAAGTAAGGCTCACAGAGCTTTCCAGCCCATACTGGCTCATGTCTATGAGATTCTAAAGTTTTCTTTCCTCTGCAAAATTTACTGAGTAACTCCAAAAACCAAATATAGAACAAACTGTCAGAGAAAAAGCTGTGTCCTGAAATCTCATCTGTCCCTCATTCATACAGATTTGGCAGGAATGACTTCAAAAAGCCACCAAAGAGAAATTGGGAGAGCATCTGGAATGCTTTCCCAAGTTGGGCCTTCTCTCGTGACAGCTGGTGGTGACCACTGCAGTTGATGGCTCAGCTGTAGCCTAAGTCGTGCACATGACGCTGTTGAACTAGCTTAAAACTTCTGTTCAGAGGTCAACACTTGCCAGAGAGCGCTGGACAGAATAAGCCTATACACTCACTGCGGCTTGGCATCAAAGAGAATGTGAGGAAATGGATGAATAGCTCTTGGCCTGGCATCTCCACTCTTCTCCAGAGCAGGCCAGTCCGGGATGAATTGTTGTTCCCAGTGACACATGTACTCATGTGGGAAGGGCGGTCTCTGAGAGAGAAATCTGGTCTGCACCAACCCCTTTCACCAAAGGGTCTAGTGGAATGGGATGAGCCTAGCCACAATGGAAAAGACATCTCTGGGACCGCACTGGGCTTGCTGAGAAGACTTAGCTGGAGGTTCAGCTTCCTCGGACCCTTTGAGTCTAGCCCGGGCCCTTCCCAGCTTCTTTGGGATTGCAGATCACCAAGGTTGGGTTGGGTATCAAGGTCCTTTATTAATCTGGTTTCAAGTCCTTAGGAAACACCTGAAACGATCAACTACAGATATTTACTGGAGATCTACTGTGCTCCAAATTGTGTGTTAGATGTTATATATTTAAAGCCATAGAGTGTACTACCCTTTCCCTCAGGGAGACAACCATTTCACTGGGGAAATAAATAGGCAAGTAAAAATAAACATGAGATAAAATAATTGACACATAAATATTACAGTCACTACATTACAGATATTTGGAGGGGGGAAAGTCATTGTGGGTTGGAGAAGCTTTCGAACAGCGCTTCTCAATTCTGGGTAAAGATCAGGATTACCATGGTGCTTTGAAAGAACATTTATGGCCTGGTCCCACATCTCAGAACTTTCCAATTAATTGGTTTGTGCCCGGTAAGATCGCTGGTCATTTCTGAAGACGACTGGGATTCTCCTGGAGGACCAGGGTGGGAGAACAATTTTTGGATGAAACTGTAAATTCCTTGAAGTCAGGGACTATGTCAGTCATATTTGTTTGATCAACCCAGAGCATCGAAACCAGTTTCTTGCAATGGTGTAGACCATGAAAATGGGTAGTGTTTATATTAGGAGGAGAATATATATTCTTGTTAGAGGAAAGAGGATGAGCCACAGTGCAGAGTAGGAACTGTTCAAGTTGTTGGGGACAGTGGATCAGGTAGGGAATAGATTTGACTAAGAACAGAAGGTTCCACAGGAGAAGAGCAACGTATAATACAGACTTGTACACTGACATTCAACAGTGGAAAGACTCAAATGTCAGAAATGTGCAGTGGCTTGGAATTCATCAGGACACTAAATCATAGGTGAGCAGAAGAGCAAGTAAATAGTCCTTAGCTTCTTTAAGAGATTATGGTCACTGACCAGGTCATAGAGTTTTCCAGAATAGCCACTGGTAGTTGGTTTACTCAGATCCCAGAGTGGTTTCAATTAAAGTTCCTAATACCTGTAACACGTAAATCATGACCCATTGCATTTGACGGAGAGACTAGTTATTGTCACGTTAGGAACCAACACGATTGATTACCGCACGGGCTCCCGAAACAGTTGACTGAAAGGGTCAAACCATGCAACTGACCCCTCGGAAGTGCTGGGGTATCACATCCGGTTGGCAGCTAACAAACTTGAAAAGAATAAATGGTGCTTGTGGGGATGGAAACACAGTTCTTGTGCAGGTTCTGCTCTAATAGCAATTTCATTAAGGTCCCTGTTTTTCAAAGTGTTAGTTTCTGACTTTTAGGGGAGAGGAAACTTATCCACATTAATCAGCCAAACTCCACAAGGTTCTCCATCTGCCTTATCTTTAACACCCTTCGAAGGTCCTCTCAGACCAGCAGCAGAAAACGAGAGAAAGAAGTCAGCCAAATGATAAATCATTGTTGGAAAGTTTAAATGCCCAAGTCGTAGTCTAAGGAATATAGCTGACATCTTGTGTAGCACAAATCCTCAAAAGCAGCCTCCGGCCAATGCCATTAATGTGACCCAGCCTCCCTGGGGAGAGACATTCAAGAGGGAAAAAGGCAAGGGAAGGCCCTGTGAGGAAATGATTCTGTAAATCTGCGCTCTTGGCGAAGAGCACGCCTTAAGAGAACACTGCAGGGGCCAAACCCGGTCCATCTGGAGCCAG
Source organism: Zalophus californianus (assembly GCF_009762305.2). NCBI lineage: Eukaryota > Metazoa > Chordata > Mammalia > Carnivora > Otariidae > Zalophus > Zalophus californianus. The sequence goes on along the minus strand of NC_045604.1, from coordinate 50,391,655 downwards.
CAGGGAGGTGGGGGCGGGAGCAGCTGGGGCAGAGGACCCGGCTCTAGGTGGCAAATGCAGCAGCAAAAGGAGCACTCAGGCCAGGACTGGCTGACAGGGAGGGTCTGGGGAAGGAAGGGCCTGGAAAGGGAGCAGTGAATACGTTAGATTCAGCATATTATAGGAGTGCAGGGAAAAGGAAATGAGGTTTCCATCTGCCTCACAATGCTCCCCATTCCTCCCATAGTGCCTTGCTCTAGCTGAATGCATGCTTTGACATCAGACCCTCCTGCAGCCCTGCTGACTTCCTCTTCCTGGGGACGTGCACGCAGAGGGAGACGTATTCACATCCACATTGCCAGGCCACATGCAATCTCGGGCACTTAGCGGGTAGTCAGCAGATGCACATTGTGCTGCACATTCACTGAGTGACGGATAGATTGAAAGGATAAATGGATGATAAGATCTTAGTCTGGCAATAAACATGTATTCCAGCTAAAGCCTGGTGCAAATGAAACTTTATGAAAATCCAATAGCTCACGGCGGCACCCAGGCCTTCCTCTGCTTGTTGACTTTTTCAGCTTGTGCTATTCCAGGTGTGTCGGTAGAAATTTGGGAGGGACCAGACACATCCAATTTGATTAGGAGGGTGGTAGGGAGAAGAAAATAATAATGAAGTAGAGCTGAGAAAAGGAGGCGGCAGGGGTGGGACAGATTCATTTTGAGCGAGATTTTATGAAAAAGGTGCAAATTAGATGCAAAATGGAGAAGCAGAAACTGACATTAATTGCCTGCTCTGTGCCAATTTCTGTGCCAGGGGCTCTCCCTGCATTATCTCATATATTCCCCACAGCAATAGAACCAGGCATATGACGTAGCCCCACTTAACAAACGCGGAAACTGGAGGGCCCAAGAGGCTAAGTAAATTACGGGGGTTCACAGAGCAGGCAAGGAAGGAAACCAGGACCCAAACAGAGTTGTCTGCCCTCCCAAGTTCTCCACGGTGTCACCAGGCAAGAGTGTGGGGCCGCTGCTTTGGTTATGAGGAGGGCAGAACTGCTAAACGTGGTTCCCAGGTTATACTTTATCTCTAGGAAAGTAAGTTCAGTGGAAAGTGGGACATGGGGCTTGTAGACATACATCAGCAAGTCCCTAGACAGCCACTTACCTGAATATTTTATCAGAAGGCTGTTCTCCCAGAACCAGGTCAAAGCCCCGCTGAAATATTGTGTAAGGCCAAGGCCTGAAAGGAGAAACATCATTCAATTAAAATCAACTCCACCAACACTCTCAGAACATCTGCTTCGTGTGAGAGGCACCATGCTGGGTACTGGAGACCCAGAGACAGAAGACCTCACCCCTGCCCTCCAGAGACTCCCACTGACAGGAGCTCACACAAGACCCTGAATGGAACCAGACCAAGAACGGTTTCAACGTAAAAATCACTGAACCACTAGGAAAGTGGGATGTCATGGGTAGGACAACCACAACTACATAGAGAGTGAAATGATATTAAGGTGGACCTCACGTAGCTGTAATTCATGGTCCTTCTGATGTAGACCTAACAGACAGACACTTAGATTTGCCTCACTTAAAAAAAGAGGAGCAGCATGATGTCTTGGGAAAGATGAAACCTCTGGAATCAGACAGTTCTGGGTTCAAACACTGTTCTGCTGTTGACCCAACTGGCTTACTGTGGACAGCTTATTTGCCTTGTGGAGTCTAATCTCCCCTTTGGTAAAAATAGGGTTAATAACGGCTGCCTCCAGACCACTGTGAAGATGAAGCAAACCTCTTTGGCCAAAGCCACAGCTCCCACGGGGTCCTCAACATGCCCCCTTTCCCTATTCAAAATGACATGAGGATTCTGGGTCTTTGACAGGTTCCAGATGTTTTCAAACCTTTGAATGTCATTCTTTCAAGCAGAAACAACTGAAATCGTATTTTAAAATAATTCTTAACTACAAGTCTCCCTTGTGAGCTTCTAGGTTTTGTCACCTATACTTGAAAGTTAGCAAAACTATTTCATTTAAGTAGTACATATCTTTTGGCTAACCCAAATGTCTAACCCCAAAATTATTTACTCAAAATTATTTGAGCTAGACTTAGTGAAGCCCGGGATTGTGTTGGGTATTAGATATCGTACGTCCTGGATGAACTGAGCCCTTGTTCCCACGGAACTCCATCTCAAAATTGACCCAAGGATTAAAGATTTTACTGTAGACATGCCTTTGGTTTTCACGAACCAGAAAAAGTCAGCAGAATAAATTGACATAATTATGATTTGGGGCTAATGCTGGGAACTAACCCAGGGGTTGTCAATGTGGGTGATATCACCCAGTAGAGTGCATTTGGGGACATTCATGGTTGTTCTTTAATAACACGAGCTTGGGGGACATTGCTGGCATTTAGAGGGGAAGGCTAGAAGAGTACAGTGCTTAGGATAGCTCTGCGTAAAAAGGCATTTCCATATGTCCTGCAAACTACTGAATATCTCACTAAACATTCACATAGGTGGAAACTTGCCTATCGTGACCTGAGCCAAGATGCTAACTCCATTTACATATAAGCACAAAGCAGCTTGTACTGTTTTGATATATGACACATTTTCTACTTGCATAACTACCATGTAAATCAAGGGAAGATGATACATCATTAGAAATTTTACCAAGATTTGTTCATAAGTTTGGAAAATGATATCATTGTCCACAATGCTCTTCATGATTTTTGAATCATCCATACAGCACATCTGGATCAGTCTATACTGCTCTTACCTATATTGTATATCATATATTATTTTACATATTACACTATGATGAATCAACATCAGGTTGCAAATGTCTGTGAAGACTATTATTTCTCTTATCGCAGTACTACCACAGCATTTGCACATTAAAATGGTTACTCTATGCTTATAAATTACTTTCTTTATATTTCTCTTTTAATCACTGTTAAGGCATTATATTTATAGTTGAAATCTTGCACATGTAGATTTTATTATTTATGAATTTCATGGAAGGATTATAAATGGGGTTAAAAAAATTTATTATAAAACAGGGTGTTGGGTCTGATAGGGTTGAGCACCACCAACTTAACTAGTGTACCAATTAACTAGCCAAAGGAGTTAATAGTTGCAAGGGAAGCCATTAGCACTACATAAGGAAGTGGCTGGGATGAATGCATCTGCTTTTTATGCTTACTATTTATAAACACTTTATTCCTGGAATTCAATTTAGAAATACCCTGAAGCAACTAGAATTGGCTCCAAAAAGTACCCCACCCTGTGTCATGAATAACCCCTGCATCAAATAAACAGTTCTCTCCCTTGTGTTTTTCATGTCTGTTCTCTTTATTGGAGGTGAACCCACAGAGAGGGGTTTGAATATGATTCTTTTTTGCTGAACAGCAAGTGGTGGCTTATGGGCAGCTAAAAATTATGTATTAATTCAAGAAAAAGTCTAGAAGTCATGAGGAAAAAAGTCCCCCGTGATCCTTGACACTTACTGAAAGGGCAGTGGAAAAAGAGGGACATGTAACTTTATCTCTCTGTTGGGCAAAATCACATTTTATTTACTATCCGTTTAGTAATTTTAAATAACACATATTTTGCCTTCGAGTCATCTCCAGTACTCAAAACTGGTACAATGTGTAATTAGAGTTAATTCTTGGCTTGGTTCCTAGGTTGTTTGAAAATATATTTTGAGGAGCCAAATTTCAGGACTGGCGTTGATTACAATGTGAACAATTAACTGCGTAGAATAACATAAATAAACCTGTATTCAAGCCATAGGTAATAAATCAATGAGCCCACCGATTAAGCACACATCAGCATGTCGCTAGGTAGGTCAGACCAAAGAGCCCTCCTGTTCTCAAGGGGCCTGGAGATTGAGAAAGACAACCCAAATTCCAAGGGCGCAGACGTGCAGGGTAGAACTTGCCCAGATCACAATGAGAGGTGGCAGGGTACAGCAATTAGGACATGGGTTCTGGAACCTGCCTGCCTACTTCCAATTCCAGCTTCACCACCAATCACTGTGTGATCTTGAGCAAGTCCCTTAATCATTGTGTCCCCATTTCCTCACCTGCAAAATGAGGTTGATGGAAACAATTATATCTGCGTGGCAAGGCTGTCATGAGGAGGAACGCTTTAATACAGCTTAAGTGTTCAGAACGGTCTCTGGCATTTAGGGAGTGTCCTACAAGCATTTGCTAAAAAAGTTAAATGTATCAGTTACCCAAATCAAATATAAATACTTTAGTAAGGAGATTCCCTAATTTCTCTGTAGGAAGAGGTGTCTTGCCTTGTGGTGCAAATGCAATGGTAACACCAGGCTTTAGCTCAGATTGTGCACGTATGTGTGTTGCCTGCCATGTTCATCATTACCTAGGATGAACATGGGAACACCAAAGCTCCCTGCCCCCCACTGCCCACCCAGCCATCACTTCGCAGGACAGTGATGATACAGTATTGACGTTAAATACACAGAGAGGGGGTTAGGGCATCCTGTGAAATGGTGAGCGTTGCAAACTGCTCTAGCAAAGGAATAAAAGAGAATTTATTCATCTTCTTCCCACTGGTCAAGGATGATCCGTCAAAGAGATGGGGATTCTTGTTTGATTTATTTAGCAAATATTTATGGAGGGCCTATTGTGTGTGAACTGCGATACTAGGCAACAGGAGTTGGGATAAAGAGATTCTTGCCCTCAAAGGAATCTACAGTCTTTCTGAAGAAACGCATATATGTCCAGGCAAACAGAAGGGAACAAGTAAACGGGAAGGGGAATGGAGTTCCGGAAGGTAAGCTAGGCGGTAGAGCAGCGGTAGAGCACTGGGAAGGCTGGGGGTTGGCGGTGCCTGGAACAGTAGCAGCGGGGAGCTGGGTGCACATGAGTGGAGAGGCTCCAGGGGCCCATCGAGGCCACACGGGAAAAGGCAGGGGTAACACGATGAAGAGCTGGACCTAACAGCACCAGAAACACTTGGGAGCTGAGTTACCCATGACTACCTGACAGCGGAAAGGCCTCCGTATCAAGGCTGTCTGGGTAGAGGTCCAAGTCAGAAGCCCATCACTGAGACCTATATCCAGGCTGAAACAGACGTTGCCTAAGGGATGCTTGGAAACAGGGTCCCATGGCCCTCCAATGGTCCCTTTCTTCTCTTTGCTTTGTTTTTCACTCTTCAGGTTTTATTCTCTCAAAATGGCTAAAGCACATGGTGGAGACTTGGCCCCAGTGGCGGCAGCTCATGTCTTTAGAGGTTCACACCACAGAAGGGATGCTCCTCCTCCTCGTTAGGAAAGCATAACCCATGGAGGAATTGCTTGACGTGCCCGGAATCAGAAGAGCCACCTGGACCAATCTCTGGGTCCGGGGAAGGAGAGACATCTAAGCAGATGCAATTCCCATTTGGGTTTTAGGGCTTGAGCTGGGAGGGGGAGTGAATGTCAAAGAGAATAAATAATAATTTCCACCTCAGCCTCTATTTGCTTGCAGTGCAAAAGTGCTGCCTCCATCAGAAGTGGGTGGCATCCCTGAGCAGATCGTGCCAATATTAGTTCTGTGGAAAGAGCGCGAGGCCGTGGAGTTGCCCAAGGATAGCATCAGGCCGGGTGTGGGCACGAGGTTGAACCTTACCGTTGGAAGGAAACTTCACTCTCTTGACTCCAATATACTCTGTCCTGCACTGGACAAGCCAGTCACAGCTTGTTCATTGAGGAATATTAGCAGCTTCAGAAGTCAGAATAGAGTTTATCTGTTGGTTAATTTCTGCATTCTCACCAATCAAGCCCCTGAAGGCTGCCCCCCCCCCCCCCATTGTGGGCAGCGACAGATGGCCTAGATTTGGGGGCAATCGCAGGCCAGCATGACAACCAGGTGGGAGCCATGGCCTCGAGCAGGAGCAAAATCCCTGCCGCAGTAATGGACACACAGCAGCCTGCGGGACACACACCCAAACTGGGGAAGCTCATCTTTTATTTGTCTTTTCCTTTCTCCCCATCTCACACTATACCCACAGGTTATGCAGACTCCTTCCTAAGCACGGGCAACTCCCAGACTTTCAGCTTCTCTCCTTAACTCTTCTTCCTCTTCTTCCTCAGGACACATCAGCAGTCATGGGGTTTTCCCCTTTGGTCTTGGTGTTGGGCTGGGCCAGAAGCTGGCTGTGGCCTTGACTTGACCTGATGGGGCCCTTGGGCATTTCTTCCACTATGTAACCTAGACATAAGTGAGCGAGTGGACATTCTGCACGGTCAGCCTGACTGGGTGATCCGTTCACACCAGCTCTGGCAATGCGTGAAGAGACCACTTCTTCTGTGGACAAGAGTGTTTCAAATGCGGCGTTTTGATTAAGAGCAGCTTTCTACCTAAGAGTGGCACCTAGAAACGGAGCTTGAAAGCTTTTGGTCAGCATGTCTGGTGATGGGCTTCCTTGTGGAGAGCTCAAAAGACTCATCACCTGGGGGGGAGAGGGGGAATAGAGGGAGATGATAGATAGATAGATAGATAGATAGGAGGGAGGAATGGAAGGGAGGGAGGAAGGAAGGGGCAGAGGGGATGGAGAAAGCAGAGAGAATACATACATGTACATATGTATGTAGGTATGTGTGTGGGGGGCTATATACTTCAATGTGGAGAGAGAGAAGGTTTCAGATGCAGGCACTGATGAGTAAGGCACATCGTGATGAGCTTACAGAAACCAGGAGCTTCTTTTGAGGTTATATATTCCTCCACCTGTCACTAAAGAGAACATTTTAGAAATGAAAATAATTTGTCCACAGTTAAATAAAAACACATCCTTTTAAGCTTGCCCGATATTTCTATAGGATGCTTTAGGGCCTGGGGACTCTTGCCGATGTTGTTTCTTTTCTTTCTTTTTTTTTTATAAAGATTTTAAGGGGCACCTGGGTGGCTCAGTTGGTTAAGCGTCTGCCTTCAGCTCAGGTCATGATCCCAGGGTCCTGGGATAGAGCCCCGCATGGTCTGGGCTCCCTGTTCAGTGGGGAGCCTGCTTCTCCCTCTCCCTCTGCCCCTCCCCCTGCTTGTGCTCTGTCTCTCTCTCTCTCTCTCAAAAAATAAATAAAATCTTAAAAAAAGAAAGATTTTAAAAGTTTATTTATTTTAGAATGAGAGAGAGTGTGAGTGCGGTCAGGGGCAGAGGGAAAGGGAGAGAGTCTCCAGCAGACTCCACCTGAGCACAGAGCCCTATTCGGGGCTTGATCTCACCACCCTGAGATCATGACCTGAGCCAAAACCAAGAGTCAGACACTTAACTAAATGCTCCACCCAGGTGCCCCAGATGTTGTTTCTTCACCCGAAATTTCTCTCCGTACCATTGATGTGATAACTTAGACTATTCTTTTAAGTCTGGCTTAAAAATTACTTCTCAAAATAGACCTTCCCTGGTGCCCCAAGACTAGGTTATGCCTCTTGTTATATAAAGCACACTTTCCTTTATAAAACCTATACATCAAATCAGTTTATTATATATTCAGTTGCTATTTCCCCTCATCAGATATAAAGAGCTGTGCCATCATCTTTGCTCTCCCTTCACCATCTAGCGTAGCACCATCACGGAGCAGGTGCTCCATAAAGAACTAGACTACGTGACAAACGAGGCTGGACCCAGGTCTGAGTCCCGGAGGAGGCAGTCCACCGCAGCCCGCAGCCTCAGGCAAGGCACTTACTTTCTCTCCGCCTCGGTAGCGTCGTCCACAAAATGTGGAGAAAACAGTACCTAGACTTGTATATACATGAGTGTGTATATACTAGCACAGTGCCTGCCACACAGAACAAAGTCAACAAATACTAGTTACTGTCATTATAACTAACATTACCATGTGATGAACAGAAAATGCATTTCTAACATTACATTTAAAAAAATAAACCATGGGGCGCCTGGGTGGCTCAGTCATTAAGCGGCTGCCTTCGGCTCAGTTCATGATCCCAGAGTGCCGGGATCGAGCCCCGCATCAGGCTCCCTGCCCAGTGGGGAGCCTGCTTCTCCCTCTCCTTCCGCCTGCTGCTCTCCCTGCTTGTACTCTCTCTCTGTCAAATGAATAAATAAAATCTTTAAAAAACAAAAATAAAAATATATAAACCATGACAGGGGTGTCTCGGTGGTGCAGTTGGTTAAGCGTCTGATTCTTGATTTTGGCTCAGGTCATGTGATGTCAGGGCTGTGAGATCGAGCCCCACATGGGCTCCGTGCTGGGCATGGAGCCTGCTTGGGATTCTCTCTCTCCCTCTCCCTCTGCCCCGCCCCTCCTCTCTCTCAAAAACAAAGAAACCATGATGATCGTGGTCTATTTTACAAACTCATGTTATCTTTAAGCATGCAAATCTTATGTAAAGACAAACAAAATATTGACGTGACTTTATTCATTATTTAACGTCTATTATTTAGAGGTTTTTATGCAGCAGAATACCGTATTTGTCAGTAAGTAGCAAAGCAGCCTGGAGTGTGGCTTAAGCGCCAGACTGAGTAGGTTTAAAACCTGGCCCTACCACTGATTAACCCCTGTGCCTTTGTCCAAGGTCATTAATTCCTGCCATCAGACCATTCTATCCACCTGCTGCAGTCATGCTAACATCATCCTGCCCCCAACTTCCCCCCACATTTCAGAGCCTGGCTCACTGTCCTCTCTGACACTCCTCTGTAATTTTTGGTGACTTCAATAGCCACTAAGATGATCCTTTCAATTCTTAAACTACTCAGCACCTTGACTTTTCTTCTTAAATGACTTTGTCCTCCACCCCCACTCCCATGGTAAAGCCTAGACTACCAACATACGCAATCCTTCCTTGGTCATAATTTCAAGAACCCCAATACATGAGCATTGCCTCCTAACTTCCCAGACCATTCCTCCTAACAACAGAATTTTCTACCCTCCCGAGACTTAAAATCCATTTATCCAACCACCGTTGTATTGACCCTCACCGACCTCATCTATTCTCCCCACTCCTTACTTAGATTAAATTCTGTGGCCCATAAATTCACACCCTTTCGTGTAACCTCAACTCTCTCGCCCTTCCACTGCTTCACCATACTTGAGTGTCTAAAACACTCCAAAACTGGTTACACTCAACAGTTTTGTCCTTCCACACATGAATGCAATTGGCAACCACGCTGACTGGTCTCATCTTAAATCCCACACCACTGACCTCGAGTGGGCTCTGAATACCGCCTACATCACACTACGTTTTTCCTTGTCTGTTCATTCTCCCACTCTCTAGATCATATCTCAAAACTTCTTCTTTCTCCTCAAAACCTCCAACACCTCCTCCCCCATCTTTACCCTGGGCTAAAGCTCTGATCCTACAGAATTGAGAAAACGGAGGCAATCAGATTAAAAGCTTACACCCCCACGTCCATTCACCAACCTGCCTCTTGTCTATGACTTGGCCCTCCTTCCAGCAATTAGACCACAGTTTAGACCACAGTTTATGCTCCGTCTAGAATGCTGCTATCCCAACTAGGCCTTGGCCTCTTATAGGCAGTGGGACACCAGCTCCAGGTGGAAATTATAAATCCAAACTCCCTTCTGCGACTAGGACCTCAAGCAAATAAGTGTGCCCTAAAGTCTCAATCTGTTCGTATGGGGAATGAAAATTATGAGGTATAGCATATCCCATACCAGCTTTACGTTGTTGAGCCAAGTGTGTATAAATAAACCTCAGATCATTGATAATCTTTGATTATTCACTTTCAATCAGCTTTTTTTTTTTGCAGTTTTTATTCCCTATGTTGTACATGTGCACACTTAATAGAAATTATCTCAATGAAAGATAAAACAGTGGAAAACTGGCACCATTCCTGCCTCTCTGTGGCCCAGTTTTCTCATCAATAAAATGGGATAATAATAGTACCTACCTCACCAACTGCACAAGATTAAATGATCTAAAATATGTGCAAATTACTTATAATGACCTTTGATATATGGTAAGTTCTGAATAAATGTTAGCTGTTACTATTCACATATTACTGGGAATGCTGGTTCTTAATGTTGCAAAGGGTTTGTCCTGAAGAAATTTTAGAAATACATGAAATGATTTTGAAAATGATAATAATGAACAAAATGACAATAATGAACAAAATTCAAGGATACAACCTTGCAAAAAAAGTGGTAATGCACTTTTTTGCATCCTTTTGTATCCTTTTGCAAGGATACATCCTTTTGCAAGGATACAAGGATATATATATCCATGTATCCTTTTGCAAGGATACAACCTTGCAAAAAAAGATAAATGCACACTCTGATGGTTAATTTAAGTGTCACCTTGACTGGGCCACAGGGTGTCCAGATAACCTGGTCAATCATTATTCCACTTGTTTCTGTGAGGGGGCTTCAGATGAGATTAACATGACAATCCGTAGACTGAGTAAAGCAGGTCACTCTCCCTCGTGTGGGTGGGCCTCATCTAATCGGGTAAAGGCCCGAAGAGAACAAAAAAGCTAACTAAACTTCCTTTGAGTTAGAAGAGGACTCCACTTGCCTGGTGGACTTTGAACTGAGACATCAGCTTTTTCCTGCCTTTTGACATGAACTGAAACATTGCCTTTTCTTGGGTTTTAAGCCTGCTGGCCCTCAAACTGGAGTTACATCATCAATTATTCTGGGTTTCGGCCTTTGGATTCAGACCAGAACTACACCATTGGCTCTCCTGGTCTCCAGCTTGCTGACTCCAGATCTTGGGACTTGTCAGCCTCCATAATCACATGAGCCAGTTCCTTATAATAAATCTTTTTCTATATTTGTATCTACGGGCTATTAGTTCTGTGTCTCCATAGAATGCTGCCTGATGCACACATAGAAACACATACACAACTACAGAATCCACACTTAACCTTTTTGTCAACACAAAGCATTTCAGGAAGTAAGGGAAGTGAGGGGACGCGAGCACGGACCTGAAGTTGTGCAGGACCCAGCAGCACCTTGACCCTGACCACGTGCCTTATGGAGAGAAAGATAAATGTCTGCTTCTGGAACTCAGGGGTCATCACAGGAGGCAGACGCAGAGTCCATCTGCCCTCAGATGGAGAAAGCTGGGGCCGACTTGCAGTTGCCTTGTATATTCTGGATCAAGGATTATATAAAGTAACAAGGAAGAATCCTTGAATAGGCCAGAAGAAGCTGGTAAGAGTAACTACCATTTTTTAAACCTCCACCACAGAACAGGCAGACACTGTGCTCAGTGCCACACACACATCCATCATTTCACAACCCCCCAGAGAGCTGTCCGGCCTGACGGTGACTGTCCCCACGTTGCAAAGGCACACAACGGTTCAGCAGGGCTAAGGAGGTTGTGCAAGCTCACAGAGCCAGTAAGGTGCACAGGTGAATGTTACCATGGAGGGCAGAGTCTGTACTTTCTCCTGCACCTCCTCACCATCACAGGCACAGAGATGCTAGAGAAACGTACCAAGACAGCATGGCTTTGCAGGCAGGGATGCCTCCTGGCTATTGGGCTGGCTTGCCCACCACCGGTTTCCCAGTGCAGTGCCAGGAGGGGCAGATGCTAAGTACGGTGCCCAGGAGGAATGACCTGCTGCCTTGCCGTGTTTTCGTAGGGCAGTTCTGCCATACATACACCAAGTGGCCTCCAAGCCACTTGTTTGTCTTCCTCTTTAAATGTTCTCTCATTGACCCAGCTACTGAATCTCCTTTATCCTTGCATCTTTCATAAATAACAGCAGAACGGCTCTCAAGTTTTGGGGTACATCAGATTCACCCCACATATGGGCATCATGGTTCTCAAACTTTAGTTGCTCTCCTTCCAAATATTTAGGGTGAAGCCAAGCAACAGTAGTTTTATTTATTTACTTATTTATATTTTTTTTAAGATTTTATTTATTTTTTGACAGAGAGAGACACAGCGAGAGAGGGAACACAAGCAGGGGGAGTGGGAGAGGGAGAAGCAGGCTTCCGCAGAGCAGAGAGCCCGATGCGGGGCTTGATCCCAGGACCTTGGGACCATGACCTGAGCCAAAGGCAGACGCTTAACGACTGAGCCACCCAGGCGCCCCAAGCATCAGTAGTTTTAAAAAGTTAGGTGGGTGATTGCGAAGCACACAAGAGGTTGAGAACCACTGGCCTAGTGTGTGCCTACTTGTAGCCCCAGCCAATCTTTATGAATGAGTCTGGCATTCTAGAAAATACGGCTGCCATAAAAACAGAAATTGCAACTTAGCCTAGGAATTCACTGGAACCCACCCTTAAATTTCTGAATAATAATGAGATGAAGCATATTGAGTTCTTTCCTGTCCCTTTTATTGATGAATTAAGAAATCTGAAATCTCATTACAATTCTGTAAGATGTACATTTGGTTTTTCTAAAAACCGTCAAGTCATTTTGACTTCAGTGGATCAGCATTTCCATTAAAAGAGTATTATACAGCTTTGAGATTTTCATGCATTTATGAAGGGGGACACATGCCCTCCCCCCACAGACACACATGTACCCCTGCTCCCCGTGCACACACATTCACAAACTCACACGCTTCGCCACAGCCAGCTGCAACAGTCCCTCTGGGGACAGGGGAGTCAGACAGCCAGCAGGACTCGAAATGGCTCTCCGCCTCCTCTCTTTACCTCCTGGCAGCTGCCCTGGACGCTGAAAGCAGTCCTGTAGAACAGAGACCTGGAGAGCAGGGTCCCTTGTAAAGTGAGTCACCATAGGGCCTTCCATCATTCACACAAATCACCCCATGGCCCAGATTCTGTGGGTGGGCTCTGCAGTCAGACGGCTCTCCACGGGAGCGCGCGGCCTCCGTCTGAGTTCCTTGCCAGCCCTGCGAAACTGACCAGATATTTAACCTAACCTGCAACGGTGATGAAAATAGCTGTCTGCTACGTCCAGGGCTGTAAGCAGATTAAATGAATGAATAAATATAGTTTCAGTACAATGACTGAAATACAGTTTTCACTTTCTAAATGGAGGTTTCCTTCCTCCATTTCTCTCTGGACTCTGAATCTAAAGGGTCGGTTGATTTTCACCCCGGGCTAGTGCATCCAAGGTCTCAAGTTCAATCCTTGTGAAAGCTTGTTAGTCTCGCTTACTACTGTCCATGGGCACAGCCTGTGTCTCATGTCCCTGGACACCCGTCTTTGCTCGCAGATGAACTGGACCCGAGCGTGGGAGTGGCTCTATGCAAATCCCATCTCTGTGAGAAAAACAGTTCAACACCTACTCACTGCTGAGTGTGACCTCCATCTACAAAGGAGGGTGCAAACCTGGGGTTCCCTCCTCCTCCACAGACATACACACATTCAGTTCTGGTGAGAAGGTAGGGGAACCAACAACATGAACACAGAAGAAAAGATAAGAGGCAGAGAATGTCCAAAAGAGGCAGCTTCCTATATTCCCATGATTTTATGTCAAGGGAAACGGACAATGTAAATGAACCAGAGAAGAATCACAATATCCATCAAGGACCTATATTTAGTGTAGAGCTTTGTACCCCTTCCCCAAAGTCCTTTCTTATCTACTAATTTGTTTCAGTTCAACATATATTTAGCAAGTTTCACTATTAATTCAGTTCCTCATTCACATATTCATTTATTTATTTACTTGAAAAATATTAATTAACCAAGTGCCATGTTAAAAAACAGTTTGGTAAACACCATCGAGGGGCACAGAAAAGGATGAATACATGCTCTCTGCCATCAAGGACTTCATTAATGTAGTGAGTCATTCCTCAAGCAGTTATTAGGCACCTCTGATGAGCCAGACACAATGGAGTGCACTGGGACACTGCGGGGTCCCTGTCCCAAATCGTGGTCTGATAAGAATGACAAGTAAGCAGTCCACGGCATTTGGTTTGTCAATTTTTAGGACAGAGCAAGTAGAAGCCGTTATTTATTGTGCATTTACCAGCAGTCAATGAGCCAAGCACTTTATATTTATTATTTCACGTCATCCTCAGAAAAACCCAGAGGCATGGGCATTTTATTAATCCCATTTCACAGATGGGGAAAGCAAGGCTCAGGAAGGTTCAATAATGTTAGCCAAACTCTCACAGCTAACACGTGGCAGAGCCGGGGCTCAAGCTCGGTGCTCAGATGCCACAACTCCTGCTACGACCTCGGTGTGTCACCTCCATCCCGAGCAGCCCCGGCTGGAAGGGCCAATCCACACCCACATCCACATTCCCGGCAGACGTGAGAAGCCAGGGCTGGAAAGGCTGAGTTTTAACCGTAAGGTTAGGCCAGATGGGTAGCGGTTGGCGGGTAGCGGGTGGCGGGTAGCGGGTATCGGGACAAGCAGGGCTGGCCTTTCTCAGAGAGGGGAGCACAGAGATGGAGAGTGGGAGTGCAGATAGAGACCAGGGGAGCAGAAGAGCTTGAACAGCCACATGGCCGCTGATCAATCATTTACTAACCCCATTCATCCCTATTTCATCGATAAGATGGTTGAGGCTCCGAGAAGTTTAATTGCCAAAAACTCTACAGAAGATAAATGAGGTGAGATCATTCAGTCATTCATCCATCCATTTCTTCAACAGGCAGGGGCCAAACTCTGTGTTCTGGGCATATGGATGCAAAGATGGTGAGGTGCTGCCTCATGGAGTTTAAACTCCGAAACAGATAACCAGGGCTGAGGAGGAAGGAATGTGGTCCTTGAGGGTGTGTGGTCAAGGACAGCCTGCCTGAGAAGGCGAGGGTTAAGCCCCAGGCTAGGGGGATTTTTACATACAAATGGGCTCAAGCCACTCCCTTCTGTTAAATTCCTGTCCTGGCCCTCAGGGCGCCCCTGCAGGACCTCACTGCATGACCTTGCCCCCACACCCCCCAGGCTAGCTCTGGCTTGCCAACTTCATCAGTAGCCTACTCCCCCACATTCAGGGGGTCGGAAGATTCCCGCCACGGGCCAGGACTATCCACGGTGTGCTAGGCCTGGAGAGCCTGACCCTCCCTCCTGCTCTGGCTGGCACCTCCTCCTTTCCCAGTTTCGACTCCAACACAGCCTCCAAGGCCCCAGATTTCAAGCGACCCTGCCCTTCCTCCCTCCAGTCATCCTTGATTAGCCCTGTACTTCTCTCGCTGTACTTCTGGTGGCCCACAGGTATTCTGTGATGTGTTTGTTTTCTTGCTTCTCTGGGTGCCTTCCCCACCAGAAGATGCATCCCTTGAGTGCAGGCATCCCCACGGTTTCTGCAGCCGGGGCAGAGCCTAACACGCAGCAACACTCTCCTGGGGCGGGGGCGGGGGGCGCAGGGAATTAATGAACGAAGGGGTGAATACAAAGAAGCAAAAGTGTGTGACATTAGAAAGAGCAATGTCTACGTGTGTGGTGTTTGTGTGTGTGTGTGTGTGTGTGAGAGAGAGAGAGAGAGAGAGAGAGAGAGAGGAGAGAGGGTGCAAGAGAGTGATTGCCAGACTGAGTTTAAAGTTTCAAGGTCATAATTATAACAGCATCATTAACGGATAACAAAAGCAGAGCCAAAATATGTAGATACTTCCCTTAAGAAATTTAGGCAGCGGGGCACCTGGGTGGCTCAGTCGGTTAAGCGGCTGCATTCGGCTCAGGTCATGATCCCAGGGTCCTGGGATCGAGCCCCGCATCGGGCTCCCTGCTCTGCGGAGAGCCTGCTTCTCCCTCTCCCTCTCCCTCTGCTGCTCTGCCTACTTGTGCTCTGTCTCTCTCTCTCTGTTAAATAAATAAATAAAAATCTTTTAAAAAAAAAAGAAAGAAATTTAGGCAGCAAACTCAATGAGAAAAATGATACGGAGAAATAATCGGGTCAAGGGATCCCCTGACATTTGAATAAAGGATAGAAGATGGCCAGGTATAACAGGAGGTGCAAGACAGAGCCGGCTGGGAGGCAAGCCTCTACGGAAAACAGGATGCGTCAGAAGGACAAATCGGGGCAGAGTTTAGCTGCAGCGCTGAGGACACACCCACTTAAACACAGGGATGAAAGGGCAAAGGGGAGGGCAGACAGGGAGATAAGGATCATGGGCCACAGGGCTCCAACTTGACTAAATCAGATCTGAGGTTACAGGCTGAGAGTAAGAACCAGGATGGAACTGGGTGCCTGATGACCGGGCAAAGGCTGGTCCATGATGAGAGAGGAGTAAGAAGACTGTGGTGTTGCTCTGAGTCCCTCACTGGAATTCCAGAAGAATACCCATCAGCAAGTGTCTTTGGGATGCTCCCCAGCTTGAGGAAGCCCCAAGCAGCACAGAAGCAAGCAGAAAGCCCTAAGGAAGCTTGGAATGGGCCAGGCAGGAGTGGCAGGGGAGAAAAGGGCAAGGATTTCAGGGTGACTGTGAAATACTTTCATAAATGGCCTCACGTGAGGTCTAGGCTGGCTGGGGAGGCATATAAAGCTGGGAAAGGGACAATGGATTTGGTGGATATTGAAGAACGGAAGTCAAAGAATAGACTCTTTGGGAGGATGGAAGGGGCCAAGGAGAAGCCAGGGTGGGTGTAAAGCATTTCAAAGCTCGAAAGCTTAACGTTAAGATGTTTTTAAAATATACTGGGGTGCCTGGGTGGCTCAGTGGGTTAAGCGGCTGCCTTCGGCTCAGGTCATGATCCTGGAGTCCTGGGATCGAGTCCCACATCTGGCTCCCTGCTCAGCGGGAAGCCTGCTTCTCCCTCTCCCTCTGCCTGCCACTCTGCCTACTTGTGATCTCTCTCTATCTCTATCTCTCTGTCAAACGAATAAATAACATCTTTAAAAAATAAAAAATAAAAATAAATAAAAATAAAATATACAGCCATCAAGGAGTGGCCTTGCCAGTAATCACTTAAAATTGAGGAGAACTGGAATATACTGGCAAACTGAGACATCTGTGAGGACAGTTAACGTGTATGTTTCTTCATTCATGCAGTCCTATTGAGGGTTTACTATGTGTCAAACACCGCACTCATCACTGGGGAAGCAAAGTCAAGTAAGACATAGCCTCTTTCCTTAAGAACCTACAGTCTAATGAAGGAACCAGGTAAGTCAATGGGTTAATTGATTCCTACGAGGAAGACAGAATACAAGATTCCAA
This sequence comes from Zalophus californianus, assembly GCF_009762305.2. Taxonomy (NCBI): domain Eukaryota; kingdom Metazoa; phylum Chordata; class Mammalia; order Carnivora; family Otariidae; genus Zalophus; species Zalophus californianus. Next base: position 50,374,673 of record NC_045604.1, on the reverse strand, counting down.
AACCAATGGCTTTATCAACTGCATGCATTCTGGGAAGAAATGATGGCCATGCAAACTAAGGGCTGATAAATCAGGGCGACTGCTTCTAGGATCCCATTCAGTGATTGCTGATCAATCAGCATGCATCTAGTCCAACTACTCTCAACTGAAGTGTGCATCAGAATCCTCTGGAGGGCTTGCTAAAATTCGAATTGCTGGGCCCTACCTCAGAGTTTCTGATTCGGGAGATCTGGGGTGGGCTGGAGAATGTGCATCTCTTAACAAGTTTTCAGGAGAGGCTGATGCTGCTAGTCTGGGAATCACACTAGTGGTGTCAAGCCTCACTGGGCATCAGAATCACCTTGGGAGCTTTCCACCAACTATACCACTGCCAGATTCAACCCCAAGAGATGTCTGATTTAATAGGTCTGATATGGGGTGTGTCCATGGATATGTTTCAGTACATCCTAGGAGATTCTAATTTGCAGCCTGGATAGAGAACAATCGCATTGCTTTGTGCATGAACTGAGACAGATGCCCAGGACGCAGAGCGCAAACACCTAGCCTAGGTCATAAGGAGTTCACAGTCTAGAGGGAGAATTATATGTAGGCATATATTTATGTAACGAAAGGGAGGTGAGCAGTGGAGTTTTGGAAAAGTGCAGGGTGAAGCTGAGGGCAAGCAGGAAAAGCTACAGCGTTGAGGAGGAGGAGGTGGGATCTGGAGAGGAAACTAGAAGAGAGCAAAGGCTGGACCCTTCCAGGTTGGCAAAATGGAGGAGGAGGAAGGGGTGGTGTTGGGGCAGGTGAAGTTTGTTGATGTTGCAGGGAGGAGGTTCCAATCCAGGAACGGGAAAGAGCCTGAGAAGGCTCTCTGTCGGATAAGGCAAGTGGTTCAATGTGGCTGATGCACCAGGGACATGGAAGGTCAAGCCTGGGTTGGGGCTGGCCGGGGCTGGCAGGTGGCAGATCAGGAAGCAGAACTCAGGCCAGCCCAGGGGTCATGGCGAGGCCCTGAAGAACCCCGTCCAGTGCCCCTGGTATCCCCGCTGGGCTCGCTTCCCTACCTCGCAGTTATGGTCTCCCAGTGAAAATCATCACAGCCCCCTGCTTTTTCTTGTTATTTTTCATGAAAAGACAGATAGGAAAAAGCAATTCGGCGCCTCGGTCTTGTTAGACTCGCAGATTTCAATCTCCTTTACTTATGTATGGACCTATTTTTCCCAAGTGCTTCTTTTCCTGGTATATTTGTAAACACCTTTTTATTCCTCTTAATCCATTTGGCCCCATTGACTCATTCTGCACTCACAGCCCTTATCTTTCCTATGAAAAACATTCACAGAAATAGTTAAAATTCACAGATTTTTGTTGTTGGTTGTTCTCTCCCCCCAACTTTTTCTGACTTGGGCTTTGGAAATGTGTCCTTGCCTGGGCCAGGTTTTGCTGAAGGCAACTCACGCATCAGCTCAAGATACGTTCCCTCCATTTTGCATCTCAGTGCCCCTGTGAGGTGCACACAGGCCTTCCTCGTGCATGCGCTCTAGCCTGGAAAGTACTCGCTCTGACCTTGGGACTTGGGCACAGCGGTTGCGCAGCCTCGGGCCTCTGGACTAACAAAAGGTTTCAGAACCCCGTGGCTGTCCCTCCTACATCTCCTACCAGCCTCAAATCCACTCATACAAATGACAGCTGCCGGGCCTGCCCCCGTTGGATTGTGCCACTGTGGAATGTTCCAGCCAGAGCCTAATCCATTCTGTCAAAACTGACTGCCAGCGGAGACTCGAGGAAGTCCAGCGATTGTAACAGCCCAGCCAGAGGCAAGAAAGAGAAAGACGCAACAGCGGATGGGGGCTGTCCTCCATGCCTCATTGATACCGTGAAAGCTCTGAGGTTCCGGGGGTCTTTCAGCATTCTCCAAGATGGGGCCTTTATTCTCCCTCCACACTGCTGATGCAGCGGCCGGGAACAAAGGCTGAGGCTCAGTAATTGTTCAGTACAGACAGCAAGGAGAATGGAGTGTTTGAAAGTGCCATTCTGCAGCATTTGGCTTTTGATTTCCTCTCTTCTCCAGAGTAAGTGATGGGGGATGGTAAGCATGGCTCTGGGGAGAAGGAAATGGAAGGCCTTTACCTCCATTAGAACCATCCAGAAATGAGAAGCATTCCCCGGGAGTGAGGTTGCCATCATGCTGAAAGCTGACAGGCTGGAGCCTTTGGGGGAATGTTGAGAGGATCACAGACATCAGGGAAATCCTGGGTTTTAGGTGACCACAAAATCCAGCACTGAGAGATCACATCCCTCGCTGCAAAACCACCACTGCGTGTCCACTGGACGCCTGTGAACCTCAGCTCCCCGATCCCAGAGATTTCAGAAGACAGAATACTCGCTGCCTCCTCGGGCAGAGCATTCTATTTCGAGATGGTGTTAAGCATTCAATCAACACTTTTCTTATTTGAATTAAAATCTGTTTCCTTCTAATTCGTACCTATTAGTCCTGCATTTGACTTTCTGGGACGAAACCAAGCAAGACTACCTTTCTTGCTATAGTTATCAGCATGTCCTCCCTTCCCTTCTCCTTCTCCAGACTGAATACCTCCAGGCACTTTCCCCAGGCCTTCCAGATGACGGAGCAGCCTCTGGTCACTCTCGCCTGGACACTGTCCAGTTTGTCACCGAACAGCCCAGTCCTAAAGCTGGAAAGCTGAGACAGAGCCGACCAACATATCATAGGGCAAAATTCACACAGCTTCCTGACCAGCCTCAGCCCTTAGTCTTGCTCACATGGATCCCACTTGCTCAGTGCCAGACCACCTGAGACAGAGCGCAGAGAAGAGCTGCCACACTCCCCACAAGTTTGCCACCTGGGGCAGGTGCCAAGGCGAGTGCCCATGTTCTCACCACTCTGCCCGCTGTTGTGTGTGCTCTGGGCCACCACCCAGACACCCACCTCAGGACCCAGGCACTCGTCCCCCAAGCGCTGGGAGTGTGCCTGCTGATGGACCACACCTGACACCCCTCTGGGCACTGCCCTCAGCAGAAGGGAGCTGCTTTGCCTAAGGTAGGCCTGCTTCTCTGGGCAGCTCCCATCCAGGGACTGGCCCATGTGGGGATAAAAGTCCAACCCCCTTGCCTCAGTTCCTGTAGGACTGGCAAGGCCTCTGTTGTCACTGCCTGGCAGGTGAGCATCTCTCTCTGCCAAATCTGCTTCTTCCCTTCCCTCATAGTTGTTGCCCCTGAGGCGAACTCTCCCCAGTAACCCCCGGACGCAAATCCCACTGGGCCAGTGGTCCTCTCACACAGGCCTCAAGTCCAGCTTTCATGCAGTGGGGGGGAGGTAACAGTGTGCCCCTGCCTTCCTAAGTTCTCACCTTCTGCTTCACACCAGGGGACTTCTACCCTCTGGACACCTGTCTGGCCTGGAGAAATCACCTGTTCTGTGCACACTGAAGGCCCTCACTCACTTTCTCCTCCTAGGAGCAAAGCAAAGTGTAGACCACATGAAAAGCCTTTTCCCGGGGCAAGGGACCGTCAGTGAGGAGAATCCAGAATGCCTCCATTACCCTGCAGAGTCCTGTCTCCGCTCCCCACTGTTCTGTGCCATCCTCCTCCACACTGTTCTGTCCTGGGTCTGCCCCACCACTCCCTGCTTTGTTATGCTTCTCTTCCCACACCCCATCTTTGGTGCCCCTCTTCCTGGGTCTCAAGATCACTGCAGTTTCTTGCTTCTGCTGTGAGATCCCTGCTCTTGGCAGCCACCGTACCCACCTGGCAGGAAAAAGACCAAGGAGTCTGGGGTGGGCCAGAAGACCTGAAAGATGAACTCCTGCTTTCACCATTCCCCTCTGCTGTCTGTTGCCTGTGGTGGCTCCCTGGGATCTGCCCCAAGTCAGGGAGCAGCTGGTGGGCATCCATTCCTCCCGAGCACCTCAGTCTTCTGCCCAATGCTCTGGGTGCCTAAAGTCACCCAACTTGGATGGGTATCAACCACTGCATCCTATCCCTCTGGGGTCCATCTACTAGACCCTTGTTCTCCATTAGCTGGGTAATATACTTCCAAATTGTAATCTGGAGGCCTATTGCTTCCCTCTCTCAAATGCATGTGCTCACTTGCTCTCTCTCTCTCTCCTTGTATTTTTTCTTTCCATCCATGCCATCTTCTGAATAAAAGAGAACCTGCCATGCCTGAAGAAGACAGGGAATTTTCTCTTCTCACTGCAGAGATGTCCAACCCCAACCTTCACCTTGAAGCAAGCCCAGATAAACTCAGCAGGCTCGTGAGCAGGGAGGACTGGTTGACAGGTTTCCAGGAATGGCAGCTGAGATCTGGCTCCCAGCACTGCCTCTGAAGCTGAGGCTCAAACCTGCTCTCTTGTCCCTAGAAGGATCGTCTGCCTTTATGAACACCTTCCAGCTTATTTTATTTTCCCAGACTCATCTCCCACCCATTTTCCTTCACAACATGTGCACACTCTATGGACAGAAGGATCAGGAAGATGAGAGAACTGCCGCGAGGTCCAAACAGGAAATAAAGCTGAAGATGGGGGTGAACCCCAGGAAAGGGGTTGTAATCTCTTCATAAGAACGAACACAGAATCAGCATTTAGAAAACAAGACGGAATGATGGAGAGTAGTAAGACCGAGAGAAGCTGACCATGACGACGTGGACAGTCCAAACAAGGGTATGCTCTGCCTGACACGTTCCTCTCTGTGTGGAGGGTGTAGCCCCGTCAAGGAGCAGAGATGCCTGAAGAGATTCTCTAGCTGTTCGAGGTCAGAGGGAAGTAAATGGTTTGGACGTGGAGAGAAGGACAGGGCTCCAAATGTTCATTTTTCAACCATTTCTGTATTTTTTAAGCTCCCAGGACACATCAAATCTTTTTGCTCATGTCACTCAGTATAATCTCATGGCTACGCATGTGAATTCTGGAGCCAGATGACCTGAGTTCAAAACCTGGCTCTGCCCCTTATTCCTTGGATGGCCTCGAGTAAATCACTTCACCTTTGGGTCTTCTTCCCTCGTATGTAAAACAATGATAGTAAGTATACTGACCCTACGGGATACTAAGGATAAAATAGTACCCACCTCACAGGATTGCTGAAAGATTAAAGGAATGAAGAAATGTAAAGCCCACATGCTAAGTACTCTGAAAGTGTTTGCTGGGATCACTGTCATCACCCTTACCTGCCGACCAGCCTCCTGAACTGCTTCCTATCCTGTCGGCTGCACCACAATCTAATGGGGGGGGGCCATGCCATGGATGGGGCAAGGTCTGGAGACACTTTTGATTGCCCCGACTAGGGGGTTGGTGCAGGTCAGGGACATTATTAAACAGCTTACAACACACAGCCCCCATCCCCCACAAAGAATTATCAGCCTAAAATGTCAGTGGTGCTGAGTTTGAGAACCCCTGACCCTTTGCAGAGTCATCAAACATGTTCTGGGAAGGGCCAGATAAAAAATATTTTTGACTTTGCAGCCATATGGTCCCTTGTTGCATTTGTACTCCACTTGGCCTTGGTTAGCAGGAAAGCAGCCATGGACAATAGACAACCAAATGAGTACAACCGTGTTCCAATAAAACTTTATTTACAAAAACAGGTGGCAGGCCAGCTTTGGCTTGAGGATGATAGTCTGCAGATCCCTTGCATGAATGCCTTCCGTGCCTTCCTGAAATACCATCTTCATCATCGCCTCCGCTGCTCAAAATATATTCCACAGGCTTCTCATTTTCTCCTAGGTAAAATCAACACCCCTTGTTTGCAACTCAAAGCATTCTGGGCACTGCTTACCCTTCACTCTTTTCCTCTAGGCCTCTCCTATCAGATCCACTGCCCATAGGAACTTGCCTATCATGCACATCCTCTAATTTGCAGGTTCCGTCCTTCTCATCCACCCTCCCTCTCAACAGGTGCCTAATGGCAATGAGAGCAGTTAGGAAGATGTTAGCAATTGTCAAAGGTAATGGATTGTCCTGGAGGAAGGCTGCAGCTTTGGGAATAGAGGGGAACAGCTGGGTTTGAGAGATATTTCTGAGAAGAACAAAGAGGATTTGGGGACTAACAGGTTGTGTGTGAAAGAGAGAGAACAGAAGGTAATTGTGGGAGGCGGGTCATGGAGAACGACCCCCAAGTTTCTCATCTGGGAGACTGAGTGATTGTTGATGCCTTTTATACAATTCTTCACACGAGAATTGTGGGAGTTAGAGCAGGTTATCAGGGCAGGTGTGGGTTTCATGTTCAATTCTGGACAAGTTAATATGAGACACTTGTAGGAAATCCATGAGCAAATATCCAGAAGGCAGTTGGAAATGGAGCCTGAAACCAAGGAAAGAGATTCGCGCTAGGTACAGATTTAGAAAACACAAGCATGCAGATCATGTCTGATTCTCTGGGAGAGGGGGAGATCACCCAGGGAAAACAGTCTAGCAACAGAAGGGAATCAAGGATCCTGCCAAAACCTCCAGGAAGGGGTAGGAATTGCAGAGGATGCCACTGGGGGAAAAAAACCTCCCTTTCAGATGCTTAAATGGTTGACCTTCGTCCAGGATGGTTTTAATGGGAAAGCTGAAGGCCAAGGTCTCACTTGAGGTTATTTGCAAATTAAGAGATATTAAACAAAAACAAAAACAAAACCTCTTTTCCTTAGGTATAGTAACAAAGCAATTTCCAAATTAATTCCTGACTCCGTCAAGAGAACTTGGCTCTGGGTATAAACCTACATTCCATCCAAACTTAAATGTTTTTGAGAGTCTCTGACTGATGTTAATTCTACCCTTGGATGTGAAGATTGGAGGCAGCACTTATTCCTTGAAGGAATCTAAGAAATACAATTCCATTTGCCTCTTTCCATTCTTCAAGGATACTCTGGTTTAAAGATCTTGGAAATTCGTCAGAGTTGCAGTTAATAATTATATGTATATTCACATGCCTGGCACCAATACTGGGTCATGGCTACAGGCAAAGGGGCAAGAGGAATAACTCACTGCTGAAGGAAATCAAGATTCAGCATTATGATGCGGAGCCCAGATGCAACTGTATATACAAATACACACATTCTCTTGTCTGTTCAGATGAGGCTAAAATGATTGATATCATGTATAAGGAACACTGGCTGTGACAGTCACTCTTTTGTTAAAATTGCAAGGCTTTGAACAATGGGGTATATGCAATGTCTACAATCATCAAGGTTGACGCTTTATCAACAGAGAGGTCTTAAGCACTTTATAGGCTGAAATCCACAAGTAGCAAGCGGTATAGCCCCGATTTTGACTTCATCCTGGCCCTCTACGGAATTGGATTTGGGAACGTAAAGTAGATTGGCCACTGTTGTGCTCACATAGGGTTGCAAGTGTGATGGGGAAGAATACTGTGTGGCAAGACAGTTCATTTTGGTGTTTGGGATTGTGTGTTACCTTCTGATTGACTCCAGGTCTACGCATTCAATCTACTCTTATTTAGCAACTTTTTATCCAGCTGTCAAAAGCATTAGATCTAATCACTGGCACTTTCTTTACAGAACAGTAACCTCTGTAAGGAGATATTTTTTCCTCCTTTTCAGTGGTGGCAAAAGAGCCAATTAAGCTTCATCCTGCAGAGGTACAATGGCCTAATAGACAAAACATAAACCTAGCAACTCCATTAAACTTGTGCATTTGTATCCCTGGAAAAATGAAATAGGGAAAGATGATGTCAGCCACTCCGGGTCTCCAAGGTTCACTTGCTTTTTCTAAAGCAAGAATAGGTGCAGCCCCTTCCCTCTTGTTTATTTCTTCTCCCTTCCTACAGAGCACAGGGGGAGGAGGAAGAAGAGAAAAGGAGCGAAGGGGTTAGCCAGGACCATGATTTTCGCCAGTAATGGGCGAATAATGGCTCATTCCAGGAAGACAGGGAAAATGAGCTAAATTAGAAAACATTTCACAATGCCGGGCCTCAGTATCAAGTTGAGCCAAACTCAATCTAGCACAGCAATTTCCCACCTCCCAACTGTGACTGCTTGTGCTCAAAGCTCCAATTATATCAGCCTGAATGCTTCTCCTAAGACGACCACTTCTCTTGTCCGCCTTCCCCTGCCCCCACCCAGAGCACCCTGGCTCCAAAAGGCAGTTTTGATGGTCAGTGGATTGGGGCTCCATCCCCTCCTTCAGCTTCCTCGAGCTGCCTCTCTCTTCTCCAGCTTCCTTTATTAAAAATGCTAATGCTACCATTTTCTGCCTGGATTTCCAAAAAAAAAAAAAAAAAATGCAGTAAAAAGGAGCTGAGGCTGGAAGGAAACACGAGAGCAGGAATGATCAGAACCAGAGGGGTGGCTTTTTATCTGGCGGTCCCTCAGCTGCCGCTCCCAGCCCAGAAAGCAGCGCACGCACAGCAGGGGGAGGGAGGAGAGGCTGAATTTTTTTTTTTCCTTTTAAAATTAAAACCCCCTAAAAAGAGAAAATGCTGTCCTTGTAACTTGGGCAGGGACTTGTAGCTTTTGTTCTCTTTGTCAGAGTGGCAAATTTCATCTTCTGTTTTGGAAGAAGAGAGGAAGAGCAATGGCCTGGAAACCTGGAATAAGCCAGGTACCTGAGAAAGATGAGCAGGGAGATGGGACGGCAAGAATAACCAGAGAGGAAAAAAGGCAAATCAAAAGTGACTGTGAGGATGAGGGGGACGGAAAGCAGTAAGAGGGGAGAAAGGGGGAAAAATGGGAAGAGGTGCCTGGAATGGATATAAATGAACAGGAAGGGAAAACAGAGAAAGGGCAAAGAACACCGTGGAAGACAAATGAAGAGCTATGGTTATTAAAGAACCATGAAAATTCCGAACAGAGGGGCGCCTGGGTGGCTCAGTCATTAAGTGTCTGCCTTCAGATCGGGTTGTGATCCCAGGATCCTGGGATCCAGCCCCGCATTGGGCTCCCTGCTCAGCAGGAAGCCTGCTTCTCCCTCTCCCACTCCCCCTGCTTGTGTTCCCTCTCTCACTGTCTCTCTCTCTCTCTCTGTCAAATAAATAAATAAAATCTTTAAAAAAAAAAAAAAAGAAAGAAAGAAAAAGAAAATTCCGAACAGAGAAAACTATCTAGGTAATCCCCAGGGAGTCAGTGTCACCAGGTATTTCCAGAGTGCCCATCCAATCCAACTTTACCTAGATCACGCAACGCAGAGCCCCCCACTGGCCCTCCCCACAGCCGCCAATAAATAAATATCAACATCACATTTTCAGCCTAAATTCTTTGTCCTTCTTATGGCATTTCCTAGTTATATCCCCTAAATAACTTCCCTGCCCTTTTCTCTGACATTTATACCGCTTAGATATTAACAGATGACGCCACATCCCATTTGCGTTTGCTTTATCCAAATTACACATTGCATGATTGTTCTTTTCATCTCTCCCTGTAAACTAAACCCTTCACCACCATAATTAGTGGTGGCACTCTTCCCCAAAGCACCTCACTTCTCTGTGGCTTCAGGTAATTAAGAGCCTTCATCATTTCAATCACGAGCATTGGTGAGCAACATTGTGGCTGCCCAAGGCTGGGAAGGGAAGAGAGAGAAGTGGAGAGTGGAGTGGAGAGGAAATAATGTAGAACTAAGTCAGAGTCAGGAGACCAGATCCCTAGGCTAACTCCTACTACCAAGCAGTGGTGTGGCTTGAGCAGGTTGTAAGTTGGGCTGAATTACTACCAAAGCCCATATTAACTCGGTCAGTCTAAGGCCTGGTCTTCATTAATTCTGCAGTAGAATGCTGCTGTGGAGGCATGGGGACTTCGGCATCTGACCACCATGGGTTCAAATCTTGACTCTACCAATTACAAGCAATTCGACCCTGTCGTGATTTACTTGACTCCTCTGATCCTTAGTATCCTCAGAGATGAACTTGAGAAAACAATGCCCCTAACTGGAGACACTGTATGAAGCCCAAATTTGCTGGGCTCCTCATACCCAAAGTGACATAATAATTTTCACAGCTCCACCAGGTCCAAAGAAATACCTACTAGTTTCATTTATGGAGTGGTTAGGTCCAAAAAACTTAAGTATTATTATTGCTTACATCCTAACAATTCAGTGGTCATTTGAAAAAAATAATACCCCTATGTTGAAAGTAGAAAGTAGGGGATCTGACAGGTATTTCTGTTTCCTCTGACAATTTAAACTATCTCACGGAATCCCTGGAAGATTGCTGTGATGCCCCACATCCCCCCCCCCCCCCGTGTGTCACTGGGAACCAATAAAGGAAAGGGTACGTGAGCTCCTTGGCAAGCGGAGAGAAATGACGGCTCTTTCTTGTAACCAGTCAGACCAGACCACTCCCCCCAGCATTTAACCTGGACCTAAGGGAGCCAACTGAACTAGATCCCAAGCAGATTCATTTGCTTCTCCAGATTATTAAATACAGGCTTGGGGGAGCTGAACGGTAACAAGAGAAGTGACCTCCTGGGTTGAACCCTGTCTTTAGGAAAAATGCATGCCTTGAACACTGAACGAGAGTCACAAATACAAGCTTAGAGAATGAGAATTCTGCATCCAAATTCATTAAAGGACACTTGGCTGGGCCCCTGTGGCTCCTGCCAAGAAAAGGCAGGCTAGATGAGGGTCAGAAAGGATCCTTCTCAACGGTCTAGAATGAAATAGCAAAAGAAACCTTTGTCTCCCTTCCTGTCTTTCCAATAAGATTTAGGATTTCTTTTAAGATGATCTTTGTTGCAACCTCTATCATCCTGTATTATTTGGTGGCAGGTACAGGGAAAGAGAGAGACTAAGAAGAACAAGAAAAAATTGTTACTTTTCCTTCCTGAAAAATGACCAGGGTGGAACCTTCAACCAGCTTGCATTATTTGTTCATTAATTCAGTCATTGAGTTGATGTTTATTGAACACCTACTGTATGACCGAGAGATCTAGGCATCGCAAACACAAAAAGATAAAAAAAGAGCCAATAAAAGGAACAGTGTGTGTCCTCAAGGAGTTTCCTGCCGCCGCTGTCCAGTTCAGGGGGGGAAACAGACAAGAATGACAGCACAGCACCAAACTGAGCTCTCATTTGCTTGCCTTTGGGCAGGTGCTAGGGAACCCCAGGGAAGAGTCTTCTAAATCCGCTGCAGCAGAAACTAGGAGCAGAGCAAAAGCAAGAATGTTCTGGGATGGGTTTTTGGAGCAGTTGTTAGAGGTAAATAGGAGCAGGGTATTTATCCTTGAATGCTACCCACCCCCGTGGCCAAAAGAACCTAGGAGCTCTCCCAGAAACACGTTCCTTCCAGAAAATCACCTGCTTTAAAGTCTGGCTGCATCCATGTCACGAGTACACACTGGATGGCCTAACCTCAGTCAGCTTGTCATCCGGCTGTGGTGATTTGCATTATGGTTATGAGTGGAGCCACTTCAGGACCACTCTGTTCTCAGTCTTTGGTATGCTGCCTTCTCATTCTTCGATTCATCTCAACTTGCTCATCATTCATTCATTCAATAGACTGTATTTACAGTCAGCCCCCAACTTTCCTATATGCGACTCTCTCATATCCTGCCCTTCCTGCACTTTGTACTTCAATTTATGCCAAGGGTGAATTTTCATAATTTTGAGGGAGATTTCGCACTTCCTCCCTCAAGGTTGAGCCCCATCAGAGCCTCATCTGGGTGGTAACATGTGTGTGGTGGCGGTGGGGGGGGAGGTCAGGGGAGGTTTGCTGAGAAGGAAGTGAAGAACACGGACTCCATTCACTCTAACGTTGTGGATGTTCACAGTAGTTAGCACTCCCCGTGAGAACCAGGAGCCTTGGAAGAATCAGCAGGTCCATTCCTCTCCCCTCCTGCCTACCCTCCACCTTCATGGACTGTTCTGAGGTACAAATTTCCACAAGGCCTATCTAGACTACATCCTGTGTGTACAAAAACTGTCTTCTTGTAAAGTTGTGGCCAGATTACCAATGTGGTACCTATCACAGCTTTTCCTCTTTCCTGTCTCCATGATCTCTCCCCACCTCACTCTGCTCCGCTGGGATTGATCTCTCCTATAAAGCCTTAATATTGAAGCTGTGTTTCTAGAGTACTCAGGCTGGGACAGGCTATGTTTTTCAATGTCTTCAACTGTAAAATGAGGGTAGACAGTAATAGTATCTCCTTCATAAAGTTGGTGTGAAGATTAAATGAGGAGATGTTAAGTGCTTTGAACAGTGCCTAGCACATAATAAACCTGACATGACTGATAGCTATTATTATCCATCTTCTTTTTTTTTCAGGCACCTAACACAATCTCTGAGACATGGAAGGTCATCAATAAATGTTTTTCAAATGAATGACTCGTGAATGTACACTGCTTTAGTGGCACTTGAAAGACAAATGACTTAACTCAGAAAAGAACACCATGCCAAATATTAAATATAAATAAGCTGTTTTCTCTTTTGTGGGTAAAGAGACTTAAGTACCAAGAAATGTGCAAAGAAATTCATGCAGAGGTTTACACAGGACATACATGGATAACCTCACAGGTAACTATTCACTTATTCATTCAACAAACATGTATTTGGTGCTGAATCTGAATGTGACAGGAAATGCCATAGGGTTACAATGATGAATAAGACATGCGCCTGAACTTGAGGAACTTGCAAGCTGGAAGAGCAGGGGCCAAAACAGATTAGTGAACAGATGATTAGAATGATCAGATCATTATTTTATGGTGTGAAAGCAACGGCAGAGATATGTACGGGGAAGACACAGGGTCACAGAAGAAGGCCCCTTTGTAAAAGCTAGGTAGCACCAGTTAGATATCTCAGGGGGGCTATCTGGATGCAGACCTAAACACTAAGTAGGAAACAGTCAAAAAAGTTTGGGAGTGGGCTAGGGAAGAGAGTAGGAAAAGCCACTCCAGGCCCAGCAACCCCACAGGCAAATGCCCAGACACGTGGTAAGCACAGTGCACAGATAGGCTGGACAACAGATTCAATGTCATTGGAACCTAACAATCCAGGCAGAGAGAGACTGGGGTGATAGGACTGATGGGGTTGGCAGGAACCAGGTCAAAAAGAGCTTGCAAGCCACCCTAGGAAGCCCCAGATTTATGCTGTAAGGGCCACAGGTTTCACTGGTGAGTTTTGGGGCAGGGTACAAAATAGCTCCTCTGCGTAGCCACTGTCTCCCTTCCCAACTTCCATCCCACAGTGCCTTAGATTACCAACTGGAACCTTAAACATGTCCTACATTCTGTATCACCAGCCCTAGCAAGTTTAATTGCTAAATTGGTTGAAACTGAAAGAATGGGGAAAGGTTTTGCGATAGCATCACCAGCCTTCTCCCTGGGCTTCAGTTCAAAGGAATCACGGTTCAGGGCCAGAGGAGAGAGGAGCAGACTTAATGCACTTGTAGGTTCTGCTCTCTCCCTCTGCAGTCCTCTGGTGCACAAGGGCACAGCAGGAGTTGCTGGGAAACAGAGTCTTTGATGATGTGTTCTCCCTGCTGTGAAGACTAATGACTTCAAAGAGGGCATCCCGCCACGCTAAGGGCTTGCGTGGAAAATCTGACTGCAGTGTAATTAGGAAGAGGCTTGAGCCTAGGCTTCTATGTCCAACAGCACCCTCCTCTGCCCGCTAGAAAACACAATTTGGGGAAGGGAGAGACAAAGATTTTGAAGAGCAGGGTGTGTCTTCAGAATGACTGCTTTGATGCTGATAAAAAGGGGGGAAAAAAGTTCAAATCAAACCAAACCAACCAACCAAACAACAAACAAACAAACAAAAAAACCAGCCTGGGCAGGAACTGCTGGTCAGTGGTCAAAATGGAGAGATTTTAAATAATGGAAGCAAAACCTCCCTCCTGAAAACCAGCCTCCTGGCAGGTATCATGGTGCCTGATGCTGATTCCCATGCATTAGATAATCTCGCTTTCTAGGATTCTCATTTACCTCTCAGCACCTTACAAGGTAGGTACTATTATTATCATCCCCATTTCACAGGAGGGGAAGTTACATCACAGACAGCTTATGTAATTTGCCCAACGGAAAGGGGTTGGGACTCAGGGGTTCTGTTGTACAGTCCTAACCAATATGTTCTATGGACTCAGTTCTTCACCTGTTTAAGCTCCTAATGGACTGGACCTCCTAGGACTGTTGTGAAGATTGAAGAGGGTGTTTGGCAGAGAGGAAGTCTTCAATGGAAGTGATGTGCTGTGAGTGGTCTCGGGACCTTCCCCCCCTTCCTGCCTCCAATATAAATATCTTCCCTGTGAGCCCATTTCTCGTAATGCTTGAAATTTCACTGGTAGCTCTTCCATTTTTATTGAGCACCTGCCATATGCAAGAAAGTGTGTACTTGAGAATGAGACTCAAAATTTTGCCCTGGCTCCAAAGGTCTTAGGGTCTACAAGGGGTCAAGACCAATCTAGGGCTAGAAAGAACAAGGCACAATGTGGCAACTGACACAAGGTGTGAGGCAGCCCAAAGGAGGAAGAGATGGCTTCCAATTGGGGAACTAGGGAAGACTTTATGGAGGACCAGGAATTGGGGCAGGGCCTTGGAGAATAGATAGAATTAACTGGGGGGGGGGGGGGGGAGTAATGGAGGGAGTAACTGGAGAGGAAGATGTGTCCGGAGTAGAAGTGGGGAGGGTGTCGAGTAAAAAGTAAGGATGGTCAGGCCATACTTGTCCTTACCCATCACACTGACAGCTTGGACACAGGGTCAGACTGCTGGGGTCATTCCGTCTCCCGCCATTCATTCCTACCATGTGCTCTTAAGCACGTTATTGGACCCTTTGTGCCATGGTTTCCTCATCTGCATGATGTGAGGAAGGAATGATCTGAACACTCACAGAGCATTTACAAATAATGCCTTCACATAGAAAGCACTCAGTGAATGGGGCTCACTCGCTGGGGCTCGATCCCAGGACTCTGGGATCATGATCTGAGCTGAAGGCAGGTGTGCAGCTACCGAGATGCCCCACGGTAGGTTATTCTAAACCCAACTTGCCAAGCTGATATTAAGATCACATCATTTGGTGGCAGTTCAAAAGAACATACATGAGGCCATGTCCAATGCAAAACTCAATGCCATCACTTATTGAGAGCTTATATATTTTATTTAACATTATTGAGTACAACATATTTTATTTATGTCTTCCCCATAAACCTTATAACAACTCTATGAAGTGGATACTATTATTCTTATTTTTACTGATGAAGTTGAGGCTCAAAAAAGTTATGAAGTCAACCCAAAATAGTGCTTTTAAATAGAAGAAATGAGATTTGAGCCCAAAACTCAGTCCAACAATATGCTCTTCCCACTGTGCTCTGCTGCCCCCTCTACAGATAAAAATGTGAGCAGGTGAACATTAATCCTCTTGGAAGCGAGGGATCCACAGCCTCCCAGCTTGGATGAAATGGTTTAACCAAGGCTATTAAGTGAAGTCCAGTTAACGATACCCAAGCTTATCCCTGGAAAGAAAAGCCTCTGCGCATATTCAGACGACCTTTATCCTAGGCCAAATAGCTTGGGGAAGATGGATAGCCCCATCCCTCAAACATGAAGACGCCACTCCTGACCTATTGGGTAAATGTTCTGAAATCTTTGCTGACTACAAGGACCTGACTAGGTGTTTTATTCTCCCATGATTGTGCTGGTAGATGAGTAAAGGCAATCCATGCGTTGGGTACATGGTGTAGGTTGTGCGATACCCCCTGCTACAGTAATGGGCCATCTTGACTTAAACACATGGCTGTGGTTCCACACTGGCCACAGCAAAGAGCTAGTCAGTAGCAGATGCCTGCCCCTGAGAGACAGTTACCAGCCAGGGGCCCCTAAGATGTGTCTGAGTGCTTTTTTCCAACCTGGATTGGCATTTACTGTGTTTAAGTCCCCAGCGAGGCCCCTCTAGTGGCTTGTGGCTTTCCCTAGGACTCTACATCATTCTGAAAGAGATGCTTAACTACAGACTACATACTTGTCATTGTTTTAATCCAGGCATCAACTCATGGATCCCCTGCCCCCAGAGTCTCGAGGCTGAACTGCGGCTTCTCTCCAGCTTCCATTTCATTTAGAGACTCTCTAGCCCTTGAGGGATTGGACACAAGAAAGTTCTCTTCAGGGACCCCAAGAGTCTCTTTTCTTGCCTCTGAGACTCTCAATATTGCTGCAATATTCAAGAGATTCACCTGTAAAATGGGGCCATTAATAGTTTCTACTTTGCAGCACTGAAATGAGAATTACATGTGTTGGTGCGTAAAAAATACTGAGGAGAGTGGCTGGTGCATCACAAGGGCTATGTAAGTGTCAGTTATTACTATTACTAATATTAATATCAGTACTATTACTACAGCACTTGAAGGGCACAGTGTGGGGTGTGCTATAATACCAGGCCTGCAAAGTACTATGGCTCACCACACTGATGTTAATTCTACTCCAGGTAGGCTTTCAGTGTAGACTGTGCTCCCATTTTTGACCATCCCACAACGGTGAGTACTCACTCTATTTAAAGTCACCCTCTCCTGTAGTTATAAACAAGGGAGTCCCTGCTGTACGCCATGGGATCCTCCACCTCCAGGGCTAATTAGGGCTAGTGGGGCACTCGGGCTTTGAGCAGCTGTCCAAGGTCCTGCACAACTGAACTCTGGGACCCTCCTATATCCAAGGGTCTTAGATCCAAAGGACAACCTTGGCTCGAATGGGCTGTATCTCCTCAAGGAAACGATGCTACTCTTGGTGTGGGAAAGTTAATAAGCTTGGTGGAAAGGAGACTATACGGAGGTAAAAGACTATCCCAATTGTTAAGCTACATCATGGTTTAATAAATGCCTCAATGTTGGCATCAGACAACAAGAACAAGTTCTGTTCAGGGCTCTGTGACTCTGGTCACCATACAACTAAGCCTCAAATAACAATAGGCACCGTTCTCATTATACATACATATGTATATGTATATGTATATGTATATGTATATGTATATGTATATGTATATGTATATGTGTGTGTGTGTGTATAAAACAGAGCAAGAGCTATAACACTATGATGTGATTTTTGTTAAAAAAGGATTACACTTAAACAAACAAAACAAAAGGTCAAAATGAGTTCCCTCTAGGGAATGGTACTTCAGATGGCTTGGATTTTCTTCTTTTTACTGCCAGTGTGTGTGCTTGTGTGTGTCCTTTCCCTAGATTTTCTGTGAGTGTGTGTGCTTGTGTGTGTCCTTTCCCTAGATTTTCTACCAATTATATGCATTCTTTCTATTAAAAGGAAAAAAATAAAGTAAAAAACAAATGTGTAGTGACAAAATGTTTGCTCTCCAATTTCCGAAATTACATGAACTTAAAATTTCAAAAAGATAATTACAGCATGAATGTTTGACCAAGAATCCAAAATATTTAATCTAGGAAGGATACACCTTAAGGTTATTTTTACTAAAATTGTTTTCACAGAAATCATAGGTAGAATAAACACTACTAACTACTCACCTCTTAACCAGTTCGTAGGATTTTTATCAAGACTAGTGGTAGTAAAAAAAAAAGACTGAGTCCAGCATTACATATTTAATAAATGACAGCTATTAATCAGCATTATATGAGGGACTGCTCAAAGTCTTCAGTGACATTGAAGTTGTACAGAATTAAACACTGTGCTGAATGTGAGGGTCACTGCTTGAGGTTCATCCAGCCCTTTGCTACCCAGACTTACAGAGACGTTTTATTAGAGTTTGACCTGAATGCTAGACCCTGAACCACTTTCTTCTTTCCCCCCAAATCAGGTTAAAATTGAGACATTAAGAATAACTTGCCATGGCAAAAGTTTTGAGAAAAAGAATGTACTGCAGAGATATGTTTAAAGCTTCCTTCGTTTTTGCCTCCAAATTTTGTGATTATAAAAGTAATACATGCTTACTGTTACATTATGAAAGAGAACAAAAATATATAAAATTGAGGGGAGCGGGGGGGAAGCAAAATTTTTGATGCATAGCAAAAGAAATTGGGAGGAAATGTGCCAAAATGGTAATGGTAGTTTTCTCTGAGCATGGGATAATGAGTGGATTTTTTTTCTATTTATTTTAAAGAAAAGAAAAAAAAAGATAAATAGCCAAGATCTCCAAAGCCAGGGAAAATGACGGTACTCTCAAACCTAGTATTCTTAGACCAAAACCCAAGGAAGCTGAAGGTCCAGCGAGCATTCCTAGTGGAAAATATCCATGCATTCAGTAGAATATATAAATTCAGGACACTATCTGGAAAGCATGGGCAAGACATAAAACATTCATTTCTATAAAATTGAAACAATTTATCTTCCATTCTTGAGCAGATGGGAGGGTAAATTGAGGTTGATTTTTTTTTTTCACCCTGGTGGTCATGTTGGAGGAAATATGAGTGTTCCCGCCTCCGGCACTGTTTAAAATAAGTCTCTTGGTGCCGTGACTGGACTAGTCAGAGAGAACACTGTGGTAGCTTCACCCTCCTCCAGGGGTAGGCAGTACAGTAGGGGGACTGCAGAGGCTTGTCACTTGGGGAAGGTGGGATGAGGAGGCCCCTCAGTCCCGGGGAGGCGGGGGAGGATGCAGAGAAGCAGGTGGGGACCACAGAACATCCACCTCTCATCTACAGCTGGTAACTGACTTTCAGACTGTTACATGCTCTTCACATTGCACTCTCTTTGAATTTACCTGACTGAATTAGCTCCAATACCCACCTGTCACTGTCAAGCTTGGCTACCAGCTCTGTGACATTAAGCAAGTTTCTTCACCTCTCTGGCCCCCAATTTCCCAATCAAAAAAAAAAAAATGCAAGGATCCTTTAGGATGCACTCAGCCACAGTCTACAAACCCGTTCTTATTTTCATTGCAGGGGATGGTGCAGTGGTAAGAAGGTGCCCTCCCGAGGGGTCTAGAGACCTCACATCCAAATCAGGAAGGGTTCTTAAGTCTGGCTATGCTTTAGAATCATTTGGGGGAGCCTATTGTAGGTACAGATTCTGGACCCTCTCCCAGGCCTATGCAATTAAAATTTCCGGAGGTAGAAATCAGAAATCCATATTTTAAATAAGCTCCCCAGATGATTCTTTAGTATCTGCTCCATGCACAGGCATCAGGGAATCCATTACTAATGGCATATTTTGCTCTTATATCATCTTGAGTAACCAAGAAGGTTACAGTTGCCTCTAAGAGGGGAGCAAAGGGCACCACCTAAAACGACCAGAGTCAGGGTCAGCACAGCTCATTAAGTGCCTCCGTGCAAATCAGAAGAAGGTGCCCATCTGGACAAACACAGCCTTTGTCTCAGCGTTTGCTTGCCTTGGCGAGCACAGGCTAGGTTTCAGCCCTCAGTTGCTCTCCTAGCCAGATGTCTATCTGTAACGTACAAGGTCCCTCACTGCACTCAGCTGACTGACCACACACCTTTTGTGAAAATGGGTCACGTCAACATGTTTTCACTTGAGAAAATCCCTGAGGACGAGGTGCAGAGTTTCCCAAGCCAAGTGGGGGACCTGATCCCATTACGCCTGTCTGAGAGGTCCTAGTGGGTGGGGCTCCATGCTCAACCCCTCGGTTCCTGCCTGCTTGTTCGGGGAGGGGTCAGTTCTCTTTCCACAGGACAATATTTCAGCTGCAATCAGGTTACAGCAGGGCTTCTAACGAGAGAGGGAACTAGGAACTTTAGGCTTAATTCTAAGAGCTAAGATGAAGATCTGTCTGACATTGAAATGGGTGGGACAAAGGACAGCCACGTTGCTATCGACTCCTGGGGGAAGAGGAGGAAATGGAAGCAAAGAAACAAGGAGAGGAGAAAAGAAGAATGAGAAATAACGGGCCAAATAAACACACTGGAAACCCTTGTCAGGAATACATGAGTAAGTTAGGAGTAATTAGAAAGAGCGACATACGCACACACAGAAACAGAGAAAAGGAGAACAAAAAGAGAGCTAATGGGAAGATAATCCCATTTGTGCATGGCAATGACAGGCGCGGGCACAGACCATGCCGACAGGGCTGGAGGGCAGGAGGGAGGGCACCCAGAGATAAAAAGAGCAGGGCCAGGCTGGCCTGCAAATCTTGTCTGAGGGGCTGGGGTAAGGTGACTGGGGCATCGGTGACACAGAAATCAGTGACAAGTGGGTGGGAAAATAAAAGCCAGACAATGAGCTAGAAATGGACAGAGAGAAGTCGCAAAATGTCATATGTCACCCAGGACTGTCTGACTCCAGCTGAGTCACTTCTAAAGAGACTTTGGGCAGGTCAAAGAAGGCCAAACACTGCCCAAGACCCGGACTTGGGATCCGAGATACACCCCAGCATTGCAATCACTGCCTTCCAGTGCCTGGATATTTGCCCTGTGATTGTCGGAGAGCTGAAAAGAGGGCTTTGCTCAGATGTAGGTGGCCAGGAAGTGAGGACGGGTTTGGGATTCATTTTGAGTTGGTGGGGGGGGGTCTGGTCTCTGCTCAATACCCAGAACCCAGAGGCAGACGCATCTTCTCCACCGGGCTCTGGTCATTGCAATGAGAGTTGTCTCCAGGGAAATGTTACGAATGGCATCATTCAGGCAGGCCCAAATAAAATTACTGGCCATCAAGGACGTATTTTGAGCACAACAGAGGGGCTGAGGCCAAGCATGACAGACACCGTCCTCATGCTTGGCTTGAAAAGGAAACCGGATTCTTTGGGGTGGGACACTTGCTCCTTACATGGATTTAGAATCCCCAAGCAGTCACTCTTGGAAGGGGGCAGCAAGGAGAAGTGGTAGAAATACACGAAGAGAACAGGAAGCACCTGGCACAATGGAAGGGACAGATTAAGGCGGCGTGGGCTGTGTGAGAGCGAAAGAGCGCAAATGCGCATGCCCGCGCATGCGCACATGTGTTCTTATCTGGGCCTACCATGGTAAACGTGTTGTTTCCTGAGTAGGCAGTGAAAGAAGGTTCTGATTCCTGACAACAGCTTCTTAAAGCCGTAAAGAAACACCTGTTCATTTCCCACAGCCAACTCTTCCCGTCTCATGAATTATCACTTGATCACCACTCTTCACCGAAACCTAGTGATAGGTGAGAGTCCTTCAGTGGGAAATCTCCTTGGTGTTGCCCTCTGTACCTGAGATGCTGGAATAAGAAATCAGACTACTATTTAGAGGGAATCTTCAAATGCATCAATTTTATGTAATGTGGTGCTCTGAATAATGTAGCTAGAAGCCCTTGGGGCACACTTTTAATTTAACAACAAAAAACTTCTGATAGCCTTTCTTAATAATCTCCAAAGTAGTTAAATAAATTTGTTTTTTTTCTCCTCTAATATGTACATGTAAATCAATCTCTCTTGCTTCCTCCACCCTCATTTACTGGTTTCATTTCTTGTTAGAATTTTCTTTTTTTTTTTCTTGTTAGAATTTTCAATTTGTACTTGTTGTCGAACAAATAGTAGGTATATACTCTAATAGTCCCTGTCTGTGTAAAGCCACAGGATAGGAGGCTGCGAGTTTCTAGTGAATTCATGGCAGATTAGACAGAAGACCTGGTAAAGCCCTATGCTGGGGTAGGGCTCTTTTATATCCTAGGTCCTCTGTGGGACAACTGTGTCACCAGGGATGCTGTGGCAGGAAATGATTGATTTTGTTGCCAACCTCGAAGACCAAAAATATAATCTCAAACATTCCATGCTCTTTTAATAACTCATTAGAAATCTGTCGTCCATGACTTTGTTTAAATCTTTTTGAAGCTATTTTTTACTTAGTGGATAGGAGCTTTTTGAGTAATAAGTTCAATAATTTTACAACTGGTGACCTGCTCCTGTCACCTGGGTGCACTACACTGACTGGCTTCACCTCCCAGATCCACTTACACTTTTCTCAACATGGGCATTTTTGGCAGAACCAGAGTCACCAAAAAAATGGTTGCAACCCCCTTAACTCACATGCCTTACACATATGGTCCCCTATTCTGTCATTCTTTGCTGTTTGGTCTAGAAAACTTTCATCTACAGAATAATTTTTAGGACTATGTTTTACTTACAGAATCCAGATAAATACAAATTTAGAGGTTTTCAGTGGGTTTGTTTTGTTTTTTGTTTTCTTTTTAGGGTTATTTTATTTAATTTTTTAAAAAGATTTTATTTATTTGAGAGAGAGTGAGAGAGAGAAAGATCACAAGCAGGGGGTGGGGCAGAGGGAGAAGCAGACTCCCCACCAAGCAGGGAGCCCGATGCGGGACTCCATCCCAGGACCCTGGGATCATGACCTGAACTGAAGACAGACATTTAACCGACTGAGCCACCCAGACGCCCTATTTTATTTTGAAGGACCCAGAATGATAATGTATAGAGGGACTATCCCACCAAATATACAGACACCTTGGGACTTCTCCATCCTGCTAACCATTTTAGGGGCACCTACATGGAAGTTTAGTGTCCAAAGCCTTAGAAAGCAAGAACTCCTCAAAAGCTAGTCTTTACCCACTTTATCAGCCTCTTCTCCTGTCTCTATAAACCGGACTCTTAAGCTACACTGGGCTACTTATTTGCTAGTCCCGGAGAACTCATGCTTCTTATGTCTCCAGGCCTTGGCATATGCTGTTCCCTTTGCTTAGAATTACCTTTGTCAGCCATTAAATAGAACAGTTCAAAATCTAACTTCACCACAACGTCCCATTCTAGGTTCTTAGACATCACCTAAGTCACCCCTTAAACTGTAATCACATAGACCTTTGCTCGCACCTTTCTTTTAATAGGTTTTAGAATTCATTGTCATTTTTTTGTTATGTGCCCATTATCTATCTAGACTATTAGTTCTTCCAGAGCAGAGACCACATCTTCTTATAATTAGCAATCTAGCTTATCCTGGTACAATAGGTAATCAAGTTGAGTATTGAAAACATGAATGAGTGAGAGCACAAATGATGGTGTGCAGGGCTGAGAGGATTCGTACGAATAAACCAGCTCACTCACACACATATGCACACACCACGCATGCGTACACCATGTACGCATAAGCAGCACGCACACGTGCACAAAGTGCATGCGCACGCACATGGGTCTCGGTAAACTGGAGCACCAGGCAGAGGCTGGGTAAAGTTGCAGGTGTAATTTTTTGTATTAATGTCCTTAATCAATTTTCTTCCTTGTCTGAAAGTCATGAATGCTTATTGCTACTTTTCTCCTCATACATTAACCTAGATTTTTCACAAGGGAATTCATTTTAAATATCACTGGCCTGGGATTTGCTTGTTCTACTTCAAAAGAACATTCAGCTATTTTTATGTATGCAATACAAGGATATTAGATGAAAAATATAAATACCCACACATGCTGCTTACCTTCACCTTCTGGAACATTAAATATTCAGGAAAATCAGGCCCGCCATCGATTTTTCCATAATACCCCAATCCGTATCATTAGTTGGCAATCTGTCAGGCCGGTTTCAACTCAAGTGACAGACTTCACGTTCAAATCAATTTCGATTAATTTTGTAAGAATCATTTAGAGAAACGTGGCATCAGACCCCTGATTTAAATCAAGATGTATGGCATCCTCCACTTTTCATTTATCTTGTCATTTTATGAGGAAAATGCCATCTTTTGTCTGGCATTTTTTAATATACATATAAACCCATGCTGCTTATCACTCCTGGTTCCATTATCCCCAAGATAGTCACTTTTTTTTCCCTCCTAACAGTTGCTCCATTATTTTATTAGTGTCCAAAACGAGACCTCGCAGACAGTGATGATCAGAGAATAATGGAAATTAGAGATGGAAATGACAGATTAGGTCTCCTTGTCTGTTTCCTGGGGCTAATGTTCCTGTCAGTCTGCAACTCGGTGCTTTAGCCTGTCTTATTTTAAATGACACCAACGTGGGGCCCCCACCAAGTCCCTGGAGGCTCTTGTCTACATCCCTAAGACTGCCTCTACAACGCAGCCAGAGGGGATGACGAACCCTTGTGCAATTACCAAGTGAAGCCAGGCCGTCCTCGCATGATCTGTCTGCAAGGCGAGGGATGTGGAGGCTTGAGCGATTAGCCACCAAATCCAATCACTGCAGAGGGCCAGCCTGGATCATTCAGGGCAAAAAGCGAAATGATATTTTGTCGTTTTCTTCAGGAGCAAGTTTGCAGGCTAAGAGATAGAGAGCTGGTTATCCATCACCCTTTACAACATTTTACTCAGTAAGAATCATAGCCAACTGAGATGCTTGGCCATCACGTAGGCTAAAATCCTGGCTCCCCATCCGTAATGCAAACGTTTCAGGGGTCAGAGAGTGAAGGGACTAAGGTGACTCTAAACAGTGAATGGCCCTCTGTATTCATACCCCACCTGACATCTATTAGCTAAGTCCTCGGCCCTCCCCACTCATCTTTCAACAACACACAACCTCATGTGTATTTATACCCTCTACAAACACCTTCCTCCAACTCCAGGGGACAGCCTCTCTGATAACGATCTCAAGTTCAACAGAAACAGACCAATCCTTCACTTTCACCAACAGAAGAATTCCATGGCATTTTGACTTCCTCAGGTTTTCTGACCTGTGACTCAGATTTCCTTCCCCTAACTTCATTCTCTCTTGTCCTAATTCCTCAACCTCAACCAGTTCCAGAACATTTGCCCTCTTCTAACGTCGATGGGAATCTATCATGCCTTGACTTAGTCATCAGCTGGCCAGTTCTCCGAGTTGAGTCCTTCTATCCTTTATCATAAATCACTCCCTTGGGCTCTTCGATCATTTTTATTGCTCTTCTCCAAACTCTCACCCATTTGTCTCCATATTTATTGCTTTGAGAGTCCAGAACTACACTCCTTATTCTAGGCTCAGTCTCATCAGGATCCTACAGAGGGGGCTGATCATCGACCTCGGGGATAGGAGTCCTCCATGGCAATGTATGAAATGATGGTGGTGCCTTTTTTCCACCTTGTCAGGCTGCAAACACACTTCCAACGTGCACATAAGCAATCACTCTCAGATGGCTTGTGCCTTGATTTCTTTCTAGTGTTCCCTGTTCCATTGACTGCTATTATTAGTTAGTGTTTATTGATCCCTTTCTCTTCCCACCCTGCTCCACGAGTGAGTCAATGCAGAAAGCAGGCTCTCAGCACCCAAAACGGAGTAGAAAGTTGCCTCTAAAAAGCGAAGGAAGACACTCAGTGCTGATGGCGGTGCAGCAATGTGAATGATCTTCATGCCACTGAATCGTACACTTCAAAATGATTAAAATGGTCAATTTTATGGGATGTAGATTTTATCAATTTTTTAATGTAAAAAAAAAAAGAAAAAAACAAGACAAGGGAACTCTTCTCCCAGTCATGTGTGCTTAGGGGAAAGCAAAGGTCTCAGAAAGAAAGGGTGACTGGGGATCTGGCAGAAGTACCCTTACGTCACCCGCACGTCATCCTGGCTGACAGTGATGGGGAAAACACGTTTCTCCTCATGTCCATCTCTCAAAGCTCCTCGAGCTCTGGGAGAGCCACACGGGAGTCTGTGTGGCTATGTGCATCTCCAACAAAATCATCAGCTAAGTTCTGCCTGTGGAATCCTGGTGGCTGGCGGTGGAATGAAAAAGAAGACAGGGACAGCTTGATTTTCAGATCCCAGCTGGAGGCTGTGGGGCTGCGAGTCAGAGGCATCATCTCTGAACTCGTAAATGGAGAAAAAGATGACACGGACGTCACTGGAATGGTATAAATATGGAAATGCATGGTGACATTTTTACCCATTCGCGATTCAGAATATAACTACCCTTTAGCTCCCTTCCCCTGCACACTATGGCTCCAAAGAAGGGTGACATCAGGGAACTGGCTCACTTGCCATCCCCTGCACTTACCCCTGGTTTGTGCCCCATTCATTCCGAATGCAAAGGTGCTTGTGTACTGGATCCTTCATGTAACCTTCGTAGCAGAGGCATTCCCCTTAGAAGCAGCGTAGGAAGAAGAAACATGAAGCAATTGATTAACATGTCTGTTTGAGAAAATGAATATGAAATGATCAGATTAAACTCCGACTCTAATAGTGGTGTGGATGAAAAAATAAATCCCATGTCACACATCCCCGTCTCTACCACCCACGTGAATGAACACACCCTCAATCTCTCCATCTTCTACTACGTGCTGATTTTCACTAGTGGAGGAACCCAACATTTACAAAGAACCTACTATATGTGCTCTGTAAAAACAAAGACCAAGAACTCTTTGAGCAAAAGGACTTTTTCATCCTGATTTGCTCAGTGCCTAGTCTCCTGCCAGGCACATGTTAGGTGATCAATGAGTGTTTAAAGAGCACCTAAGTGACTTAGTTCATCACATATTTCTAAGAAACTTGAAAAGTAGGTGTTATTAGCTGTGCTATGCCGATAGGGGAAACTGAGGCTCAGAAAAATGAAGGGATCTGGAGACAGCTTAAGGACAGTCAACATTTGAATCTGTGATTCTCTGGCTCTGGACCTTTATTCCCACCATGCTGTGCTGTTAGCCCATGGAACAACTCCATGGTTAGAGGAGGCCACTTATACCTGTTACGGTCTGGGTTTTTGTTTTCAAATGAAAATGGCTAATGATTTTGGAGCTGTTAAACAGAAGAACCATCCACAATTTTCTATTTGTTTTGGATATTACTATGCTTCATTACCACTAGTTACTCCATTAATATACCAAGGGGTTCACAACCCCTCTGGAATTGTATGCAAAACAGTGTATGTGTGTATGTGCATCTTCCCATGGCAGGGTTCCATAACATTATTCTGATTTACGACCAAACTCGAGACCCCCAAAGATGAAGAATCATTGCCTGACTTAGCACTGATCTTGAAAAAAATTGCTCCTGTTCCCTTATATTAATAATTCGTTACATAATGTTATGTATCCCTAAACTGCTGAGACCAGTCCCACTTCAGCACGAGTGTTAACCCTTTCACTGGCTGGTTAATTCGTAGGTGGTAAAAGAACAGGGTGTGACTTCCTATAATTGGTAAGTAACAAAAGTGGCTTACCCTAAGGAGACAAGGGGCATACAGTTTCTTCATCCTTCTAGCAAAAGACACTTAAAAAAGGATACACATAGAATAATAGCTTTGAGTGCTATTTTCTCTTTTCAAAGACAAAAACCAATAAAAATGAAGCAAAGGGGCCCCACAGGTATGAGGGAAGGGGTTGGGTAGGTTCTAAAGCAATGAGTTTTTTGTTAAGATCTAAGCTTAACCACTCCTTTCAAGATGGACTTGTAAGCTACTCCCCATCAGGGCCCCACTACCAGATAATGCTCATTTTCTTCCCCCCACACCTGCTTAGCTCCAGGTGCTGAGGAGTTAAGTGAAAATTAGCAACTTCTTAGTTTGTGGGGGCTCTACTCAGACTATGAGGTCAGTACTCTCTTTCCTGTATGGAACAGTCAGGCTTCACATGAGTTAGATTCACAATAGGATCAAATTCACGGGCTTCAGGGGTGCTGAGCTGTATCTAGGAATGGTCAGGGAGGTAGGGGTGGAACATAGGAAAACAAAGCTTGAAATTAGGAAGATGATAATAAAGCTTTCAGATGAAGAGTGTTTCTCTGGGAAAAGGAAAGATAAGAAGGCAAGTACCAGAGGGTCATAAAAGAAGAAAATCACCAAGGAGCCACGCCCCCTATCTTACCAATCTCAAGGAAAGCAGGGGTTCAAGACTATAAGCTACACAAGGGCAGGAACAAGGTTTGTTTTTCTGCATGAGTAGTGATTTTGTACATAGTGTATAATGGAAAATTAATTAATTAACTTAAAAATTTTACCCTACATTTATAGATAACACCACTACCACCATTCTCAAGATAGCAAGATCAAAGGCAATTAATGGGTCTAGGGCACAGACATGCTTCTCCCTTCAGAAGATCATCTCCTGACTGTCCTTGTGTGACATTAAAAACCACCTAGTAACCTCAAGAGGTTGTCGGACCCATCACTCCGAGTCTCAGAGGGGTCTTGACTCGAGGCCTTGCCCTAGAAATAAGGACTGACAAAAAAGGGAGTCCTTCCACGTTTGATATCTAGTTACCACAAAACATGTAAAAATAAATGCACCAACAACTCAGAGTTCAAGCAGAGCCCAATTTTCCTAATGATGGCAATATGTACCACTTGTAGAGCGCATTTACCTTTCTCAAATTGCCTTCAAAGTCATTATCTCCTTATGATGTTTCATCACTCATGACTATGTGGGGACACCGCCGATAAGAGAGAAAGCTTTCCTCCGTATAATGTCATGTGCAGCCCAAAGTCAGAGCAACAGAGACATTTTCAAACATATCAGGCTCGAGTTTGAGGAGATCCAAAATCTGCCTCTCAAATGATCCTCATTTCCGGAACCCACCAAACGTCCCCCTTCTGCCTTCCTCCTCAAAACCAGTTTGGCCATCTACACCGAAAGGAGTTCAGACTTGATGAGGAAAGTTGCTATGGCAACCAAATGCTAAATCTTGACTTTAAGAGGGGTTTCGTGCAAGCACGAGCTCCGACTGTTAGCTGTGAATTTTAAAGACCCCACAAGGGTGTTGGATGCCCTCCTAAGCTAGAAGTGTTACAGTCTCTGCATCTGCTGTGACAGATGGCGGGGAACACATGACGTGCCGACTCGGCGGCGGTGTTCGCAGGAATCCAATGGAGAGACGTGTCACGGCCACGGAGAAGTGCCCGGCTGGGAGGGAGTGTGCCCTGCAGGAAGCATGCACGGGTGACCGCACTACAGGGAGGGCCAGGAAATGGCGACCCTGGATTTGTGCTTGGTACCCTGAGGTTGGATGCCGTGAAGTGTGGCATGGTGGCATTTGTATGGTGCCTGTGCCTTCCCTCATTTCCAATTCTACAGGTCAAGGACTGAGGGGCAAAGCTCATCAAAGGCTTGACGCAAGACCTTGGAGCTAGGGCTCCTCAGACACGACTGGGCTGGACTTGACCACGCCAAAAGCCCCGAGTCACCTATCCTTCAGGTCTCCGTTGGCTTTTATTAAATGGAACTGGGTGATGTACTCCCTCTGAAAAGGGAAATCTCTGGAAGACATCTGGACTTGGGTAATGTCTAACTGCCTGGCCTCCCCCGCTGTGGAGACATCAGGCAAGAGGCAGGCCCAGAGTCAAATAGCCCTGCATGACTCTGGGTGGGCAGACAGAGGGGAATATGCCAAAGTATGTCTTGAAGGAAAGTGCTTTCATGGAGCCACAAAAGGGAGTCTGGAAAGAGTGGGCAATCCACGTGGCAGGAACAAAATGGGAGCTCTGCTACCCTGCCAAATTGGGTTCGAGAGAGAGAGAGAGAAAAAGAGAGAGGCAGTGGTTCAGACCAAGGGAAGGAGAGGAGGACTAGATTGAGTGTGGAAAACTGTCCAACGCCCCTCGCCAAATTTTACATATTTCTCTGTGGTTAGAACTGGCTTCTAGAGAGATCTGGGGTAGAAGGAATGCCTGTGGATGGCAATCTTGGATGGCAATTAAAATTTGATTTAGCTTGGGAGCCTGTGCTCCTTGCAGACCCATAAAAGCTACATATCTTGAAAAGGGGAGTGAGGGTCTGTGGCCAGGGCTGGTGGGGGCTATGAAATCAAGTAGGTGTGTGAAGTCTCCTCAGTTGCCCAACAGGCAGAACAAAGCTGGGGAATGGAAGGGTAAGAAATGCCGCTGAAACCAGTTAGTCTGTGTTTCCATCAAAAGCCAAGCAAGCGAGCAAACAGACAACCGTAAGAAAAACCTTGGAAGGCATAGGAAAAGTCAACCTCTGGCTGGCTCCAGCTAGGGCAGTAAGCCATTCAACCTCAGCGGTTGGCTGTTAGCCTGCCTGGGCCGGAGACACACCTAGGGCCACAAACCTGGGAGGATCTGGGGAAGAATGTCAGTGTGCAGTTGGCCAAGAGCTTTCAGGCACTGGGCTCACAGTTCTAGGTACCTTACATCCCTCCCAAACAGTGTGTTGCTAGAATGTAGAAGGGAGGTTGTAAGGGAAAACAGATCAGCAAGCTTCCTCCAGCTTCAGTTCTTCTGTAGACTCCTGACACATTTTTGGAAGGTGTATGTGGCCGCTATCAATGGGGCTGGGGAGCTACAAAGAGGAGCATAACGACGCTTGTCCTTTCTCTGCCCTTTTCCTCCTCCTGTTTCTACAGGTGCCATGACAATGATCACAAAGTTAGTGGTTGAAACAGCACTAATTTATTATCTTACAGTTCTGTAGGTCAGAAGACTGACATAAGTCTCACGGGACTAAACACAAAGGGGTCCAGAGGGCTATGTTCCTTTTCGGAGCCTCAAGAGGAGGATCTGTTTCCTTGCCTTTTCCAGCTTCTGGAGGCTGCCCCCATTTCCTTAGGTCGTGGCCCCTTCCTCCAGTTTCAAAGCTGGCAGTGGCTGGTGGGGTCCTTCTCGTATCTGGTGTGGTAGGGTCTGGCCTCCTCTTCTGCCTCCCTCTTCCACTTTTAAGTACCCTTGTGATTGCACTGGGCCTACCTAGTTGATCCAAGATACTCTCCTCGTTTTATTTATTTTTTTTAAAGATTTATTTATTTGAGAGAGAGCGAGAGAGCTAGAGTGAGCAGGGAAGGGGGGCAAAGGGAGAGAATCTCAAGGGTGGACTCTCCACTGAGCAGGGAGCCCAACTCAGGGCTCGATCTCACAACCCTGAGATCATGACCTGAGCCGAAACCAAGAATCGGACGCTTCACCGACTGAGCCACCCAGGCGCCCCTACTCTCCTCATTTTAAAGCCAGTTGTTTGGCAACCTTAATTCATCTTTGCCATTTAACATAACTCATTCACAGGTTCTGGGGATGAGGAGGAGTCCATCTTCGGGGTCCCAATATTCTGCCTACCACAGCTGCTATTCGGGACCACTGTGCAGGTGATGAGTAAACACGTGCTTAACTCTGGAACCCTCTGGAAGGTTGCCTGAGGAGAGCTCCAGGCCCCAGAGGATGCTCTTTTGCAGTGACTGAGCGTGTGTGTTTGTGTGTTTGTGCAGTGCGTGTGTGAAGAAGTACACACGTGCACTTGCACAGTCCCACATCTCCATATGGGCAGACCCCTCAGCATGGCTGGGAAAGCACATGTCCCAACACTATGACATTTCCAAGTGAGTTAGCTGGAGGGTTGCAAAAATAACGTCGGCTTGACTTGCAGCCAATTCCCACACTCAGCTCTTTGGAGAAGGGCTCTAGGATGGAGTGTGGGAGGCGATAAAGTTTCTTACTGATGAGCGTGTGGGTTGACCACATCATCCCACGTGCGGGAAGAAGCAGGGCGGGAAGGGGGACGGCTTCCTTTTCCAACATTAATGAAAATAAAAGTCTCCGCAGCAGCATTTCTCAGCTGCACCCCCCAAAATGAAGATGTTGCACCTTAGTTCTCTGGTGTGGGATCTGGGTTCCTCTCTGCAGTCTCCCTCCTGGCCTTCCAGTTGGATATTCATTAATTGTCACAGATACTGGGAAACCACTAGCAGAGGAGGGCTTCCCACAGTCATTTTCAGCAAGGATTAGAACTGAGATGTCTGGGAAGACTGAAGAAGCAGATGATGGGAACTTCACTGTGGACAAGGAGTTGCCCCAGCTCCTGGCTCGGGAAGTATGCTCAGTAGTGATGGCTGCTTACATAGTCTTCCACGACAAATATGTTGGATCTGACATGTCTAGGGAAATCAAGCAGCCCTTGGAAATCCCACCTCTGCTCTGACTTCATGATGGATGGAACACGGACTATGTCTTAGGAAGCCGTGGGGCTTTGGGTGAGTTATGTATATTCTTGGGGGAATTCACACAGTGATCTCAAGCAGCTCATTTCTCTCTAAGACCCCTCCATGCTCAAAACACCAATCCCTTCCCCCCCCCACATGTAATTACAAGTGCTTCCTGTTCTTTAAAACCTCAGGAGAACCTTCCAAGGCCCTCTGGAGATGAGGCTTGTCTCAGAAGTGAGTTGAAGCCCTGAGCTTGTCCCAGGATCTCCCACTCCAACTCAGCCGGGGGGGGACCAGAGACCAGCTCTGCTGAACAGAAAGGCCCCGCCTTGGAGACGAGCCTTTTTCCCTTTCTCTCGAGCGCACTGGCTTTTGGGCCTGGTGCACAGCCCATCTGTTTGATTTGGTGTTTGCCTGACAGCGTGGGAAGAGCAGTAAGTAAGCACAGTCTTAGACATCAGATGTTTAAAATTCTATACTTTCTCTTCCATATGGGGGCCTGGAATCTCTACAATGGGCCCAGGTGAAAACAACTCTTAGAACAACACCTAAGAAGGTGAACATTGGATGTTGCTGCCGGCTGTTACCCTCCCAAAGACATACAGCAATGCATTGTAACAGAAGCAGGGCTCTAATCTCTTGAACTCAATCTCTACTAACAGCCCTCCACCCCACCACCTGAAAGAAATGCATCTGTAGGGGTGTGTGTGTGCATGTGTGTGCATGTGCGTGCATATGTATGTATGGGTATATGGGTATGTTTGTGCATGTACATGTATATAAGTGTGTGTGTGTGTGTGTGTGGTGGAGAAAAAGGGGCTGTACATGAGGTACAGAGAGTTGGAGGAATTGGTCCCCAACTCCCAACATTTCCCTTGGGGGTCTTAGCTATCATTACATGGCTTCCTTTGTTCTAGGGCATCACACTTCTCTGGGAAGGATCTATTTGTGGTACTGAATCTACTGGAACCAGGTCTTTATGAAGACTGTTGTAGATGAACACCTTCTACAAGGAAAGTGCACAGCCACTTGGAAGGAGGGGCCCACACTCCTCAGGATCGCGGAGCTCATGAAGCTCTGGGTGTGCCCTCATGCGTGCCGTGTCCGCATGTGGACCCTCTCAGGGAAGCCCCAGCCCCATCCGATAACATGACAGCCTCAGAGATGTCTCTCCCCTTGGCCCCAGTCTTCTCTCTCCTAGGATTTTTCTGAAGAAAATAACTTCAGATGTGCCCTGCATTTATGTGGAAAGATATTCATTTTGGTAGTATTTGTAAAAATTAAAAATTTAAAGCATCTGAAATGTCAAATAATAGGGAACTATTTAAATGAGCTATGATATGGACATACAATGGAATATCAAATAGCCATTAAAATTATGTTATTAAGAATTATTTAATGGTTCTGGAAAAACTTCATGATAGAATGTGAAGTGAAAAAATCAAGAAAACACTAGTGGACTTAGTGTGCTTGTAAGTCTCTAAAACTCAAACACAGATAAAAGATCGGAAGGGAGGATGTTACAATTTTAAAATGATTTCTTCAGGATATAGAATTATAGATGATTATCATTTTTGTCTATAAGCTTTTCTAAATTTTCAAATTTTCTACAATACACATGCATAAAAATTCGAGCCCCAGCAGCTGACATCCGCTGACGGGATGGTAAATGGATGGTGCAGATCATCTTAAACTGGCCTGTCTGGGGTACAGAGTAGGAGCTACAGATAGGATATTTCCAAGGCTTCTGCCAGAAGACAACACATTTTAAGCCAACATGCTCAGGGTCCCAACCACACACTGGCAGCGTGCACAGCCTAGGCCCCCGAAGGAAATGGAAACATCGGGAGACTACGTCTGGATTTCCAGGGGGGTGATTGCAAGAAGCATGAACTCTGACAGTTACCCGCTGCCCGGTGCTCCTGCCTACCAGTTTCGGGGTCACATTGGTGTTCACAGGGGTCCAGGAGCCGCCGGGCACAGAGGTCCATGGCCCAGGGCCCACTGGAGTTCTGTTGAGAGAAGAGCACCACTTGAGCTGGGTTCAACCAGTCACTGGCATCCAGCTGGCTCCCCTCCAGCAGGATGAAGCGGCTCCCTGCAGGAGAGAGAGAGGAGGCATGCCTGTGGGTGCACACAACAACACACATACACACACGCACACGTGTGCACATTAGTCAAGACAGAGTAAAGGATGCTGCACAGATTAGCCCAATCCGAGGTCATGACTCCTACCAGCCCTAGCCTGTCATGAGCCCCCAAGCAAGGGATCAGCAGATGGAGCCTCGGCCACCACTTGGACCTCCTGCTGCCCTTGCTCCATCATCCCCTGCTGCTTTGCTCAATCCCATCTCTATTAGGGTGGACCTAGGGAATACTGGGACAGAGCAGCTCTGTGATGGCCACGGCATGGCTCCATCAGACCCAGCCACAGGCACTGGCATTCACCCAAGGAGCGGGGACCTGCTGCCTGGTCTCCACTTGCCATGAAATAGCAGGCCCTCTAATAGCGCGGACAGTCCCCACCTGTTTTCAGCCTTCCAGCAGCAGAGAGAAGAGATATTAACAAGTCAATTAGGTACTCTGGGCTTCACAAATTCAGGGCCTCCTGAACCCGTACTACTCCTTAATTACACTGGGGTCCCCCTGAACGAAAGGAAATTGTTGCTTCAGAGTTCTAGGCTTTTAGCAAGTTACTGCAATCAGGAATTTCTTACCCGGGCATACCAAACTGAAGCATGGCTGATTCTTAATCATATCCACGGCTCCACTTAGCTTCTCCCTTCCCCAAAGCCAGAGAATCTCTCGGTGTCTATCTACCTGTATCCAGCATGCTCTGTACTTCTCTACAAAGACAGGGACTTATTTTAAAGCAAACAGAAATGAGAAATTGGAGTGGGCATAGAGAAGAGGAGGTAATCTGTTCAATTTTATGGGTTTTTTTTTTAACCTGCTTTCTGATTTCATCTGTGGACAAACCAAATTTGCCCTAAGCCTTACTTATCTGGGTTTATTTTTCCCTCACTTAGAGTAATAAGTAACAGTGACCCCTGGCTTCTCTATCTTCCTGGCCCAACGTGAAAACTTCTCCTTTGTGGAGGAAGCCGCATCCTCGCAAGCAAGCTTACCATCGGCGATCAGGTGCTCGGGGACGTGCAGGGTGATTTTGACAACAAGGGGGCAGCTGACATGGGAGGAGCACACGAGGCCGATCACACAGCTGGTGATGCTGATCAACGTCAAGGTGGTCTTATTCACAGGACTTCGGGGAGAGCCCACTGGAAGCAAGATACAAGCAAGACACATTGCGGTAAGAGTCTTGGCAGTGGGAGGCCAATCTGGCTCTGCTGCCCAAACAAGCAAACAGGGGAGGCGGTGGGCAAACCTAGCCCAGGCAGGGAATGTTCCGGCTCATAACCCCAGTGAGCTTCATACTCATGGAACACCATGTCAGCTGCTAGAGTCAGAGGGGCTTAGCCTACTGGTGGCCCTTGGGGTCAGCAACAGTCAGTTGTGTGCAAGTTCACTGCACTCTTCCTGGGACAGTTTCACAAAGAAATCATAAAGGAGGGCATTCTCCCCCACTGCTCGCCTGGCTGAGCTCCAACCTCTTGCCCAAGGGTGGCAAGGATGCTTTCACCACGTGCTAGAACTCTCTGCGCTTCTCCCTGCTTCTTGCACAGAGGGCGCTCTCACAAACCAGCTCCTTCCTCCCATGGCTCAAACTACTTCTCCAACTGCCTCTTGAGGAACTTTCCAAGCTCTGTGGGTGGGAGTCCTACAGGTGACTCTTTGTCTATAGGACCAGGAAGGAGGAAAGTCTGCTCTGTATGTGTAGAGGATATTGTCATGCCTGAAGGGCCCCACCAGTCCTGCAGTCAGAGATTATAAATGGCAGCTTAGTGAGCAAATAAGGATGCTGAGGAGACAGTTGCAGGCAGGTGCGGACAGGAATAGGAAGGAAGGTTTTTGGGCAGAGGATAAAATGGTAGTAATAAGAGGGACATTTCACATGGAGGCAGAACAGATGTGGGAAAGTAAGAAAGCAAGGCTAGTGGCCAACAAAATGTGTCCTTTGTCATTTTCTTATGGTCTAGTCTGTGTTGGCATTTATGACTGATAGAAATAAAAGGCAACTATTATGTCAGACATTGGGTGAAGTGCTTTGCATATTATTTTATTTTTATTATTTGCTTCCTTAGAATAAATCTAGGAGTCTGGACAGTAACTACCCACTTCACAAGTAGGGAAAATAAGTCTCAAAGAGATCAACCTCATAGTGACAGTTAAAATTTATGAAGCGTAATTATGTGTCAGGTGCCAGTGTGCAGGCTTTATGTGGCTCATGTCACTTAACAATGACCACGGTCTGATGAGACAGTTCCCACAAGGGACAATCAGAGAGGCGACAGGGCACGTACAGGGTCAAGCTGCTACTAAGGAGCCGGGATCGAGGCAGGGGTCCAGCTGAGGCGGCAGCCCCCAGACAGGGCACTACTCAATCTTTGGGCCCAGGGGAGTCTTTGGAATGGCTCTTCTCGGGACTGCAGGGAAGATTTGGGTCCATGCGCTGCACCCACCCATTATGGCCTCAGGTGCCCTGAGTGCTGTGCTGGCAGGAGCTGGGATGAGAAACTGCAGGGTGGCAGGCAGCCTCTGGGATCCTCTATCCCTTGCTACCTAGAAATATTCTTTTCACCTTAGGATCCTTTCACCAAGGGGTCTATTTTCCCACACTTGCAAATCTCTATCCCCAGCCCAAACTGGGCCTGAGCAGCAACAGATCTGCCACCATCCAGCACATCTCCCAGGCACTCGAATGTGAAACTGGACTCTCCTGCTTCCTCCGATTTCCACTACCCGGAGAATGGCACCCTGAGCTACTTGGTTTCTCCGGTCGGAAAACTCCACCTTGTCTGATCCTGCCCTCCGTTACATAAGCCATGACCCTCCCCCCTTCCGATGCCATTAAATCTGGTTCCATCTTGTGTCCAAAGTTTCTCTTGCCTTCATTCTCTCCATCCCGACCCGCGCCCGGCATCGTGCACCTGGATTGCAGCAAGAGCCATGTGCCCAGTCTCCCTGCCTCAACCTCCCCCATCATCGCCCACTCTCCGCAGGGGCTCACAGGCACCCTTCACAAAGCAGAGCGGACCAGGGCAACAGTCTTGAAAAGCCTCCAGTGGCACCAACCGAAGCGTTAGGTCCGAGTCCTCCGGTCAAGGTGCGTGCTGTCTCCTGATCGTCCAGCCTTATTTCCTAAGCAAACCGCAAACCTGCACTGTACACTTCATTCTAGTAAACTCTTTCCCACTCTCTGACTAGACCATTATCGTTTATGTCTCTTTGACTTTGCACATATCATTTCCTCCTCTGCAGAATGCCATTTTGTCACCTTGTCAGCCCGGTACACACCTACTCTTCAAGCCTCAGCTCCAACAGCATCTCCTTGTAAACACTTCCCTGAAACCTTTAAGAGCAGATTCTCACTCATCCCTTGCTGTTCCTCTAGCCCTGGCTGCACCCTGCTGTTAAAGCTTTTATCATACGATGTTGTCACTGTTTCCGGGTACTTGCTCCTGCTCTCATGTGATTGCAATAACTTGCTACTCATCTTCCTACCTCCCTGGCCCTTCTGTATCAACCAGCCATCACCCAACATCTCTACCTGGCTTCAAAATGTCCAGTGGTTCCCTGGGACCTACGGAACAAAGTGCAAACTCATGATGCAGGTGTAGTCCTCGGGGAGCTGGCCTGTTATCCAGGCCCGTCCCTACTACCCCATGGCCTATGTTCTTACACCTGCTATACAGAACTACTTCCACTTGCTTAAAAATACCATGTTCTTTTGTGCCTTCCGGGCTTTCTATATGCTATTTTCCTTACTAGGATGTCCTTACCCTAGATTTTCCTTTTTCAAGAAATTCTACACATTGTATATAACCCAGGTCTAATTATTTTCTCCTTCTTTGTCTCCTATTGCTGCCAGGTAGAATGACCTGTTCTGTCCTCTGAGTATTCATTTTACTTTATTTATAATATTAAATTAAGCCTTATCACTGTGCCATGTTTTCATAATTCTACCTCACATCACAAAGCCTGACCTATGGCAGGTGAGTTATAAAATTTCTTGCTGGCCTGATTGATGTATTCAGTTCAATTCAACAAACACTTACAAGCATCTATTATAGGCAAAATCCTTCACTGGGCACTTTGGAAAAATAAATTAGACATGCCCATCCCTAAGAAGCTTACAGTCTAGTTAATAGCAATAAACATTTGATGTACTAGGAGAGCTTGATATTTTAAAGGAAAAGTTTTATGCTGCAAAGAAACTCATTCTAATTCATTACTATGGATTTTCTTAAACAGGATTTTATTACAGCAGAACGCACCCTGCTCAGGGTTGGACAGGCTGAGGTTGACTATCAACTGTATATAAATATGTAAAGAGGATCAAGGGATCCACATTCTCACCTCAAGGATACTGGGGCATCAGACGTTAGGCTGCCCAGAGCCCCACTGATCTCTTGAGAAAAATGCTGGGAAGGAATTTTGTCCCAATAGTAGCAAAGCTTAGAGAAACTGGACCTGGGGAATTAAAAGGTTTGCTTCCAATCTCTGGGCAGAATGCCCTCAGTGTGGAAGGAACTCAAGTAGAGGTAGGAGAGAGCCAAAACATAAATGTCTTTTGCGGGGCATTGGTTGATTATTGGTTGGGGAAAAATGCCATTGGGTATAACACAGGGGGAGGCCACTCAAACATCCTCCACTGTATCTCAACAGGTCCCTGTCCGAAATTCCTTAGGATGGAATGCTGCACAAACCTGAGGCCACACTGCAGAGAGGTCTGGGAGCAACGACAATGGGGACTGCATAGCGCTCTGCCAGTCACCCAAAAAGCACACTTTAATATAATTTAATGCTTTCAGGAGCGTGTATGTGAGGTATTGATAACACACTTCCTATATGAGGAAACAGGCTCAGAGAAGCTGTTGTTCTCCTCCAATATCACACAGCAAGTAAACGGTGAAGCCTACTGAACCCAGACCTCCCTCAGTGACAAGAGTGCTACCAGCAAGGTCATGGGCAGCGACACCTCATCTGCCACCGCCACACCTGAACATCAGGGGCAGTGGCCCAGGGAGCGTCTGCGCGGAAGGACAGCTCTAGCAGTACTGAGGAGAGTGCGTGAACTCACCGGGACCCTGCTGGGAGAATGGAGGGCACTTGGAGCCTTGGGGGTCCCGTGATGCCGCTGGGGAGGGGATGGGAGGTCTAATACCGTTACACACAGATTGAATCGCAGGTGACAGATCATTCCTCAGCGACACCGCCTCCCCCACCACCACTACCTTGCCCAATCCCAAGGCCGGCGTGGCTGTGCAAGCAAGGGTACATATACCATCCACATTTTCACATACAACACACTTTATCAACTTTATTTCCTGTGTCTAAACAGCAAAATATGACTCTTGAGGCTTCCAGAAGGAATTGAGAGTCTTCTGACCAAGAAATAGCCTTTCAAACAACTTGAACACTTGTTTGAGAGCGCCATTATCTGGGAGAGATGATTCTCGGAAATTTTCCACTCTAGGCTCTTCTTTCTTCCTTAGGAGGAAACACCAGCTGTGGTCCAGGGACGCTTCCTGCAGAAAGTGGCTTTGGTCCACACAGCCCCCAGCCCGACCCAACACCTGTGCCGCGCCTCGCCTCCCCCTGCCCGGAGCCCCGCCACCCGCTGTGACCCCTCCAACCTTCCCACCTCTGCTGCGCCTCCGGCTCCGCGAGGGGTCGGTGTAGAAGGTCAGCTGGGGGTCGTTTTCTGTCTCGGGGCCAGAATCTCCTTCAGGGTTCAGGAAGGCAGAACCAGCTATAATGAAAAGAAGCACAGCACAGTCGACATCTTCAGTTTTTTCTTCACAACACCAAATCACTGGGCAAGTTCAAGAGAAAAATCGATAAAACCAAGAGCAGGCTGACTGACAATTTGGGAGGAGTAGCCACGGACACTGGAGCTTCCTGATACCCAGATTTATTGGAGAAGTGGACCTTTTCGTGATAGCGGTCACTGGAGCCCACCCCCAGCCAGCCCAGGCTCCCCGCTCCAGCCCGAGCCGCAGCCCCCTGCCAGAGAGGGCCTTCATGGATGGTGGGTAGAAAGGGATGGAAGGGAAATTTCCCTCCTCGAAAGCTTTTCTCTGGTCCTGGAATTAATATGCATTCAATGGGAAAAAGAGGAAAAAAATAATAAAGAGAATGCAGAGAAATGTGCAAAGAGAACAACCCCAATGTCCTCTAAATCCTGTCAATCAGAGAAAAACTCTGTTCACATTTGACGTATATGCTGTCTTTTTCTGATACAGAAATAGATAAAGGTTTTTTAATCTCCCCTTATGAATGGTGTTTTGCTCGTTTTTCTTTTTCCATTTAATAAATGGGTGGGCAACTTCCCATATGAACAAATATGGATCTATCTTATCATCCTAAATGGCCGCATGATAAGACACTGGACGATCGACAGATGTGCAGGTAGTTAACTGATACTATTGATGGACGCTTAGGCTATTTCCATTTTTTTGCTCTTTTAAACAATGTTGTGATGAACAGCCTTTTACACATGGCTTTGCGCACTTGTCCAATTATTTCCTAAGGATTAATTCTTGTTTATGAAATTACTTGGTCAGAAGGTTTGTACATTTAAGTTTTTTGGCTAAGTAACACTCAACAGGCTTCCAGAAAGCCTGGGCTCAAACACACACCCTCTAGCCATGCCTGAGAGTCGGGGGTCCAGGATATGAATGGTCCTGCCTCTACCGATATTAAGGAAACCGCCACCCGCAAGCCCTCCCATCAGACACAGATACCTCTTGCCTTGTTGTTGATCCGCTTTCTCTGGCTGCTGGAGGTATGCGAGAGCAGAGTGGCCTGCTGGTGGTTGGAGTCCACGGGGCTGGTGGCAATGATGTTATCCTTGTACTTGTTCATCAGCGATAGCTTGGCATTGTCGCTTCCTGCAGAAGGAAAAGTCAAGGCAAATTCTTTCAGAGAAAAGGCCAAAAGAAAGTGCGAGCAAGGAAAGCTGCTTGAACCACGTAAATGGAGTTTCACAGAATTGAAATAAGGAACCTTTAAAGTGAGAGATTGGCAGAGACTAAATACTCCTCTGATTTCTGCAGGGCTACAAAATTGAGGGAGGAGAGGAGAGAGATGACAACTCAAAAGCCAAGTCAACTGATTCTGTATTGATTAGGGTCACCACATGTGGCCCACGGGCTAGAGACAGACAACAGATTCCTTTCTCTGGGGCGGCACAGAGTTTTAGAAGAAGCTGAATTTGAGTGCATTCAGGCAGAACATGTCCTCTCCCTCTTCCAACCTAGTCGATCTCACGACCCATGAAATCATGACCTGAGTCGAAACCAAGACTCAGATGCTCAATGACTGGGCCACTCGGGTGCCCCAAATTGGAGACATCTATGATGTGATTTCCCTCTTTTCAAGCCCCACTGAGGGATGCCTGGGTGGCTCAGCCGCTAAGCGTCTGCCTTTGGCTCAGGTCATGATCCCGGGGTCCTGGGATTGAGCCCCGCATCGGGCTCTCTGCTCCGCGGGGAGCCTGCTTCTCCCTCTCCCACTCTCCCCACTTGTGTTCCTGCTCTCGCTGTCTCTCTGTCAAATAAATAAATAAAATCATCAAAAAAAAAAAAGCCCCACTGAAAGTCTATATATCTTAAGCAATATTCAGTATGAAAAATGTCTTCTTTAAAGAGAATTGAGCAGTTTTTTGAGGGATCACTATCTTGGGGTTTTATGAGGAGTTGCTTATTTACAGAAGTCTCAGAGAGAGACAGGAGGGCTGCTATAAAAGAAAAGTACAGTCATTTCCTCTCTGCATTTTGTTGACCCTGATTTCGTTCAGCCCGATCAGGTCCAAGTCTTTTCCACCCAGCATCTACACAGAAACACAAGGCATCTAAGGTCGGACAGCTTGATTGCATTCCTAATCTTCTTTGAAGAAGTACGACCCTTGTAAAGACCACAGAGGCATGGGCAAAACAACACAACCAACCACTCCCTCCCCAGACCAAGGTCTCCAGAGTCATAGAAAAGAACAGACACCTCTGTCCTCCCACTTCAGTGGATACTTAGATCACCTAAGCAAACATGTGACACGCAAAAATGCCGTACACACGCGCTGATCTTTCTTGCTAGCTTCTTATTTCCCTGGGGACTGCTCTATTATATAAGCAAAAGGCTCTATCTAACCTACTCTTCTGTTAGGGGTAAAGGTGTCTCTGCTTCCAGTGCAAAGGTGAAGTGGAGAAGGATTCGGTGTATACTTGTTCTTCTGATTTCCCACATTAGAAAATAGCTCCTGTTGTCTCAGGAGAGCGTGTACCCTTCTGGCCCACCTGGGAAAGGGCACAGGTACATGCCATTATGCATGACAACCGGCCCCAAGACTAGAAAAGCTGTTCCCTACTCACTCCCTAGTTCCCCAAGGGGAGGAGCGACTTGCCCACCTGGGGTGAGGTCCATCCCTGCCTTTTCGTTGCAGCCCTGCAGGGAGTCCAGGGTGCGGGTGACCTGGCTGGCGAAGTCCTCCCCTCCGTTCATGCACTCCCTCTGCAGGTGGTGGCGCAGGTCTGTGATGTCGTACTCATAGCCGTCCAGGATGGGGGTCTCCCGGATGCTCAGGGTGCCACTGGAGTTGTGGCCCTGCACGCGGGCATTGCGCAGACTCTCCCGTCCGTGCCCGCCGATCAGCACAGAGGGAATGTAGTGAATCTCGTTGGCCGCCTCGGCACTGGCACTCTTCTGGGGCTGGGGCACCCTGCGGCGCTTGCACCAGCGCCGGCGAGTGTATAGGATCATCACCAGGCACAAGATGGACAGCAGCAGAGCAATCATGCCACCCTGGGAGGAGAGGACAGCAGACAGACGTCGGAAGATGGGTGAGTTCGTCCCACAAAGAGGCATCGCCCCTCCCCCTCCCCCCCATCCATCACTCACTCATTAATTCATTCATTCAGGTGCAGTAAGCACTTAGAGCAAGCATCACTCAGCAGCAAAGGGACAGTCTGTGGTGACAGGTGTTGAAGGAAAATGGAGAAAAATGGACCTGGGATGACCAGGGCCTCATTTAAGTGATCCACAGTTGCTTCTGACTTAGCAAACATTGTGAAAGAGAAGTCTGTGTGTGTGTGCGGTGTATATGACTTCAGTTGTAGAAACAGGGGAGAGGGTTAGTTTGTTAAGGCAAATCTGTTACGCAGAAAGCTGGTTTCCAGCCAATTTTTAGCAGCAGAATCGCATCTAGTTTCTTCCTAGATCTTAAAAATCAGCCATGTATATAGATTCTAACTCTGGCTACATCAATGATCAGTGAGTGCCCCAAATTTGGAAACTCAAAAGTCCTTCTCTATATAATGGAGAAGGTGCCACTTGGTCTGGGAAGGTGGTGCTAAGGACTATGTTAGGGAACGGTGCACGGTGCCTAACAGAGTGTGTCACATGGAATCAGGGATGGCCTCAGCCTGACCTTAAATGTCTCCGTCAGAGTAGGGGAAGACCATCGACAAATCCAAAGAGAAGTTTGCGTCCATTAGGGATTTACAAGCAAGCGTGTGGCGGACACTCACCATTTGAACATGACTTTTTTGGATCACTACGGCTTTAGGGGACAGCTTACTCCCACTCACGAAGTCCTGAGTGATCGATCTCCCATTCTTGCTCGAGGGAGGGATTGAGACCCATGTCCTGGAGTCAGGCTGGCAAAGGAGTTTCCTTGTGAACCCTCTCTGCTCCCAGGCCATCCTCTGAGGCCACTCCCTAAACACCAGGACTCCACTCAGTTGTCTGGCAGAGGCCAGGATGCCATGCTTGGTGACACTGAGCACCTCACCTTGACATTCGGGGGGGGCGTTTGGGGGAAAGCTTTACACACCCGTTGCTCCCCAGTGCTCAGCGGTCATAAATCTTCCAGTGCACGATCTGTATTCAC
Source organism: Zalophus californianus (assembly GCF_009762305.2). Classification (NCBI taxonomy): domain Eukaryota; kingdom Metazoa; phylum Chordata; class Mammalia; order Carnivora; family Otariidae; genus Zalophus; species Zalophus californianus. The sequence continues at coordinate 50,331,088 of NC_045604.1, read as the reverse complement.
TCCCCTTATTTTGGTCAATATCCCTCCGAACCTATTTCATTAGGTGGGGCTGTGCCAAATGGTTTTGCTCTCGAGTTGGGTTTCAGTCACTGCCACCCCATCCAATAAGCTAGAGATGAAAACCCCCTATTAATTCCCAGGGGGCCCACCCACACAAAGCTGGGTCAAAATTATCCCCTCAAACACATGAACAAGGGCTTTCCGCAGTCTTGTGAGAATTATATCTTGAATTTATAAAGTTCTTCTCCCGATAAATCTTCCCATTTACCTTCCCTCCCCTGCCAGCACCATGAACAAAGCACTGTGCACATGCACACACACACAGAATGTTGCCACTTTCAAACAGGCACAGAGCAGCTGAGACAAGAAGCAACAGAGTCAGTTGCCAAGTGACAGGTCACGTCAGGTGGCTTTTCAGGGACATACACTGGCCTCTAGGTTTTTCAGATTTTTCCTTTATCTGTGGAACAGTTTCTCCTGGTGAAATCTCTCATGCAAGTAGACAGCATAAATATGAAGCTGCCCCAGTTGCAGTGAGGGTGGGGGCGCAGGGGTAAGTATTCCAGGTCATGGCCAACGGTCGCCTCCCTGCAGCCCACCATCCCTCCCTGCAGCCTGCAGCCTGCCCCCTCCACCAAGTGTCGCAGCCGAGCCCCTAAGCCCGAGCCCCGAACCAGCGTGCTGAGAGCCCCTGTTTGAGTCCAAACTGTTAGTTTTTCGGCAGGCCCTTTATCTCAGAGTCAGACCTGCCATTCTTTCCCTCACCCCAAATTGAAACTGCAACAATAGGCAATTAAGCCACACAGAAAGAATAAGTTCCCGAGTGAGAGAAGTTGTCAGACATTGAATTAGGCTAGTGAAAGCGAGAGGTAATTTTATTCCCTAAAGAGCAATAAGAGCAGTATAAATATCAATCTCTGAGGAATGGCTGAAACACCAACTTTCTGCTCACAAGGAAGTATTCGGGGGGGCACCCCCAGGCTTCCCTCAATATCTCCTTTCAGATGATCACAACGGGTTATGATTGGATGCAGCCTGAATACAGCAAGAATAGCCGTCCAGTATGGGGCTGTTACTATGTATTGGACACGTGTTCTTTTTTTTTAAATTTTTTATTGTTATGTTAATCACCATATATTACATCATTAGTTTTTGATGTAGTGTTCCATGATTCATTGTTTGTGCATAACACCCAGTGCTCCGTGCAGAATGTGCCCTCTTTAATACCCATAACCAGTCGAACCCATCCCCCTACCCTCCTCCCCTCGAGAACCCTCAGTTTGTTTTTCAGAGTCCATTGTCTCTCATGGTTCGTCTCCCCCTCTGACTTACTCCCCTTCATTCTTCCCCTCCTGCTATCTTCTTCTTTTTCTTTTCTCTTAACATATGTTGCATTATTTGTTTCAGAAGTACAGATCTGTGATTCGACAGTCTTCCACAATTCACAGTGCTCACCATGGCACATACCCTCCCCAATGTCTATCACCCAGCCACCCCATCCCTCCCACCCCCCACCACACCAGCAACACTCAGATTGTTTCCTGAGATTAAGAATTCCTCATATCAGTGAGGTCATATGATACATGTCTTTCTCTGATTGACTTATTTCACTCAGCATAACACCCTCCAGTTCCATCCATGTCGTTGCAAATGGCAAGATCTCATTCCCTTTGATGGCTGCATAATATTCCATTGAGTATATATACCACATCTTCTTTATCCACTCATCTGTCAATGGACATCTTGGCTCTTTCCAAAGTTTGGCTGTTGTGGACATTGCTGCTATAAACATTGGGGTGCACGTACCCCTTCGGATCCCTACATTTGTATCTTTGTGGTAAATACCCAGTAGTGCAATTGCTGGATCGTATGATAGCTCTATTTTCAACTATTTGAGGAACCTCCATACTGTTTTCCAGAGGGGTTGCACCAGCTTGCATTCCCACCAACACTGTAGGAGGCTTCCCCTTTCTCCACATTCCCGCCAACATCTGTCGTTTCCTGACTTGTTAATTTTAGCCATTCTGACGGGTGTGAGGTGGTATCTCATTGAGGTTTTGATTTGGATTTCCCTGATGCCGAGCGATGTTGAGCACTTTTTCATGTGTCTGTTGGCCATTTGGATGTCTTCTTTGGAAAAATGTCTGTTTGTGTCTTCTGCCCATTTCTTGATTGGATTATTTGTTCTTTGGGTGTTGAGTTTGATAAGTTCTTTATAGATTTTGGATACTAGACCTTTATCTGATATGTCATTTGCAAATATTGTCTCCCATTCTGTCGGTTGTCTTTTGGTTTTGTGGACTGTTTCTTTTGCTGTGCAAAAGCTTTTTATCTTGATGAAATCCCAATAGTTCATTTTTGTCCTTGCTTCCCTTGCCTTTGGCGATGTTTCTAGGAAGAAGTTGCTGCGGCTGAGGTCGAAGAGGTTGCTACCTGTGTTCTCCTTTAGGATTTTGATGGACTCCTGTCTCACGTTTAGGTCTTTCAACCATTTGGAGTCTATTTGTGTGTGTGGTGTAAGGAAATGGTCCAGTTTCATTCTTCTGCATGTGGCTGTCCAATATTCCCAACACCATTTGTTGAAGAGACTGTCTTTTTTCCATTGGACATTCTTTCCTGCTTTGTCAAAGATAAGTTGACCATAGAGTTGAGGGTCCATTTCTGGGCTCTCGATTCTGTTCCATTGATCTATGTGTCTGTTTTTGTGCTAGTACCATACTGTCTTGATGATGACAGCTTTGTAATAGAGCTGGAAGTCCGGAATTGTGATACCACCAGCTTTGCTTTTCTTTTTCAATATTCCTCTGGCTATTCGGGGTCTCTTCTGGTTCCATACAAATTTTAGGATTATTTGTTCCATTTCTTTGAAAAAAGTGGATGGTATTTTGATGGGGATTGCATTGAATGTGTACATTGCTCTAGGTAGCATTGACATCTTCACAATGTTTGTTCTCCCAATCCATGAGCATGGAACGTTTTTCCATTTCTTTGTGTCTTCTTCAATTTCTTTCATGAGTATTTTATAGTTTTCTGAGTACAGATCCTTTGCCTCTTTGGTTAAATTTATTCCTAGGTATCTTATGGTTTTGGGTGCAATTGTAAATGGGATCGACTCCTTAATTTGTCTCTCTTCTGTCTTGTTGTTGGTGTATAGGAATGCCACTGATTTCTGTGCATTGATTTTATAACCTGCTACTTTACTGAATTCCTGTATGAGTTCTAGCAGTTTTGGGGTGGAGTCTTTTGGGTTTTCCACATACAGTATCATATCATCTGCAAAGAGTGAGAGTTTGACTTCCTCTTTGCCGATTTGGACACCTTTGATTTCTTTTTGTTGTCTGATTGCTGTGGCTAGGACTTCTAATACAGTGGTGATAGTGGACATCCCTGCCGTGTTCCTGACCTTAGGGGGAAAGCTCTCACCTTTTCCCCTTTGAGAATGATATTCGCTGTAGGTTTTTCATAGATGGCTTTTATGATATTGAGGTATGTACCCTCTATCCCTATACTCTGAAGAGTTTTGATCAAGAAAGGATGCTGTACTTTGTCAAATGCTTTTTCTGCATCTATAGAGAGGATCATATGATTCTTCTTCTTTCTTTTGTTAATGTGTTGTATCATGTTGATTGACTTGCGGATGTTGAACCAACCTTGCAGCCCAGGGATAAATCCCACTTGGTCGTGGTGAATAATCCTTTTAATGTACTGTTGTATCCTATTGGCTAGTATTTTGGTGAGAATTTTTGCATCCATGTTCATCAAGGGTATTGGTCTGGAATTCTCCTTTTTGATGGGGTCTTTGTCTGGTTTTGGGATCAAGGTAATGCTGGCCTCATAAAATGAGTTTGGAAGTTTTCCTTCCATTTCTATTTTTTGGAACAGTTTCAGAGGAATAGGTATTAAGTCTTCTTTAAATGTCTGATAGAATTCCCCTGGGAAGCCATCTGGCCCTGGGCTTTTGTTTGTTGGGAGATTTTTGATGACTGCTTCAATTTCCTTAGTGGTGATAGGTCTGTTCAGGTTTTCTATTTCTTCCTGGTTCAGTTTTGGTAGTTGATACATCTCTAGGAATGCATCCATTTCTTCCAGGTTATCTAATTTGCTGGCATAGAGTTGCTCATAATATGTTCTGATAATTGTTTGTATTTCTTTGGTGTTGGTTGTGATCTCTCCTCTTTCATTCATAATTTTGTTGATTTGGGTCATTTCTCTTTTCTTTTAGATAAGCCTGGCCAGGGGTTTATCAATCTTGTTAATTCTTTCAAAGAACCAGCTCCTAGTTTCGTTGATGTGTTCTACTGTTCTTTTGGTTTCTAGTTCATTGATTTCTACTCTGATCTTTATTATTTCTCTTCTCCTGCTGGGTTTAGGCTTTATTTGCTGTTCTTTCTCCAGCTCCTTTATGTGTAGGGTTAGGTTGTGTATTTGAGACCTTTCTTGTTTCTTGAGAAAGGCTTGTATTGCTATATACTTTCCTCTCAGGACTGCCTTTGCTGTATCCCAAAGATTTTGAACAGTTGTGTTTTCATTTTCATTGGTTTCCATGAATTTGTTTAATTCTTCTTTAATTTCCTGGTTGACCCATTCATTCTTTAGTAGGATGCTCTTTAGCCTCCATGTATTTGAGTCTTTCCGACTTCCCTCTTGTGACTGAGTTCTAGTTTCAAAGCATTGTGGTCTGAAAATATGCAGGGAATAATCCCAATCTTTTGGTACCGGTTGAGACCTGATTTGTGACCTAGGATGTGATCAATTCTGGAGAATGTTCCATGGGCACTAGAGAAGAATGTGTATTCCGTTGCTTTGGGATGGAATGTTCTGAATATGTCTATGAAGTCAATTTGGTCCAGTGTGTCATTTAAAGTCTTTATTTCCTTGTTGATCTTTTGCTTAGATGATCTGTCCATTTCAGTCAGGGGGGTGTTAAAGTCCCCCACTATTATTGTATTGTTGTCAATGTGTTTCTTTGCTTTTGTTATTAATTGCCTTATATAATTGGCTGCTCCCATGTTAGGGGCATAGATATTTACAACTGTTAGATCTTCTTGTTGGATAGACCCTTTAAGTAGGATATAGTGTCCTTCCTCATCTCTTATTACAGTCTTTGTTTTAAAATCGAATTTGTCCGATACCAGATTGCCACCCCAGCTTTCTTTTGGTGTCCATTAGCATGGTAAATGGTTTTCCACCCCCTCACTTTCAATCTGGGGGTGTCTTTGGGTCTAAAATGAGTCTCTTGCAGACAGCATATTTATGGGTCTTGTTTTTTAATCCAATCTGATAGCCTGTGTCTTTTGATTGGGGCATTAGGCCATTTACATTCAGGGTAACTATGAAAGATATGGATTTAGTGCCATTGTATTGCCTGTAAGGTGACTGTTACTGTATATTGTCTGTGTTCCTTTCTGATCTATGCTGCTTTTAGGCTCTCTCTTTGCTTAGAGGACTCCTTTCAATATTTCTTGTAGGGCTGGTTTCGTGTTTGCAAATTCCTTTAGTTTTTGTTTGTTTTGGAAGCTTTTTATCTCTCCTTCTATTTTCAATGACAGCCTCGCTGGATATAGTATTCTTGGCTGCATATTTTTCTCGTTTAGTGCTCTGAATATATCATGCCAGTCCTTTCTGGCCTGCCAGGTCTCTGTGGATAGGTCTGTTGCCAATCTAATATTTCTACCATTGTAGGTTACATATTTCTTCTCCCGAGCTGCTTTCAGGATTCTCTCTTTGTGTCTGAGACTTGTAAGTTTTACTATTAGATGTCGGGGTGGTGACCTAATTTTATTGATTTTGAGAGGGGTTCTCTGTGCCTCCTGGATTTTGATGGCTGTTTCCTTCCCCACATTAGGGAAGTTCTCTGCTATTATTTGCTCCAATATACCTTCTGCCCCTCTCTCTCTTTCTTCTTCTTCTGGGATCCCAATTATTCTAATGTTGTTTCGTCTTATCGTATCACTTATCTCTCGAATTCTGCCCTCGTGATCCTGTAGTTGTTTCTCTCTCTTTTTCTCAGCCTCTTTATTTTCCATCGTTTGGTCTTCTATATCGCTGATTCTCTCTTCTGCCTCATTTATCCTAGCAGTTAGTGCCCCCATTTTTGATTGCACCTCATCAATAGCCTTTTTGATTTCGACTTGGTTAGATTTTAGTTCTTTTATTTCTCCAGAAAGGGTTTCTCTAACAACTTCCATGCTTTTTTCAAGCCCAGCTAGTATCTTTAAAGTCGTGATTCTGAACTCTAGGTCCGACATCGTACTAATGTCCGTATTGAGTAGGTCCCTGGCTGACGGTACTACCTCTTGTTCTTTTTGCTGAGGTGATTTTTTTCGTCTTGTCATTTTGTCCAGAGGAGAATAGACGAATGAGAGAACAAAATGCTAACAGGTTAACAACGTCCCCAGCAAATATACTGTATACAAATCAGAAAAGACCTGAAACCAGGGGAAAAGAAAGTGAAAGAAAGAGAAAAAAAAAAGAAAAAAAGATAAAAACAAAAAGAGAACAATACAAAAAAAGCAGAAAATGATCAAATATGATCAGGCTAGTGCATAGATCAGTGCCACACACTAGATTTTGGGTGTATTTTGGTCTGTTAGAAAAACGTGCCTCCCAAAATTTTAAAGGAAGAAAGACATATATGTACAAAATAAGGGTTGATACAATGAAGGGATGGAAGATGACTGTAAAGATGAAAATTATAAAAGATTTTATAAAAGGAATTGATAAGTTGTTTGAAAAAAGAAAGAAGATTTAAGAAAAAAAAAGAAAAAAGAAAAAAGAAAAAAGGGAGAGAATGTGATCAGGCAGGAAACTAGAACAAAGCCATACACTAGAGATTTAGGGTATATTTTGATCTGTTAGAAGAAACTGTATCTCAAAATTTTAAAGAGAGAACAACTTATATATATATATGCCCAAAATAAGGGTAACTACTATGAAGGGATAAAATATGACTCTAAAAATGAAAAATAAAAAAAAAATTTTTTTAAAAAGGGATTGATAAGATGTTGGTTGAGAAAGGGAAAAAGAAAAATTAAAAAAAAAAAAAGTTAAAAAAATTAACTTTGATGAACTAATGAATCATGGTAAAAAAAAGCCATGAATTCTATGTGCAGTATTCCCCTAGCACTGGAGTTCTCCTGTTCTCCTTGATGGGTAAACTTGGTCTTGGCTTGCTGGCTGTTCATGTTGATCTTCTGGGGGAGGGGCCTGTTGCCGTGGTTCCCAAATGTCTTTGCTGGAGGCGGAATTACCTCGCCCTTGTCGGTCCGGGCTAAGCAAGCTGCTCAGGTTTGCTCTCAGGTGCTTTGTTCCCTGCAAGCTCTCGTTACAGCTTTGGAGGACCAGGGCGAAAATGGTGGCCTCCCAATCTCCACCCGGAGGAGCTGAGAACTCGGGGCCCCGCTCCTCAGTGAGCCCCCAGACAAAAGCAGTCACTCCCGTCTCCCCGGTCTCCGGCCGCACTCCGTGCTCACCCGGCCTGTGACCGAGCATTTGTATCTCTGGCACCCGACCCCGTGTGGAGTCTCCAAACCCAGCAGATCCCTGCGGTGCGCTCCCGCGCTGCTCCTCCCGGGGGAGGAACGGGAGTCTCCCCAGCTCTGCTTCTTGTTGGGTCCCTGCTGGAGGAGCAGTGGCCCGACTGGGCCACGGATCACAGTTTATGGCCACCCCGAGCTGAGAGCCCGCGCCTCGGCTCTGTCTCTGCAGCCGGCTTCCCCGCTCTGATACCTGGGAGCTCTGCCGCACTCAGGCACCCCTGGTCTTTCTGTGACCCCAAGGGTCCTGAGACCACACTGTCCCAGGAGGATTCCACCACCCGCTTAGCCACTGCAGCGACGTCCCTCAGCGGAGCCGACTTCTAAAAGTTCTGATTTTGTGCTCTGAGGCTCTATCACTTGCCAGAAGCGGCCGACGGAGGCCCCCTCCCCCGCTGTCTATCCTCCCGAATATCGCCTCGGATTCACTTCTCTGCACGTCCTATCTTCCAGTAAGTGGTCACTTCTCTGTTCAGAGAGTTGTTGCTACTCTCCTCTTCGATCTCCTGTTGAGTTCGTAGGTGTTCAGAATGGTTTGATCCCTATTCAGCTGAATTCCTGAGACCAGACGAAATCCAGGTCTCCTACTCCTCCGCCATCTTGCTCTGCCCCTGGACACGTGTTCTAAGTGCTCCACACTTTTAACTACGCCAGGTAGGGTCAACTATTTGCTCATTTGACCTTTGAAAAGGCTCAGGCACAGAGGTTAAGTAACTTGTTCAAGGGCACAGAGCAAATAAACAGTAGTTCCAGAATGGGAACAAAACGCCTCCCATGGCAGAGCCCCCGTGCCTAACCACCGGGCTACAGCGACCCCGCACAGCGCTTACACACTGCAAACACACACCCCTAGTGAGTCGTGTATCCCACAAATCATCAGCAGGTGGGATGGGGAAAGCGTTCATGAGCCCACTTAGATTTAGCCTCATTTCTCAAAGAGCACATCTAGCTGACAGTGGGTCAAAAGAGGCGCCATCATAAACAAAGGACCTTTCACTGAGCCCCCACTAAGTGTCCAAACCCAAGATTAGTCGGCAGTGGAAAGACAACACTCATGTTTCAAGGTCTCTATGCTAAAATAAGATAACGCGCATCACACATCACTACGTGCCTGGAGGATACCATTAGATCTCAATTAGTTAAATATCTCTTTCAACTGTGAGACCCACTGAAAATCTCTAGGTTCAGCCCCTCCTTTTCTGATGAAGAAACTAAGGCCCAGAGAAACTACGAAACTAGTCAGTGCCAAAGTGGCTCTAGACCGGATCCTCCTCATGGCACTGCTTTGTTAGATGCATCTAAAATTCCCTTTACCCTGTGTGGCCCTAGACACTTCATTAGGAATATTTTATATTTATTTATTTTTAAATAGCAACTTTTAGGGAGCTAGAACACAAGTTTTCGATCGGCTAAGCCAGTGTATTTAACATGTATAACCTTGCTTTATTGAAACATTTCCCCTGCTTAGAGTCAGTGACTCCCAACAACCTTAGATTTTTCTTAATCAGTTACTAGTAATGAGCTCCAGCCACTAGGGGAAGCTCAGCACAGACAGAGGAAAAAGGATGATTCTCAGGTATTCAAGTTGTGGTACAGTTTCTTTGCTTCTATAACCCAAACTGGTGGCAGGTGTCATAATACTTGGCAATGATTTACTAATTGTGGATTATTACATAAATAATCATATATATATAATGTTACATAATATTAACATGGACTATAATTTAATAAAAACATTTTTGTAACAATAATAATAATTTGTAAAATCACTACACACAAATCCCTCTGAACTGCTTATCTGCTCTGTCCAGTGAGAAGATCCCAGGTAGGAAGGAGTAGGGAGAGACCCTCCACCACACTAGGAGAAGTCATGGATGTAACCACTTTGACAACTTTCCTTCTACAACGAGGACATGGAAATCTGGTGCTCATGATCGACCGCTTTTGCATGCCTGTGATAAACCATGGTTCATTAATCTTAGCATTATTTTTAACTACTCTACTTCCGCAGAGAATTTTATGCAGCTTCAATTTAAATCAAAGAGGCTCTACAGTTTTTCTTTCAAATAATCTAATGGAACAAAGAGGCGGCAGATGAAATGTAAAGGGCACGTGGACCAGGAGTTACGCCGAGGAGCTTCCTGATAACCAAGTCAAAAAGGGAAAGGCAAGCTGCACACATCTTCTTGTCTGATGAAATAAAGTTTGGTGGGAGGAACAAACTTCCCTCAGGCATTCCACTCCAGCCAGACTTCCAGCCACAGTGTGTGCATGAACACACGGACGAGCACAGGAGGCTTTACGGAAAGCAAGCAGGAGTTCACATGGGCACCCCTGGCTTTGCAATGCTGTACTACCTGAGCGGCGCTCAGAGTGTGTTCTTCATTTATGCGTGTTAGCTTCAACTTCTATGGCATTCAAAACAAAACAAGACAAAATCATTAACGTACGTGTGGACCCAAGCGACAAGTAACAAGTTGCAAACTTTGAATATTCGAAGAAAAATAACAATTACTGCAAGGTTTGGAATTGTTTTGTTCTTTATTCATCTTTTCATGAGTTTTCTGATTATTCTATTGATTTTCCTCAAAACTGTTAACATTTAATAACTAGAAGCACGTTTGGGGTGTATGAGAACTCCACATCCATTAACAAGTTGCATGCAAAAAAAAGTGGCATTTAAAGATATATTTTTCTTTAAAAATCAATAAATAACTTCTACTGGCTCTAAGAGAGATTGAAAAAATGAAATCAGCTTTTATTTTATTACAAAACTGACATTTTCGGCACTTACCTGAGAGAATACTATGAGGTTTGTCAGATCATTTGCAGATTTTGAAATATTTGTGTAACAATGTTTTATATAACACTGATAGTGATTGCCCAGGGACAGAAAGCTCTAAGCAGATCTCCCTTTTATGCTCATCCCAATCACACAGGGTAACCACAGATTGACTCATTATCTGACCAATGTATTCATTCTGGGTCTAGATCACACCTCCCCCCCCGCCCCGAGCCAAGTCCTACTCGTCCTTCTAAGTCAGTTCAGCGACATAACCTCAGCCAGTTCTTCCCTTGTGTCACTGAACAGCCCACAGAACCCTCCATATAACTCTGACCATGACTATTTTACCTTTGATTTGCTTGTGCATCTCATCTATTGGATTACAGACCTCATGAAAGCAGGGACTACTAAGCTCTAAGCACAGTGCATGGCATAAAGGTGTTTGATAATTACAGAAGGAAGGGAGGCAGAGAGGGAAGGAGAGGTCATCTGTGCATGTATTTCAATATAGACACCTGTGCACTTGCCAGCAAAGCTTATTCAAATCAGTTGCTTATGTAACTCATTCATTCAATTCATTACTCAATCATTCAAGTATACACTCACTTCGGTAAGGCACGTCTCTAGTGATCACTGTGATGGAGATACTGCAGTGAATAGTACAGGGACAGTCCCTGATCTCATGGACTTTACATTCAACTTTGAGGAAATAATCTGTATAATTGGTTTTTAAAGGCAAATACAGGCACAAGAGGAAGATGAAAACAGATCACAAGAACTGGAAATGTCATTACTCCTCATAACAGAAGAAACTGTGGTAGCTAAAGATATCTTGGACTGGAGGTGATACTCTAGGGATACCTCTGGGGCCGGTGGAATCCGTCCCTCATCCCATATCAGTGTCATATACTCCCAGAATAAAGAATCTCACTCTATCAAATGTCACCGAGGTTTAGGGAGTCACCTGGGTTTTGTGAACCCTTGGCAGAGAAATGGAAAAGCTGAGATTATGTTTCCAGCTACCATCTGTCAAGGGACTGCAGCCAATCAATCAGCTCACATTTCAAAGCTTCATTTCACTCCAGGAGTAACCAGAAGACTGAGTCTGAGACATAATTAATTATCCCTCAAGGCAACTGGACACACTGAATTCAAATAATATTCCTCAAGGAATTAAATGGTGGTTAGAAAATAAGAATGAAATAAGACAAGTTTGGTGGCTCATGTCTCCTATTTTCACCCAGTAACAAGGCCCAAGGGTCTGGGGCAAAGAACCTCTCTCAGAGATGACGGTGATCACTTTTATCTATTTCTGGCTTTCAAAGAAGACAGACCAAGAGGAGAAAAACCGTGCAAGCCCACATGGCATCGCCAGTCATACTCTAATCTAGATCCAAATGTTCCAGGGGCAGAAAACAGGTGAGGTAAATAGATGATTTTTCAAGGTCTTGTCTGACTCTGTGTTTCTGAGCCCAGTGGAAAACTAGACCTAAGTTACTAATAGCATGGAGACCACCAATAAAACAGCAGGGCTAACCAGCAGCAGGACTCTGTGCAAGTTGCACAACATCTTTTTTTTTTTAAAGATTTTATTTATTTATTTATTTATTGGAGGGGGTGGGGGGCAGGGGGGAGAGAGAGAGAGAGCGCACGAGTCGGGGGAGGGGCAGAGCGAGAGGGAGAAGCAGACTCTCCGCTGGGCAGGGAGCTGGACGCAGGGCTCGATCCTAGGACCCTGAGATCATGGCCTGAGCCGAAGGCAGATACATAACCAACCGAGCCGCCCAGGCGCCCCTCAAGTTGTGTAACTTCTTTAAACCTTCCCCAGGCTCTCATCTAGCAAATGAGGTGACTGAGAGAAATGAATTGACTCTTCCAACTTGAAAACTTTCTGATTGTTAACACTGATCCTCGTCAAACTGGAACTAGCTCTCAACTGGTAAACGACTGGTGGAGAAAATGTCCGTGAGCTCTTCCTGCACAGTAAAGCCAGTAACTACAGACCAAGGACGTAATGGAGCTGATCCTTCAGAGGTGGGCTATCAGTGCTCGCTAGCCAACGGAGTCCCTGACAGGGAGCTCCAAAGCCACAATAAGGCCTTTGAAATGAGCTGATGTCGTCCAAATTGTAGTAACATGTTCCTGACCTTGAGGATCCTTTTCCTGCCAGAAGGAGTCACCGAAACAAGAAGAGAAGGCCCCTTGGTTTGCTCTTCTGGCAGATTCTCTTTTCTGTGGTGGCTGCTGAATAGAAATCCATTATCCCCTGCCCATCTCCTTCCCAAATGGAAGACAAAAGAAACATGTGCAGCATATTAAGTAGCGAGTTCAATTTATAAATTATTAGGAACATTACCTCCCCTTGGGGGTTTTCTGAAGTCTTTAATCGTGTGGAAATGCTTTCCAGTTGCCACGGGCCACCACGTTAATTAAGAGGCCTCAATATGTCCTCTGGGTCTTCTGACGTGAATTGCACATCCCACTGGCAAGGGACAGGCTTGCCCTGCCTTGTCAGCCTCTCACCGGGGCATGATACTACCTTAGCCTGCAGCCATGAGATGCGTCAGGACCCCTTCCTCAAGTTTCCAGGTGCAAGTACCCAGAGATCAGGGATGAAAAAAGATGCCCCCCCATGACCTTCTCTCATTAAAATGCCATTTTGCAGGGGTAAAGATAGCCTTCCATAAGTAAGAGACAAACTCTAAGACTAAGAGCCTTCTAGGTTAGGCAGGCTCACATCTGAAGGCCCTTCCCACCTGAAGATGCTATGAATGAAATTCTTCTCAGGAGGAGACTCAACTTTGTAGCTTTTTAATTTGTTTTTGGTTTTTCCCAGGCCTAAACATTTTAATTCTGTTAGGATTGATCACCATCTTTCTTCTTTAATACACGAAGTTTGTCTTCAATTTCTTTATGAGCCTTCAGGAGTTTCATTAATGAGAGCCTGAAGCCCTATGGGGAAAGTGGCTGGAGGCTAGCATGCTGGAGTCGGACCGGGCTACTTCAAGTTGTCCTCTTTCAGGTTCTTTTTATAGAACTGCCTTTTTGGTTCTTGGGAGTTTTTCTTGCCTCAGAACCTTGACTTTGCTGTCCCAGAGCAAAAGCAAGAGTGTATTTGTTCATAAGGAACTCAGAACTCTCTGATCCTCAAGGGCTTTGGGAGCCTATTGTTTGCCTTAATGAGAATGCCAAGGCCATGCAGCTGGGGGAGGCGGGGAGCCAGAAGCAGCTTGCTGTAGGCGGGGTGTTCCCAGTCCAAGGCTACCCTAATTCCCAAGACTTGCCTAGATCTCTGCAGAGTGGAAAGGCCGGGAGGAATCAGGATACCTGACAAAGCTGAGGTCCTCCCGTCCCGCCGGAGATAGATGGAACCTGTGCACCAAAGGCAGGCTGGGAGATAAAGGGGTCCACGGAGAAGCAAAAGCACTCCAGGTCGCTGTCTCAGCAACCCATGGGCAGAGCCGCGTGAGACAGGCTCCCTCCATGGGCTATGTGCACCTGCCCTTCAAAGCTTCACAAGCCAAGCATGAAGCCAATAAATAAATATCTCCAGCTGGATAATGCTCAGTGCTTATTCCTGGCCACGTTCCTTTCCTCCATTCCTCTTTGTTTTTATGCAGTAGGTGATCTTGATGAAATAAAATAATAACAATAATCTGCTCCATTAGGACCAAACATTAAGGGAATTACTGAACAAGTAACAGAAGCTGGCATGGTATATGCTAATGACCATTAGGCTTTCACCCGCTTTCTCTCTGAAGATAATGGAGATGTTAAACCCCTCTTCCTCCCAGCTCCCAAAAGTCAGGCAGCCCAGCCCAAGGGGAGGTGAGAGGTCTCAGAGACCTAATAGCTCTGTGGGCAGCAGCTGGGGCTGAGCAAATGAAGACATTAAAGACCAGTCACTGAGGGCAGACCCTATGCAAGGTACCTGTGGGGACTCTGATGACCTGTCAGGATGCCAGTGACTTCAGATGGAACAAAGTGGGGGACAGAAGGGTGAGAGAATCAAGATGTCAAGATTTCCCTGAATTTGGTACATAATCACTTTCTGAACCAGTGGAGATTCAAAAGGTCTCTTTCCTCCGCCGAAAAAAGAAATGAGAGGGATCTTTAAAGGCTGTGCTATTCAGAGATGTTTGCTAGTCGAGGGACAGGTGGAAGGCCCTTCACGTTGGGTGCGGGCCCTGATCGTATTCCTGTCCCACACAGAAAGGCACAACTTTGTCATCACAATTGCCATGAGGTCTGGTGTGCCAGAGTCTAGTCACGTCTTCAGGAGCCGTGCCCAGCCTTCCTCCTCACAAAGGAATCTCCAATGGTGCAGTGTCTTCACTGGGAGAGGTGACAACCCTACCGAGCTGAGGGGTAATTCTGTGTAGACCTTGAAGGCTAAAAACCACCATGAAAGCATTTCTCAGCTTCTTAGAGCAATCCCATTACACATGCTTAATCCGCCCCCCCCCAATTACTGCCTTATTTTGTAATTCTATGGACATACTGCCTTATTCCTACAGTATTGGTGCAATGGAGGAATAATACCTACCATTTATAAAGTATTTACCATGTGCCAAACACAGCACCTGGCGAATTACATTATTGTATTTAATCCTACCAATACATATAAGTAGTAGAGATCACTGTTTCCATTTTTCGATGAGAAAACAGGAGATCAGAGAGGTTAAGTAACTTGCTCAGGTTTATGTGGTAGTTAGTACTGAAGCCAAATCAAGACTCAACCACTGATCTTAATGATGTTCTAAGACCTGGCTGAGTAGAAAGGGGCCCACCACTGGGCCTGGGCCCGCAGCCCCAATTCCCTAACTTCCATCTTCTCTAAATGAAGCCCTCAATGGCTTTGCACCTATACATGACCCTTAGGGTTCTACAAGTAAGGATTCCCAAATGTCTACACTGAGTACTGTCTGCATGGTCTGCCCTGGATGCCCCCAATCCTCCTCAGTTAAGTTTGATCACTGGGTTAACCAAATGCATAATTTCAAGCAATAATTTAATTGTGCCAATGGTGGCCATATTATCAGGCTGTCATTTTGACACAGGCAGGGAAAATCTATGGAGATACCGATCCTTGGGTAGAGGTTTTCTAAGCAAAATCAACTGTCTTCAGGGTTGGCAGGTACAGATGCTCGAGCATTTCCTTGAGCACTGTCTACTACACAGGCACACAGACTTCAGTGTCTTTGCCATCTGTAAGGCCTTATTCTGGGCACAGAGACCTAAGAGGAGCAGTGGATGCTTTCCACAAGAGAACAACACACGGAGAAAACAGACTGGGAAGGAAATGTTGGACTTGAATGCTTTCAGGGAAGCTAGGAACTGGTCACAGTCGGGTCACCTAAAGATGGCTGGCCAACAGATATGGAGAAGGCCTGCAGGTCGTATCTTGCGTTAGAACTCAAAGGATGATAATGGTCACTTCCAATGGAAGTCATTCAAACTACTCAAATCCAGGAGTTAGCAAAACCCTTATACACAGCTTTCTGCTCCTAACGGACCTCTAACTTGGAACTGACTTGACTCACAACGTGGAGGAGAACAATGGGCACCCATGGTCGCAGCTCTTGTAACGCTCCAGCTGTGACTCAGTCTTGGCATCCAAGGAAGATGCATATTAAAGCTGAAGAACTGTAGCAAAGGGAACAGGCAAAGGGATTAAGGAGAGCAGAGACACTGACATACAAACACAATTAGCGTATCCTAGGCCAAGATAGCTTCCAAACCTCTTGCTCTTGCCAACAAGCTTTGTCTGGTATCAAAGAGGGGAGGGAGAGGAAAGACTGACAGTCAAAAGAGTCTCCTCTTGGGCCATGTACTAAGTGCCATTGTTCTTATTTCTCCCTCTTAAAAAATGATTATAATTCAATTTTTCTCTGGAACTAATCAAGCACAAAATCTGGAGAAAAGGCCTGGTCTGTGAAGGCAATCTCTGAGTGAGACACTGATGTTCTCATTAGGGCAGGCTTCCTTCAACTACCAGCTCCAGCATCAGCAGCATTTTGTCTTTGGCTAACTATATTTTTGCAGGCAAAGCCATTATAAAGTCTCCAAATGCTTCCCATCATTAATTAAAAAAAAAAAAAGTTGCCCTGCTCTGCTTCCTCCCTCCCTGGCATCCTACCCACCCAGCTCTGCATGATGTCAGCTTTGTTCTTCTGGTTTTCCACGGATTTCTCTCTTGTGTTTGACTTTTGAGGGGTAGGTGATGTGGTTGACTACAGAATCTGACACCTGTAACTCAATTTCTTCATTAGCTGTCCATGGCTCACTTTGTTCCCAGCCAGATGCTAGCCACATCTACTAGGCCCTTGGACTCACCAGCCAAAGATGGGTCCAAGCAGAGGGAAGCTGGAAGCTGAGTCCCAGCCACCCCTGCTCTCCCCCCACCACCCCAGGGAGAGTGATCCAGTTTTGATTTACTGATCAGTGGCTGGATCATGCAGTGTGACTCCACAGGTCATCCTGATCTGGCCAGAGACTCTCCCGTGATACAAAGACCGTCAGGGGTTCTTGCTTCCAAGGCAACTGATGAGACAGACATCATCTTTCCAGACAATGCATTATTCTGTACCTGGGGCGGGCATGTGTTGCTGACCCCATGGGGGCCATTCCCCGCCAACCAACAGCATCATTATGATTTAATTCAGATCACAGTGTTCATGGGATTTCATTTTTCCACTTTTTAATAGAGGTGATTTATATTTTCTATTCTTAAGATTCAGTGTTATTGTAAGAGAGAGAGAATGGGGAGAGAGAGAGAAAGGAAGGATTGAGAGGGGGCAGGAAGAGAGGGAGGGAGAGAGGGGAGACAGGCATGGGCTAATAGGGTGTGTCCATGCCTTTGCCCTCTGCTTCCCGACATGTCCTCCCCCTCTCTACCTCTGCCTGAACCTTCACTCCCTTTCACGGCACACCAGAAGTCCCTCTCCTTCTCCAAACCAACTTTGATTTCTCCAATCCTCAGACATGTCATTTTCTCCACACTCCTAAAGCATACGTGGGCGTTTCTTAATTAATCTTTAATCCCTAATTCTTCTGTGTCCTATCCCACAGCACTGACCACATAGCAGGCAGAGACCCCAGTTTAAAAACTTACTACAGCCCCGGCCTCAGCAAAGAAAGTGCTCTGCTGGATTAATTACAGGGAAGCTGGCTTGGCCAGGTTGATAAAGCACAAATAGCATGACTTTCTTTTTTTTTTTTTTTTAAAGATTTTATTTATTTATTTGACAGAGAGAGACACAGCGAGAGAGGGAACACAAGCAGGGGGAGTGGGAGAGGGAGAAGCAGGCTTCCCGCGGAGCAGGGAGCCCGATGCGGGGCTCGATCCCAGGACCCTGGGATCATGACCTGAGCCAAAGGCAGACGCTTAACGACTGAGCCACGCAGGTGCCTAGCATGACTTTCATGCTGTTAATTGACTCAGACTTAAGACCTCCTTCTGGAAACCGGTCTTCACGCCTCTCTGCGGGCTCCTCCCCCAGTTCTGAGACTTTCCCTCATCTGCAGAGCCTCCCAGGAAGAAGTCAACTAGAGTAGGATACCAGCTTCCTCACCGACAAGACGTTCAGATGGGAGGTCCATGCTGCAGACCCATCACCCAGAGGGTATTAGCTGTGCTTTCAGAAGGAGTGATCGTTTCTATGTATCCAACCTCATTCTCACTTGTACCTTTTTGTACCATCAGCAAGCCACTCTGAGATGCCTGGGGTCTCACTTAAATCGACAGGGATTTTTTTCTGGAAAAACTAACTGGCCTGTACTTTGGATCTGACTTTCTTGCTGTACTCCACAGAACTTTTCACGAATAGAGTCTCATCACCAGAGAGGCTAAAGAAATTTCTCACCACATTTTTTTATTACTGAGATATAACTGACATGCAACATTATATTAGTTTCAGGTGTACAACATAATGATTTTTGTATATACTGGAAAATGATCACCACATTAAGGACAGTTATAAAACATCTATTTAGCACCTAATTATCAGAAGAAACTGTACTATGTGCTTTACAAAGGGAACGGTGTAAAGAAAGTCCCTTCTCTGGGAAACGAAAACTTGAATTTTTGTTTTCATTAATATAGGCATTATCTGTATTTATGTATGCACATATATTTACATTTATATTTCTGTTTCTGCAGAGCGATGGCAGGTAGGATGCAGAAGTTCTCATTAACTCCACTCTGTAGTGGCAAGTATATCCGCGTTAGCAAGAGGGCCACGTGCTGTTGGGACCAGCCCTTCCCAACAGTTTTCTCTGCCACCACACCATGATAAATGCGGGCTCCAAACTGGCTAGACCCCACAGGCACACCCAGTACCAGCTGTAACTCCAGTTTCTTCTCCCTCCGTCAAGAAACAAGACCAGACTGCAAGCTGAGTGAGAATGACCTTATTATAAGGCATTTATAGTGCGGACTCCTCTCTGATGGAGAAAAAGAAACCAGTTACAAATCTCGGCACTCTCCCCTTATTAGTATCAAATTCAGCTTGCCACACTTTACAATTGATGGGGACATGGCGCCGTGGCCGAGAACTGCAGAGGTGTGAATGCAGCCACGGAGGACACAAAAGACGGAAAGACAGGAGCCCCTTGCTCTGCCCAGAGGCGGGGTCGGTCCTGGGAGGAGCCCTCTAAATTTGTAACACTCGGGGGCACCACCCCAGTCCTGAAGCGGAGCCTGGAGCACTCAAGACTGAAGTCCTCACTCTGAAAATATTCCACAGTGATTTACTCAGTATCAACTAAAAACCAATCTGAAAATGTAATGTAAACAATCTGAAAAATTTGGGTAGATGATGACTGATAGACGGATAGAGACAGCCCTGTGACCTGGCTGGCTCTGGTGTGTAGTAGGACAGTCTTCCCTAAGCTTCCTGCTCCAGGATTATGAGAAGGGAGGAAGAGAGGTGATGGTTTGTGGGGAGGAGGAAGCCACACCATCAGAGAGGAGACCTGAATAAAACATTGCCCTGAAAGTCTTGCAAGACAAGAGCAGGTACGCTGACTGACCACCTGCTCCTGTCCCCAACAGCGCTACTTACCAGCCATTTAGCCCTTGGACCAACCGTCTGAGCCTCAGAGGGTTGGTCCGTGTGTCAGAAAAGCACTTGTTCAGCCTTCCTCATGCGCAGATGGCTGTTCCTTCCCAAAGCCCCTTCTGGCCTCCTAGCAAAGGACACAGAGATGTGCAACACCCTGCCCCACTCCCCAGCAAGAAGTTCACACTTGGGGAGACAGTGTCACACACAGACAATGAGGACCATGGCAGGAGTGTGCGCCGGGGACTGCACAGCACCACTCACCCCTGGCTAGAGAGAAGGGGGTCGGGACATTTCCTGGGGAAGTCATGGGCGAATTTTACAGAGTAGTTAGAAACAACCCCACTCAGAGGAGAGGAAAAACATTTTAAGCCAAAAGTAACACATTACTGAAATCACAGATGTATGACACAGCAAGGGAGATGCAGGTAAGGTGCCTGAGCTGGTCAGTGTGGTGGGGACAGAGGAGAAATCAAGGTGTGGTAGGAGATGAGGGCCGCTCATGAAAGGTTTACTTGGGAATTGGCCCTTCAGAGCGGAGGGGACCGCTCGAGGCCTTTCACCCACAAGATGATACTGGCCAGGCTGCATTTTACCAGCCACAGCCTGGGAGCAGTGAGATGGACATTCTGAGAGGACCACATGAAAAAGCAGCGTGCACGGGTGAGAGGAGATGGGGGCCTGCCCGCCAGCAGCAGTCTGCGGGCAGGGGAGGCACAGAGGGCTTCCACTGATGTTCAGAAAAGAAAACGAGCAGAGGTTGGTGCTGGACTGGATGAGTGGGGAGAGGAGAGGAAAGGGGACCTGGCCTGGAAGACGACGTTGGTGGTCCTGGTACCATGGGAGAGACTGGAGGTGGAGACGGCCTTCAGGAAGACGGAGGATGCATGTCATTTGACCCATCTTGTTCAAGATGCACATAGACCAGACAGACAGATAATGTAAGTCAGAAGCTGGTGGGAGAGAAGCCAAGGCCGGGGACAAGAGACAGTTATAAGGACCAAGTGAAAAAAAAAATGATACAAACAATTTCTACTCATTTCACAAACACCAACTGGGGATGTTCCTTGTGTGAAGTGTTGTGCTGGTAGTTGTAAGAAATATAAAGATGAATCAGACTCCAACCAGATCCTGCCATTTAGGAGTCTGGAGTCTAGTAGGGAAGAAAAGACTCATCAAAACTGCTTTTGGATGGAAACAGATACTAGCCAGAAGAGAGGCTCAGAGAAGACTTTCCTGTGGGCCCTGCCATAGGAAACCAAGGGGGAGGCATGGTCTCTAGTTGAAAGATGCAGAGAGGTGGCCAGGTGGACACATTTGAAATAGGACCTGAAAGAGACATAAGATTTGAATGCATACACATGGAGGGGGGGTGATGCAAGAGGACAATGCCACAGGCATGGCAGGTCAGGCACAGTGAGCAGGAGGGCACGGAAAAAAGAGTATCCTGCACAATAAGCATGAGGAGGAAGATTGAGATCATTCTGTCCCCAAATAATAAAATGCAATATGTGAGTAGATGATTTTCCAGTGAAGTAACTATTTTTCTCCTTTTGACTGTTCTTTCTCTGCAACCCTAGTGACCTGGAAGGATATTAGCTGGGTTGGGCAGCATTAGACAGAGATGCTGGTGCAAATTTCTGGAAGTAGAAACAGCCCTTTGAGCGCACTCACAGTATCACACAGGAAGAGTTACACGGCCCACTTCCCACTCCAACTTTTTTCATTAGATGAAATCAAGTGAAAATGAACATCAGATGCAAGTTCGATCAAAAAGGCCAAGGAACTCACAAAGGGCATGAAGAAGAGGAAGCAGGGAAGAGGAAGACAGCAAGTCTCCGGTGCCTCAGAGACCAGAGACGACCTCTCCTTCGAGGGAGAGGCAGGGAGTTGACTTGACTTGCTCTTGTCCTGATGCTATCCTGAGAAGTGGCAGGGCCCACGTGGAAGGAAGTCTGGCAGGTGCCCTGCAGGTCCCGGAACTGTTATTTGACAAGGCAGAACCCACTACCCTGGCAGGAATTTTCCTTCCGAAGCAGACTTTTCCCAACACACCGCTGCTGTCCTGAGAACACAGCGCCCAGGGCCACTGAAGCAATCAGGTGCAGAAGACACGTAAAACCACAGTTCAGCTGTGCTTGCCAGAATCACTCCACCTTCGGCTCCATTGAAGTCATTGTGGGCAGAAGGAGAAGCATCCTCTGAGAGTACTCAGAGCGCTCCGGAGGTGACTCTACCAGATGCACCAAAGCCCCCAAGCTGCAGGCTGTGGGCCCTCCGTCACATGGTCCAGGGGCCACTCCATCCTGCACCCCCCCCGGGGCGGGGGCTCCTGGAGCACCTGCCCCAGCTCGGGTGGGCGCATGTCCATGCAGACAGTGAGGAGCAGAGCTGGCTGAGCACAAGAGGCCCTGGGCCGCCAGCTCAGCAAATCCCAGGATGCCTGAGGAGAGGCCCCAGTGGGCCACGGGAAAAGGCTCACAGAGCCACCAAACTCCTTCCAACAGGTCAGCATGGTGCGAAGTGACAGCTCTCTCCCGGGGCAGAACCGCCTCCATTCAGCCCCACTTACAGGCACATAAACCCACCATTTTCCCCATAGACCATCATCCCATGTTCATAAAGGAAAAAAAGGAAAGCAGAGTTGCTGCAGGGAACAGAAGAGAGCTTCTCTGTATATTACTCTGAAGTCTGTTTTAACCAGGGGTTGCCAGCGTCCCCTATGTCCTTCACTTTCATATTCCTGGCATGTCAGACCTGGAGGCAAGTTGCAAGTTCATCCAGCCTGGGGTTCCCAAGGCACAGTGCCCACCACCCATCCACGCTCCTGGTCGGCACCATGCCAATGGCAGGCCAAAGTGGGAGACATTTTAATTTTATTATTTTATAAAATAGTATTTTTCCTAACCTGTAGTAAAATAATTAATGGTAACAACAAACCCATGATTTTATTGGCATTTTCATCTAAGGCTAAAATGAGTTCAAACTGGAAAAACCAGTCAATTTAAATAAAAACATTCAGCGAATACGAGTACAGATCAGAAAAAAAATACAGCACAATCTGAATGCCCTAAAGTTTTGAGAACGCTCATTTACAGTTGAGGAAACAGGCTCTGGAAGGTGAAGACGTTTGCCTGAGCTCTCACAGACTTTCCTGGGGAAAAGACCTATCACAAAAGCCTCTGACTTCTAATTCGGTGGTCTGCTCATCTCCCTGGCCCAGTATTGATCACCGTGGAGGGAAGAAGAGAAAATGCAGTCTAGATGAGTAGAGCTCAGTTGACTCACTCTGCTCCGGAAGTGCTGCCCATCCCAGCCACAGGTGGAATCTAAGGGAGGCGGTCGTGCCTGGGCCAAGTCTCAAGTGCTGAGGCCACATACTCTGGCCTGCAGAGCCCTAACACAGCCCGCTCAAAGCCCGGGGGCAGTGACCTGACTCCACAACATTTAGGGAATAAAAAGAATCAAATTGAATCAACAAACCCTCCTGCGTTTGTTCTGTGTGGCAGCTTACCTCCCTTTGTGAGAATGTGTCTAAGTACCAGAAATGTCAAATTCCGACATGCTCACTCTTACCCATCCCAAATGCTTATATGTATTAGCCCCAAAGCCTTCCATCTTCTTGCTCAGACAAGATACAAACGGTTGAGCCCCTTAACAAGCACCGGGTGTCTGATCCCATGTCTTCTTGGCAGCCGAACTCCCCTGAAGTTCACCTTCAGCAAACTTTGGCCTTGGGAGCCATGCCCAGAGGTCCCAGATACTGCTCCATGAAGCACCCACTGCTGTCAACCACAGTTCAATATATCAATTAACTGAGCATCTGATTCTCCCAAGTTAGAAGGCTACTTGACTCATCTCTTGCTATTCATGGATGTCAACAGCAGTGACAGAGGTATGGGGAAGATCATAAATAGGAAAGCAGCAGCAGGAAGCTCCTGACCTCCTCAGATGTGCCATGGAGGCTCCTGTGCAGCCTGCAGGAGAGCTACTGACATCAGCCTCTCATGTGGGCAAGACTTCCAATGAACTTGAACATGTACTTGACAGGGTATGCGATAAGGCGGTTTTATGACGTGAGGTCTTAAAATGCCTCCCTCGTCCACCTTCAGCCTCATAAGCAAGGCAGACAGACACCACTAACTCTTAAAGTCCTTATGTTTCACAAATCAAATGCATCATGACATGTCTGGAAGCATAATCTACTTCTCTGCATGCATGTACACTTATATTAGGTATTTTGGTCTAAGGGGCTGTTTTAACATACCTAAGCATTTCACAAAAGTCAACTGTGTATGTCAAAATCGAAACCAAGCAGGAGCCATTAGCTTCACAGGGGAGAAAAAACATTGCATATTTCCTAATCGGCACCTTGTTTATAATTCTCTTGTCAAGTCTAAGCATATTTTTGTTTTCATCAACTTTGTCTTTGCTAAACCCATCAATACCTCTCAGGAGAGTCTAATATGCTTGCATTTCACCTCAATTTGTGCCTTGAATTTGTAGCAAGAACAATCATTGTCAATGCCTGCTTTAAGTGACAATTATAATCAATCTACAGGAGTCTGACTTAAACTAGCAAACTACTATCTTTCACTCTGGCAAATGGACCCTATCACTTCTGCCAAGTTGTTAAGATTTTAGTCTCTTTTTAGGATCTGTAGGCAAAAGAGAATGTACTAGATCGGGATCAGCAAACTACAGCCTCTAGGCCAAATAGGGCCCACTGATTGTTTTATAAATAAAGCTTTATTGGAACACAGCCACATTTATCCATTTACTTATTGTATACAGTTACTTTGGCACTATAATGGCAAGATTTGGGTAGTTACAACAGAGTTCATATAGCCTGCAAAGCTGAAATGTTTATCATTTGGCCCTTCCCAGACCCCTGGCCTAATTTCCTGCCATTTATCCAGGTTAGGTTCTCTCTGTGGGCATATAGCTGCCAACATCTACTATACCCAAAGCTACTCTGTCTCCAGCAAGCACCTGTGAGTGTGGGCTTGAGGGCAGATTTAAAGGCAAATTTCATGTCTGTGAAAGAATCACAAAACTTTAGACACAGGCAGCATGAGCTGGAGGAAAGATAAAAGCCTTCAGAATAAGAACTCGGAGTCTCTCCACTAATGCTGTCCATGAAGGTCACCCACCAGTCTATGCCTTCTTTTCCCTGTCACGAATGCGAGTAACAACAATCTTAGTACATGTAGATACCTGAGCAGAAGAATTCCCATAATGACATCATTTGGTTTGAGAAAAAAAAAGGTAAATTAGTGAAGTTCTTCCAAGGAAGTTTAGAGCTGAAATTATCATCCCAAACCATAGGATAGTTGCTAGGAAACCTTGTAAACAATGAAACAGAAGTGGCTTCATAATGCCCTAGATGTACACGACCACGTCCCAGCTTCGTCACGGGCCCTCTCTGTTGCCCTGAGGTCCTTAATTTCCTCAAGTCTTGTCCCCGAGCACAAATCCTCTAGGACTCCTGTAAAAGGTTGCTATGATCTCAGCTGCTTTTCTGGCTCCCTAAGGTAGTGGGCCCCGGGGTAACACACGGCAAACAGAATTGTTACAGCCAGCTTGCATGGCACCCCAGAGTTTACCTGGTGAATACTTACTGGGCACTTCCCATGGGTCAGGTGCTATAGGAAGTGCTTAGTAAGAATCATCTCATTTCGTCATCAAAACAGCTTGAAGAAGCAGAATCTATTACCATTCCCATTTTATAAATAAGGAAAGTGAGTTTCAAGAGATTTAAGCAATTTGCCCAAGGACACTAGAAAATCTAATAAGTGTAGAACTAGGATTTAAACTGGTCTCTCTGATAATGAAGCCTTGCTATAAACTACCGCCCTAAAGTTCAATACCACTGGACTTAGAGTCTTCACTGGTTTCTTGGCTTCTCAATGATCTCCATTCAGAGCCAACCCCAGACTTCTTTGCAATGCTTAAATCCTTTGTTCCGTGCCAATCTTCACCTTTTGAAGGGGCTCAGAGACTCCACCATGATGACACCTTGCCCAGTTCTCTATGTGCTTTCCTAATTTTCATCACAGGAAGGGTTTCTACTGTGCCAGCTAGAAGAAGCAAAATTATTCCATAGCCTCGAAAACTGGAGAAACTGGTTGACCCTGATGCCACCCAGCAACACCGTTATAGCAGAATGAAGTCTGGAGTCAGATACACTTGCCTTGAATCCTGGCTCCACCTGTATGACCTTGGATCTGTGATTTACTTTCTCTAAGTCTCAGTGTTCACATCTGAAAAGTGAGAGAATTACCATCTATTTCACAAGGTTGTTGTGGGAGTTGATTGATATGATGCATGAAAATGATCCCATTCACTGTCTGGGACATAGTAAGGGAAATGTGAGCTTCATTACTAGGAGTATTACCAGTTCTTCAGATCGATTTAAACCCCACAGAGATTATGACTCCTGCTTTCAAAAGGACCTTTAGGGACTTTTGGAACTAAGCACTTAAAAGTAATTTGTTGGCTTCTATATCAAGTGAGCTAAATTGCTGAACAGAGTATTACATCATGTTGTTAAAAAATAGTATCCTTTTGAAAATGTGGCCTCTTAGCTATTTTCCTTGCCGTCTGGAGAAATGGGGGCAACTTAAGGCCTCTATGAGCTTCATGAAAGAGCATAACAAAATTGTAAAGAGAATGTAAAACATGTAAAGAAATGGAAAAGAACACTCCACCTGGCTCCTAGTTCTGCCAGAGGCCATCCTCAAATATTAAGTGTTAATAATATGATTAAATGTTCCTTGAAAGCAGAATGTTGTCTTATTAATTTTCTATCGCCTTAGTAGATATACATATGTGTGTGTTTGTATGTGTATATGTGTGTGTGTTTATACCTGAAGCCTAAGAGATACTGGTAAAGAATCAATATCTAAATAAATGAATGAGTCAATGACCTTTTTAAATCAATGATAGCTCAATAGTGCTTTTAAAACATTTTTTTTAAACTTACTGCAAAAGTGTGAAAATATGTATACATAGAAGCCTAAGTTTATTGTTCTGTGACTTTCACAATTTTAGAGCGGGAAGTCCCTAACTGCTCTCTCTTCCCTTCCCTGCCAATAAGCCTGCTGCCAGCTGGGAGGTGTGTGGCTGAAGCCAAGGTTAGCAGGTGGGTGTAGCCAAGCTGAACCGAATCTGAGCTTTTGGGGTTAGCTGCCTGGTGTAGCCACAGGAAGAAAGATCTATATTCCACCTCGGTTGTGGGTCCTAGTGCTCACAGAGTTGCTAGTTTGGAAATAACGATGGGGAAAAGTGTCAGATGAGTCTCAGCAGTCACAAGTGGGCAAAACAACAAAAGCTGGTAAAAGGACATGTAATAAATACATATTGGGCACTCACTATTGTCCAAAATATGAGCTGGGTGCTTCTTAGAGTATAGAGTCTAGACTCTGCCAACTACCTCAATTTAGATCCTGGCTCCATAACCTAACAGTTGTTTAACTTTAGGTGAGTTGCTTAGCTTGTCTGGCCCTCAGTCCCATCATTTGTAATGGGATGATAACAAGCCCTACCTCGTGGTGTTGTGATGAGAATAAAAAATAAGACAATATATATTGAAAGTACTTAGAGTAGTTTCTGGCACTTGGTAAATATAAAATAAAACTGCGATGATGATGATGATGCTGGTGGTGATGGTGATGATGATGGTGATGATGGTGATGATGGTGATGATGATAATGGTAATGATGATGATGGTAATGATGGTGATGACGATGATGGTAATGATGGTGATGATGGTGGTAATGATGGTGATGATGATGGTGATGATGATGGTAATGATGGTGATGGTGATGATGATGGTAATGATGGTGATGATGGTGGTAATGACGGTGATGGTGATGATGGTGATGATGATGGTAATGATGGTGATGATGATGGTAGTGATGGTGATGATGATGGTGATGATGATGGTAATGATGGTGATGATGATGATGATGGTAATGATGGTGATGATGGTGATGGTGATGATGGTGATGATGATGAGGAGGAGGATGATGATAAAAGCATCTTTCGGTCCTCCAAACCTCTCTACAAGTGTATGCCCATTGTATTGAGCAGTTAAATCATGGAATCATGGCTTCTCAGCCTCTGCTAAAGAAAGTGGTCCTGAGCTGTGCCTGGAGCAGGACTAGTCATGTTCTGTGCCAGCTAAGCCAACCTCCACATAACAATAGCCCACAGGAGAAGGTGAGGGTTACATCCTCCTATGGAATAACTTGATAGGAAAAGCTCTGAACAAACAGGAACTGCAGTCACTAGCTGGTCCCTCTGCTTGTGTCCCTAAGGAATTAGAATACGTGGAGGAAAGCAGGGAATCTGGCAGCTGCGTGGACAAAACTGGAAACATTGCAAAGCTGCAGGGATCAGGAGGGGTCATAAGTGAAGGTGATTTGATGAGTAAATGGATAGTACAAACATTTAAAAGCATCAAAATGGGGACGAGATTTACAGAATAGACTGGACAAAGGAACTAATTCATGGCAACAGGAGCAATGGAAACAGACGCCAAAGAGCCAAACCATGAACTGCTGAGGCTGGGGGCTGACAGGATGACTCGGACCCTGCACAACCTTCCAGCTCCAGGCTTCATGAAATTCTGCTCTAGGGATTTCTTTTTTTTTTTTAATCCAAAGATACCTGTCTACCTTACCTCTATGTGAATTTCTATAGTCAAACTCCATTACAGAGAAGGCCTGAGTGGATTTCCATTTTTTTGAAACTAAAAAGCCTAAGCAGTGACTGTATCCATTTCACAGATTAAGTGGGAAGCTTCCAGAAAGGTCAATGGATGACCTTAAGTGGTAAAGCCAGGTTCTGGAGTTCATCTTCCAACCCTAAGCCCAGTGTTTCTTTCCTACACAACCCAGCTCCCCCTCTATAGGAATACGGGAGGGCAGCAAGCACGCACAATAGCTCAACCACAGGAACGGCTGACGGACTCAAAAGTACCTGCACCTAATGAGCCTTGGCAAGAGTTGTACAGCCAAACCATGGTGCCAGGTGGGAAGGTTTTATAAACCAACCCTCCCTCAGCACTTGGGATAGCCCCCAAATGGGCTCTGGCATGTCATCTTTCGAACATCAGCCTGTCAGCAACAACCCAAGAGCGAGGAGGTTTTGCTTGTAGGGACCTTGCTGATTCTTTTAGGAACTGCTCACCATTTTCATAATGGAAAGCCAAGTACACAACGATGGCTTTGGCAAGTGGGGGGATGGCCATCATGCCTCATGATGGATGGCTTGAATTGCTAGAAAAGTTCTTCGGACTGACTCAATCATTACTCTAGTTCTAGCCTTTGTGGTAAAACAAGTTATGTTTAAACTCTTCCATTTCTTTCTAAAGATCAGAAGGATTGGCCCTGATAAATTAGGGCATCCTCAGTTGAACTGAGCAAATGATATAAATTGACAATAGAGATGTAAAAGTGACCCTCACTAATGAATTCGCTAATCAACTTCTGTAACCTATTAGCTAAAGGCAAAAGGAACGGACAGAGAAAACATCTAGCTCTCCTGTGCCCACAGACACTTAATAATTAACTGATGGTCTTGGTGGCACATAGAAATGACCATGCATAGAACTGCCCTTCCCTGCCCCTAGACATGGCTAAGCTTTAGGAGTGCAGTGCAGACAGCTTCCAGCAAAGTAATGCAGGATGCGTAGGCAGCTGAACTGAACTTGAGTAAGGATGCACACCAATTGTCTACAGTTCTAGAAACACAATCCTAGGGAATCCCATAGGTACGTTCCCTTAGCTTTGTACTGATTCAGCCCAAGTGTTACATCCCCAGGATGGAACTTCTCTGAAGTGCCCATTCTATTTCCTGGACACTGGGACTCCACAGCAGCACCTGTGGCCTCTTTTGTCCCAGAACCTTGTTCTTTACACTGTTTCTGCCTGAAGAAAACTGTGTGTCCAGGGCTCACCTGGGGCTCCCAGAAACAAGGTGCCTAGAAACACCCGAGGAGCCAGCAGTTGGGAGGCCACAGGAACCTACAGACACTGGCCAATGGGCTCCACCCAGCCAGGACTAGAGGTCTTGAGCGGCACCCAGCCTTCAGTGATGGGCTCTAGTCACACAGTCCTCAGGGAGATCGACAAATGCTCAAAGATTATTTTTTCCCACAATTGTGAATTGCGCCTAAGAAGGCTGAACTATGAAAGATTATCTAACCAGTGGGAGATAAGACCACAAAATACATATATCAAACTGAAGCATTTTTGAAAGGTTACTTGCTGTGAAAAATATATTTAACCAACCTATATGCATATAGGAAGTCTATTAACACCACCGTCTTTAATTACAAAGATGAAATATATAGATAATACATTAAAATGCTATTATGCACCATTCAAATCTTTTGCATACATTAAGATGCAAAATGTGGATCACATGGTAAATTAGCAAAAGTACAATATGGAAATTTAAATCCACAGAGTCTGAATAGCTAATGTAAAGTCACGTTAAAACCCGATGTTCTATGGAGTAAACAATTTGCTTATCACTGAAAAATTCTTTTGACTTTTGGATTTAAATTCACACATCAATTTTCATTTGATGATTTTGCTTTCACTTATTCAAGAGTTTGCAAAAGAGTATCCCTGTGTACCTCAGTAGTTTTAAATGTCAATTATCTTGCAAAATTCAAAATAAATCTCTTCAGCCTCGTTGGAATTGTGCAGGAGGTTAAAACCCATTGTTTGACAAGCAATAATATACGATTTCAGGAGGGAAAGAGTACCTCTTTAGAAAAAATAATTCAAAAATTTTAGGATGTGATTGAAAAATAAGAAAAGCAAAAGGTTTTTCAAAGTTTTAAATTGCCAAGTTCCCAGCTGAGGTATTGGTTTTCTGCAAGCCCACAATTTTGCTTATGGTATATTTATAGTGAGCACAGTGTAAGAGAGAATTCACCAATTCTCATTCATAGAGTGTCACATGGATACAGAAAAGGTTTTCCTTTGCCTTTCAGTCTCTCATTACTTATACTTTGTGTTTAAAACTAAACATGGTAAATGCAAAATATAAAAATAAACAGTGGTCCCTGCATTGAGGCAATATGGATGACAAAAGTATAAATACAAAATGAGAGAAATGTAAACCTGAAGGTTTTCACAGAACCATTAATTCCCTCAGCACATATTGGAAATATTTAGAATTACCAGTTAAGCTTTTAAATATACATTTTCTTAACAAGAGAGAAAAGGTTGGGTGTATTCATGTTTTGATAATCACCTTAACTTCTCTCTTTTTTAAATTATGTTATTTGGATCCAAACTGAAAACCGCATCAGTATCGATCATTATAGTTAATGAAAAATAGCTCTGCTATTGTCATTTCATAACTAACAGGGTTTGGGTAATAAAATTTCATGTAAGTGCATTCTGCTGCCCAACAGCGTTACTAGTCAAAGGACCACAAAATCTTCCGACATTTATAATGCTCTCTTTCCAGAGGCCTCAAATGGCTGCCTACTTTACCTCCAAAAGATATGGTATAAAGGGTATCAGATAAAGTCTACCAGTCCCTGAGTCTCTTAAGAAGAAGCCATCAGAGATTCTAGGAATGACACCTTCAAATGGGATACTCTCAGGCTTGATTTCTAAGCTGAGGGCAGACACACAACTTTAGACTTTGAAACTGTCTAGAAAAGAATATGAAAGATAAGAGAGGCGATGTGCGAGGGTGTACAGCATGGAATGAGAATGGGGCAAGGTAAGGCGGCAAGCCAGGCTGGAGGAGACTCCATTGACCACACCATCTTTGACAAGGATGGGAGGGAATACTTATATCTTCACTTTCCCCTGGGATTCTTGTTTTCTTACAGAAGTCAATGGCCTTCCTGAATTTTTCATAGAGATGTGGGCCTATCAACATCAAAGAGGTCAAGCCAGACAAACACAAGATTTGCCTGCCCCTACTCTTTGCCCATGCACTTTTAACCTCTCTCCCCTCCAGCTTAATGAAAAATAACATAGAATAAACTAAAGTAAAGCTGCAGGAATAACTTCTTCCATTTTATTTGGAAGACAGAACGTCATTGTTGGCCTGCCACGGGTGACCAGTAGCATATGAAGGAAAGATTCAGAAAGGGTTGAAGGCTGACTTCTGTTCTCTTTCCATTTCAGTGCCCATGGTCCATTAAACCCTGCCCTGGGGTGGGGGGGGGGGGGGGGGGGGGAGGAGAGACATCAAAAAAAAAAAAAGCATTAGTAATGTAGGGCTTGTTGTTATATTTTAAGGGAACAAACTATGTCCTCAAATCCTTTGGCATCCTTGATCAGCACATTTCTATCCTCACCGCGACCCACCCCCACAAACATGCATGCACATATACACACATACATATATACACATATTTTTCTCCAGAGAACTTACTGGAGCATATCATTCTGAGAACAGAAAGTAGGATCCTTACTACACTAAGATGTGACGTAGAAACTAAGACCGGCTTTAGACTGTCTTCCCGTGGATCCTCACACTACTCCCCTAGCCCCCACCAAACACACCTTCCGACACATTGCCTGTCTTAACTGCCTGTATTCAGGGTCTTTCCTTCAGACACAATCACACCCGATATTAGTTCTTGGGACTCTCTAGACACTTTTCTACAGCCTAAACATTTCTTTGGTGTGATGACTCGTTCTTTGAAATGGTCTTAGACCAAAAGAAACACAATGAAACAAAAACCATCTGCGACAATGACTGTTTTCCACAATGATGGGAGGATGGGAATGGTTGGTGGGAAGTCCACCACTGTGCCCTTCTTTGCAATCAGACTGTACCATAAATGTGAAGACAACGGGGACTCTACATCTGTCACTCCAGTCAATGCCAGAGTTGATTCAGCTGATCTGCCTGCTCTCACCACTCTTTGGAAACTACAAGCTACATTAAAGAAGACCAGCTTCCCTGAGCAAGTAAATGCTAGTCTTTAATTAAGGATGTACAAGTAGGGTTACTGCCGTATCATAAAACTCAATTAATTTGTAAATGTGAGGCATAACAATCTCACTCACCTGCCTGCCTTCTAGCACATCTAAACACAGGTTTACCATTTGCTCTTCAAGGACTCTTTTCTTGACCATACAGTTTAAATAATGTAGCTTGTGTCTATGCAGGTAATCTATCAAGCCAGTTGTTCATGGGGACACCAGTTGAGAAAGAAGTAGAAGACTTATGTTCTGAGACTTTATCGGAGTTTTTTTTTATTATTATGTTATGTTAATCACCATACATTACATCATTAGTTTTTGATGCAGTGTTCCATGATTCATTGTTTGCGTATAACACCCACTGCTCCATGCAGAACGTATCCTCTTTAATACCCATCACCAGGCTAACCCATCCCCCCCCCACCCTCCCCTCTAGAACCCTCAGTTTGTTTCTCAGAGTCCATAGTCTCTCATGGTTCGTCTCCCCCTCCGATTTCCCCCCTTCATACTTCTCCTCCTGCTATTTTCTTCTTCTTCTTTTTTTTTTTTTTAACATATAATGTATTATTTGTTTCAGAGGTACAGGTCTGTGATTCAACAGTCTTACACAATTCACAGTGCTCACCATAGCACATACCATCTTAGTGGAGATTTTATGGGGAGAATTTCGATGCCAAATATTTGGGTGATGGAAATTTTTATATATCTGAAATGTGCTCAGTTTCTCCCAATCTGATGCACAAAACTAACTAGCATGTAGTGTTGGTGCCAGAGTAATATAGTTTAGACCAAGACCTAGACTGGTTTTCCGTAGAGTTTCATAAATGTGAAGCAACCCATGCCTTCCCCTACATATGGCCCATGAAGGATCAGTCCAGCCTCAGCCTGCTCTCAGGCTACCCTAGAAGTTAATTATGTGTTTGGTTTTACCAATATAATACTAATACATAAAATATCTACCACAAGTGAAACAAGCATTTTCTATCTCCACTGGGGAAATTCATTCATTTCTTCCACAAATATTTATTAAACATTAACTATGTGAATGCATTGTTCTAAGTGCTAAGAATACATCAGTAAACAAACACCACCAAACAAAACCCCTGCCTGCCATTGTAGCACTTACTTTCGAGTGAGATTCTAAAACACAGGTTCCTAGAATTTTAGAAAGAATCTTCTCATTTTCTTGAGGCCTCAAATTTCTAAGGAGAAGGGATGCTGATGGTGACATTCTGAGCTAGGCTATGGAGAAGGGCAAGTATGTATTAACATGCCCTTCGTTGTAAGAGGTGAGGAAGCCAAATGCTGACTTTCTCCCTGCTTGGAAAAGAGAGAAGAGGGGCTTGGTAGCAGCAAGCAGCTTGGCAACTCAGTCATTCCGCAGACATGTATGGAGCAACTATTGTAAGACATTCTGATATACTAGTTGAATAACCCCTTTCTAAGACAATCCACTGCCCCCATCTGATACTGTCTCTTGTCTGTAAAAGTCACACCATGTCTAGGCATGTTCCCAAAGAGAACAGCTGGGTAATGGTGGTACAGAAATAATTGCAACTTTTACTTCACCACAGGTGGAGACATTTCCCACAAGTGGGACGTTTACTTATTCACCTGATCAACGATCACTGTGCAGTGGGTTTTGTAGAGCTGTGTCTATGGCACGAAGTCGCTTCACATCAGGATAACATCAGCTATGGTCTAAGAGGCTGAAGCCATGCGGCTTACCATGACTGAGATATGCAGGATCCTCAGTTCCTCTTCTGCTGACTCATGCTGGGGTTCTTCCGTTGGGTCTTGTCCAGGGAGACTGGGGGCACCATCTTGGTGATGAATGTGAAAAAGCAAAGTGCCGTTCTCCAGCCATTGCTGTCTCCAGCGCACCAGAGGGATGTCCTCTGTGTTCCCTGAGATCTCTAGAGGACAAACACCAAAGGCACGGGTCAGAATTCCGACTGGACCAATCCGAATCTTATTCATCTTCTTCCTAGACAATGGTACCAATTAGCCAGCATCAGTTAAAGGCAACAAAGGAATCCAGCTAGAGTTAGGACAGGTTTACTGCTGTTTCGAATCTCAAGGAAGGGAAGAGGCCCTGAGAAAAAGAGAATGATTCCCCCAGAGGTCTCTGCTCCATAATCTAGCGAGCCAGGCTCCCACCCATTGAGAAAAACACCAAGGTGAAAATTCAAGTTCTTTCCCATATTTCTATGATCAATAGCATCCTTTATCCAGCACAGTTTGAATACCCTGATAACCCCCCGAGGTAAACACAAGGTTGTTTGCCTCTTGTAAATTTGAAAATGTGAGTTCCCTAGAAATTACTCCTAGACACCAGTGAATCTACCAAGGAGGGGTTTGGTAATTACTATGCTGAAAACTGGCACGTCCGGAAGAGCCCTGGGAGGTTACTGCAGAGCACCTGGGGCTGACGGAATATTTCTAAAACCACAATCATTTGCTGCATAGCCCACTGGAGATGTGTGATACTTGCTGTGGCAGGTGATGTTTTAATTCCCTTTAATTTTTCTCTCATCTTTGCAGAGCAGAGGTGGTGCATGTGGAGAAGGTGGTGAAGAAGTGGGCCCTTGTTACAGACAGAAGCGCTGGCCAGCTCTCAGGGCTCTAGATGGGGACAGTGGACAATCACCAATGATGAATAACAAAATACCAAAACCCTACTGTGCATCTCACATTGTAGGTGCTAAGCTACTGTTATAGAAGTATGCAGTTATTACGTGTCTCTCTTGCTAATATTCCTGAGCAATATCATATGGAAGCTTTGAGACATCCCACAATAGAGAGACCTGATTAATCTAGCCTTTCCTAAACTTCATTTGGCCCCCAAATCCTTTTTTCCTTAACAACTATTACCACCCTGGGGAACTAATATTCTGCTGAGCACACTTGGGCAATGCATGACTTTATAAAATTTCATTTTTTAAAAGGCATGGCTTCTTCTCCCAAAATTTATCACCTTTGACCAAAAAAAAAAAAGAAAATTCCATAGGCATAAAAAAGATTTAATAAGACACATTTAGAATAGTATTCTCATCAAGTACCACACCATAAAGAGGGAAGTAATTTTAAATATTTATGGAGTTTATAAATATCTTTCACTATTTGTAGGAGGACACAAATGATGTTGGGCTCTATTTATTTACTTATATATTTATTCATTACTTAACAGATATCCACTGGGCATGTATTATGCACCAGGCACTGTTCTAGGCACTGTAATACTAATCTAAATGAGTCCCTCAACAAGCTCTCCAAAGCAACCCACGCTGAGTGAATGTGAATGTGGCAGGTGTTACACCGTGTGCATAATGATACCATGTGGAAATGTAGAGGAAGAGAGTAGGCTTGCCTGGGTTGAGAGTGGAAAAGGGGGAGAAAAGTAACCTTTCAGAAGAAGACACTTGCGTTGGGCCTTGAAGGGAGAGTGGGCTTCCTTGTAACAGTTAGAGAAGTGGGAAGAGGACATTCAGACACTGATAGGAGAATTAGACAGAGGAGGAGGAAGAAGAATACTGTCTGGTCTTCTCAGGGTAGTTCATTGAGAAGAATTCATATGAGCCACAGGGTCATTAGCCTGTCTCTAGAAGACACGGATAGTATTCCCTACCTCTTCCTAACAACCTCCAGACCAGGGAGAAGAGTAAATGGGCGTGTGAGGGACGATGAGAGGTCAGCACAGACAAGACGATCAGAGCTCCCCTCCATCCTCAGCCCCTCGCCCAATTGCCTGGAACACTCCATCATCGCACCAGGATGGTAGGCTGCCCATGCTCTGGGAAGTGACTGGCACAAGCAGCCAGGAAGCTGCCGTGGGCAGAGAGTGTGACAATTGGAGGCTCCTCTGCATCCGGGTCTTGGTTTTCCATAGCACAGCCCCATTTGTTGAGTGAGGCAGTGAGTTACACGGGCCTCCTGAGTTTGCCATTCCTCTAAAGGAGACCTTCCAGACTTCCAGGTGAAGAGAGACCCTCGGGAGTGCTTCCCAGCAGCAGCCCTGCGACACGTCACTGCAAGCCCCCTCATCACAAGCCCCTTCCCAACCACTGGTCAAGCCTTCACCTCGGAGCACCGGGAAGATTCCTCCTGGGAAAAACATCCCTCCCCCAAGTCCTTTCTCTGCCACTGCAGTAGAAACCGAAAAGTCTCCTCACCCCTAACAAGAATCACAAGCATTAACAGTTCCTATTAGAGCACCTAACGCCATCATTAAATCACCCAGAGCCACACTTGTGCAGCCTCCCACCCACACCTGCTCTTAGCCAGCCTGGGATTAATTCCACACACATTGGGTGCCACTTCAACCCTTCCTGTAACTCTTCAGAAGGAATCTAGCACCTCATAACTCTAAAGCACTTAAACCATTTTTTTTTTTTTATTTCCCAGGAGACCCTCATCAAAAAGGACAGGCTCATTATTTCCATTTTAACTGTGGAAGTAAGGACATGTAAACACCCAGACCAAGGTCATGCCAGCCTGAATCAGAACAGGGGAGAAAACTTATCAGATCCTCTCCACCCCCATCACTCCAGACAACGTGACCTTTGCACAGGCGCAGGGAAGAGAAAGCACTTGAGGACAGAGTCCCTGTGGTATTCTAGGAGTTTCTGTGCTGCTATATTTTAATTTGTTGTGCAAAGTCTTAGTATTCTATGACTTCTTTTTAAATTGAGATCGAATTCACATACCATAAAATTTGCCCTTTCAAAGTATATTTGTATATTCACGAAGTTGTGCAACCATCGCCACTCTAATTCCAGAACATCTTCATCAGCCCAAAGAGCAACCCATGCCTATCGGCAGTCCAAGCCAATTTCTGAAGAGGAAGGCCTTCTGCTCCAGGGTCCTAGGGGTGATGGTACTAAGGAAAGAACAGGTGTGGTGGGGGTACTGACAAAATGCTCCCATGGGGAGGTGAGCTGAGAGCACAGAATCTCTGACTTTGGTTTCCAGGCCAGCCCTCTGAATTTCTTTATGAGTTATTCGTGCCCATTCTCATAGACAGTGATATCCTGATTTAGCCCAGACCAGACTCATTGTAGAGGGTAAAGGGTGAAGGAAGGAGGGCACCATGCCTGCCCATGAGGGTACCTGTCATTTTAAAAATTCAAGATAATTACAGAATGATAGCTTCTTCCTTGGCTTTTTTCCCTGTCCTGGCAGGATCTGACATGGGAGAGCTAAAACACTAAACCAGGAACTTATTTACTTATGCCATATCTGCCCTAGGTCAACCAATGAAAAATCAAAGGACACGGTAAATGTTTTGTGGATTTCATCACCAATGGGGCTGGGATAAGAGCTTGAAACACCAATGTAATCATGTGGGTCTGGATGTTAGCAGAGTATCTCAAGAAGAATGTCAGAAATTGCTCTACAATGTAAGCCTTCCCTGAGACTCCCAAGAAGCACAGATGGGAGGTGATGGTTACTCTACTACACGGCTTCCTGAGGGCTATGGAAGAGGCTCAGACAGAGCCTTTGCCACAGTGTACTCATAAAACAAGTGCCAACAGAAGCCTTGACAGCCATGTCAAGATACCGTGGTGGGATGGGCACCACGGCCACCATCACACCGTGGGACCAAGATCTCCAGGAAGGGAAGGCTCTCCTTACTTTCAGCGTGTCCATTCTTCCCCTACACAAGCTTCACATCTCTCAGCACCTCCCAAAATTCTGGAACTGCCTGGAATACACAGAAAGCAGGATGCCATTTATTCTTGTACACAACGAAGATTTTTGGAGCACACTCTAATGGCCACATTCAGCAAACTGTGCTAATGATCCCTATTCTCAAGGAGCCTTTGATCGAGTAAGAGACTGAAGACATGGCCATGACTAAGTACCTGAAGCAATAACAGCAGTGCTGATTGAGGGGATGGCACCCGGCTGGACAGAAACCCATGGGAAGGGATATAATGGGAAGAGATGCTGGAGGCAACTCCAGATGAAGAGAACAATGTGTACAATGAAACTGCAGGATGATGCTTATTGGCAGAAGGGTGGAGTTTGTGCAGAGGAGTTGTGGAGGACCAACAAAGGCTAGAGATGTAGATTGATGTCAACTGTGAAAGGTGTGAATGCCAGTTTAAAGAGTTCTGGGCTAATGGAAAGTCACCCATGGTTTTAATAAGCAGAGAAGTGAATGAGGCCACAATTTAGAAAGATCAAGCAGACCCAGAAAGAGAGTTGCAGAATGACTGGACTCAATCCCAATCTCAGGGTAACCTGAATCCTATATTCTGCAGGGACCAAAATATTGACCTGGAATTCAAGAGACCCGGGTCTAGACTAACTTTGAATGAGCTGCCTAGCTTTGAGTGTTCTCATCTGTGTAAGAGGGAGCTGGATAGAAGAATTTCAGATCCTTCTGTAACTTAACATTCCATGATTCTAAGTCCAGAACAGTGTGCTTCCCATGACCACCTAGACAGATGATCATTTCAACGTGCCAAACAATGTCCAATCTTTTTTCAGGTCGAACCCACACTCCACCTCCCATTTCCCACTGAGCACAGGGTGTACAGGTTTGGGAAATTTCATCAGAGCCTTTAAGAGCCAGGCCCATTTTCAGACTGGACCTCGGGCTAGTGAGAAAGGTTCTCATTCATGCTCCTGCAGATATGTGGTTTTTGAGGAACAAATGTTGGAGCTTCTGCATGTAATAAGGAACCAGGAAGATGGGACCTCAAGCAGAGACAGACATGCTAGAGAATAATCTGGGATGGGGAAAGGCACAAAGGAGAGTGAGATAAGATCACTTTTAAAATACCCTTAGTTATTGTTCTTTGTTTTTTAAGATTTATTTATTTATTTTAAAGAGAGAGAGAGAGAGAGAGAGCACGCATGCACACGCAGGGTGGGGGGAGGTAGAGGGAGAGAAAGAATCTCAAACAGACGCCCCACCGAGCATGAAACCTGATGCAGGGATCGACCCTACAACCTTGAGATCATGACCTGAGCTGAAATCAAGAGTCAGACATCTAACCAACTGAGCCACCCAGGGGCCCCCTTAGTCATTGCCCTAATGTTAGTTTGTGTGCTGTGAACTTGTAGCACTGTCTCTTTGTGGGGTTAGCTTAGGATACCCAAAGCTCGCTACAAAAGTTCCTTTTCCAGGCATAACCACTTCCTCACACAGTCCAAGTGCCCTGTCCCTTCTTTAGGTGTCCCCTCATGCTGAGCATCCCTGAACTGAGCTGCTAAGACAACATAGCCTGTTAGCAGCAGAATTTCCCCAAAAGACAACTTCATTGAGCACCAGATCCATGATGTCCTCTTTCAAAGAATTTGGCAATTTTAAGTCAAATGTGGATTTTAAATTGAGAAATTCTCAAAGATCCCTTCATTCACAGAGAAACTTAGAGTGGCTTTGAGTAGTCCTGGCTTTCTGGGCCCCTTTTTCACTCCTGGCGAGGCTGGGTCAAGCTGAACCCAGCTAAGTAGTAATGAGGTTGCTCAAGTGGTGAGGTCAAGCCAGAAGGAAGCATTAACTTGTCAATTCTTAGCCTCATATTGAGACATCGGATGAACTGACCATGCAGTCTTTCAAGGTTGAGGGTGACACCCCCGATAGCCATTACTGACTATCAGGATTTTCAAACTTGCTGTTAATCATAGAAATTCATCGTCCAAACCCAATCCCATACAGCTTCTGAGGAGGTTCCCCGAGAGTTAGAAAAGAACTCCATCAGTTCGAAGACAAATAAAATGCACTACCACGAAACTCCCTGCTGTTAGGGGACTGGAGGAGGGTAATCTATGCATTATCAGCTTTGCTTAGTTGTTTTTCTTTTTCTTTAAATTTTTTTATTCTTATATTATCAGCATACAATACATCATTAGTTTTTGATGTAGTGTTCCATGATTCATTGTTTGTGCATAACACTCAGTGCTAAACGCAGAACGTACCCTCCTTAATACCCATCACCAGGCTAACCCATCCCCCCACCCCCTCCCCTCTAGAACCCTCAGTTTGTTGTTTGTTTGTTTGTTGTCAGAGTCCATTGTCTCTCATGCTTCATCTCCCCATCCGATTTCCCCCCCTTGATTCATCCCCTCCTGCTATCTTCTTCTTTTTCTTTTTTCTTAACATATATTGCATTATTTGTTTCAGAAGTACAGATGTGCGATTCAACAGTCTTGCACAATTCACAGCGCTCACCATAGCACATACCCTCCCCAATGTCTATCACCCAGCCACCCCATCCCTCCCACCCCACCCCCACTCCAGCAAACCTCAGTTTGTTTCCTGAGATTAAGAATTCATCCTATCAGTGAGGTCATATGATACATGTCTTTCTCTGACTTATTTCACTCAGCATAACACCCTCCAGTTCCATCCACGTCATTGAAAATGGCAAGAACTCATTCTTTTGATGGCTGCATAACATTCCATTGTATATATATACCACATCTTCTTTATCCATTCATCTGTCGATGGACATTGTGGCTCTTTCCATATTTTGGCTGTTGTGGACATTGCTGCTATACACATCGGGGTGCACGTACCCCTTCGGGTCCCTACATTTGTATCTCTCAGGTAAATAAACAGTAGTGCAATTGCTGTATCGTACGGTAGCTCTATTTTCAAATTTTTGAGGAACCTCCATACTGTTTTCCAGAGTGGTTGCACAAGCTTACATTCCCACCAACAGTGTAGGAGGGTTCCCCTTTCTCTGCATCCCCACCAACATCTGTCGTTTCCTGACATGTTAATTTTAACCATTCTGACGGGTGTGAGATGGTATCTCATTGAGGTTTTAATTTGGATTTCCCTGATGCCGAGCGATGTTGAGCACTTTTTCATGTGTCTGTTGGCCATTTGGATGTCTTCCTCGGAAAAATGTCTGTTCATGTCTTCTGCCCATTTCTTGATTGGATTATTTGTTCTTTGGGTGTTGAGTTTGATAAGTTCTTTATAGATTTTGGATCCTAGCCTTTTATCTGATATGTCATTTGCAAATATTTTCTCCCATTCTGTTGGTTGTCGTTTGGTTTTGTGGACTGTTTCTTTTGCTGTGCAAAAGCTTTTTATCTTGACGAAATCCCAATAATTCATTTTTGCCCTTGCTTCCCTTGCCTTTGGCGATGTTTCTAGGAAGAAGTTGCTGCAGCTGAGGTCGAAGAGGTTGCTGCCTGTGTTCTCCTTTAGGATTTTGATGGACTCCTGTCTCACGTTTAGGTCTTTCAACCATTTGGAGTCTATTTTTGTGTGTGGTGTAAGGAAATGGTCCAGTTTCCTTTTTCTGCACGTGGCTGTCCAATTTTCCCAACACCATTTGTTGAAGAGACTGTCTTTTTTCCATTGGACACTCTTTCCTGCTTTTTCGAAGATTAGTTGACCATAGAGTTGAGAGTCCATTTCTGGGCTCTCTATTCTGTCCCATCGATCTATGTGTCTGTTTCTGTGCCAGTACCATACTGTCTTGATGATGACAGCTTTGTAATAGAGCTGGAAGTCCGGAATGATGATGCTGCCAGCTTTGCTTTTCTTTTTCAACATTCCTTTGGCTATTCAGGGTCTTTTCTGGTTCCACACAAATGTTAGGATTATTTGTTCCATTTCTTTGAAAAAAGTGGATGGTATTTTAATGGGGATTGCATTGAATGTGTACACTATTCTAGGTAGCACTGACATCTTCACAATATTTGTTCTTCCAATCCATGAGCATGGAACGTTTTCCCATTTCTTTCTGCCTTCCTCATTTTCTTTCATGAGTATTTTATAGTTTTCTGAGTACAGATCCTTTGCCTCTTTGGTTAGATTTATTCCTAGGTATCATATGGTTTTGGGTGCAATTGTAAATGGGATCGACTCCTTGATTTGTCTCTCTTCTGTCTTGTTGTTGGTGTATAGGAATGCCACTGATTTCTGTGCATAGATTTTATATCCTGCCACTTGACTGAATTCCTGTATGAGTTCTAGCAGTTTTGGGGTGGAGTCTTTTGGGTTTTCCCATGAAGTATCATATCATCTGCAAACAGTGAGAGTTTGACTTCTTCTTTGCCGATTTGGATGCCTTTGATTTCTTTTTGTTGTCTGATTGCTGTGGCTAGGACTTCTAATACTATGTTGAATAACAGCGGTGATAGTGGACATCCCTGCCGTGTTCCTGATCTTAGGGGGAAAGCTCTCAGTTTTTCCCCATTGAGAATGATATTCGCTGTAGGTTTTTCATAGATGACTTTTATGATATTGAGGTATGTACCCTCTATCCCTATACTCTGAAGAGTTTTGATCAAGAAAGGATGCTGTACTTTGTCAAATGCTTTTTCTGCATCTATAGAGAGGATCATATGATTCTTGTTCTTTCTTTTGTTAATGTATTGTATCACGTTGATTGATTTGTGGATGTTGAACCAACCTTGCAGCCCAGGGATAAATTCCACTTGGTCATGGTGAATAATCCTTTTAATGTACTGTTGGAGCCTATTGGCTACTATTTTGGTGAGAATTTTTGCATCCATGTTCATCAAGGGTATTGGTTTGGAATTCTCCTTTTTGATGGGGTCTTTGTCTGGTTTGGGGATCAAGGTAATGGTGGCCTCATAAAACGAGTTTGGAAGTTTTCCTTCCATTTCTATTTTTTGGAACAGTTTCAGAGGAATAGGTATTACGTCTTCTTTAAATGTTTGGTAGAATTCCGCTGGGAAGCCATCTGGCCCTGGGCTTTTGTTTGTTGGGAGATTTTTGATGACTGCTTCAATTTCCTTAGTGATGATAGGTCTGTTCAGGTTTTCTATTTCTTCCTGGTTCAGTTTTGGTAGTTGATACATCTCTAGGAATGCACCCATTTCTTCCAGGTTATCTAATTCACTGGCACAGAGTTGCTCATAATATGTTCTGATAATTGTTTGTATTTCTTTGGTGTTGGTTGTGATCTCTCCTCTTTCATTCATGATTTTGTTGATTTGGGTCATTTCTCTTTTCTTTTTGATAAGTCTGGCCAGGGGTTTCTCAATCTTGTTAATTCTTTCAAAGAACCAGCTCCCAGTTTCGTT
The DNA here is from genome assembly GCF_009762305.2 of Zalophus californianus. NCBI lineage: Eukaryota > Metazoa > Chordata > Mammalia > Carnivora > Otariidae > Zalophus > Zalophus californianus. The sequence continues at coordinate 50,287,710 of NC_045604.1, read as the reverse complement.
GATGTGTTCTACTGTTCTTTTGGTTTCTAGTTCATTGATTTCTGCTCTGATCTTTATTATTTCTCTTCTCCTGCTGGGTTTAGGCTTTATTTGCTGTTTTTTCTCTAGCTTCTTTAGGTGTAGGGTTAGGTTGTGTATTTGAGACCTTTTTTGTTTCTTCAGAAAGGCTTGTATTGCTGTATACGTTGCTCTGAGGACTGCCTTTGCTGCATCCCTAAGATTTTGAACAGTTGTGTTTTCATTTGTAATGGGTTCCATGAATGTTTTTAATTCTTCTTTAATTTCCTGGTTGACCCATTCATTCTTTAGCCTCCATGTATTTGAGTTCTTTCCGACTTTCCTCTTGTGATTGAGTTCTAGTTTCAAAGCATTGTGGTCTGAAAATATGCAGGGCATGATCCCAATCTTTTGGTACCAGTTGAGACCTGATTTGTGACCTAGGATGTGATCTATTCTGGAGAATGTTCCATGGGCACTAGAGAAGAATGAGTATTTTGTTGCTTTGGGATGGAATGTTCTGAATATGTCTGTGAAGTCCATTTGGTCCAGTGAGTCATTTAAAGTCTTTATTTTCTTGTTGATCTTTTGCTTAGATGATCTGTCCATTTGAGTCAGGGGGGTGTTAAAGTCCCCCACTATTATTGTATTGTTGTCAATGTGTTTCTTTGCTTTTGTTATTAATTGCCTTATATAATTGGCTGCTCCCATGTTAGGGGCATAGATATTTACAATTGTTAGATCTTCTTGTTGGATAATCCCTGTAAGTAGGATATAGTGTCCTTCCTCATCTCTTATTACAGTCTTTGGTTTAAAATTGAATTTGTCCGATATAAGGATTTCCACCCCAGCTTTCTTTTGGTGTCCATAGCATGGTAAATGGTTTTCCACCCCCTCATTTTCAATCTGGGGGTGTCTTTGGGTCTAAAATGAGTCTCTTGCAGATGGCGTATCGATGGGTCTTGTTTTTTAATCCAATCTGATAGCCTGTGTCTTTTGATTGGGGCATTTAGCCCATTCACATTCAGGGTAACTATTGAAAGATACGAATTTGGTGCCATTGTATTGCCTGTAAGGTGACTGTTACTGTATATTGTCTGTGTTCCTTTCTGGTTTATGCTGCTTTTAGGTTCTCTCTTTGCTTAGAGGACCCCTTTCAATATTTCTTGTAGGGCTGGTTTCGTGTTTGCAAATTCCTTTAGTTTTTGTTTGTCCTGGAAGCTTATGATCTCTCCTTCTATTTTCAATGACAGCCTAGCTGGATATAGTATTCTTGGCTGCATATTTTTCTCGTTTAGTGCTCTGAATATATCATGCCAGTCCTTTCTGGCCTGCCAGGTCTCTGTGGATAGGTCTGTTGCCGATCTAATGTTTCTACCATTATAGGTTACAGATCTCTTCTCCGAGCTCCTTTCAGGATTCTCTCTTTGTGTCTGAGACTCGTAAGTTTTACTATTAGATGTCGGGGTGTTGACCTATTTTTATTGATTTTGAGAGGGGTTCTCCGTGCCCCTTGGATTTTGATGCCTGTTTCTTTCCCCACATTAGAGAAGTTCTCTGCTATAATTTGCTCCTTCTGCCTCTCTCTCTCTTTCTTCTTCTTCTGGGATCCCAATTATTCCAATGTTGTTTCATCTTATGGTATCGCTTATCTCTTGAATTCTGCCCTCGTGATCCAGTAGTTGTTTATCTCTCTTTTTCTCAGCTTCTTTATTTTCCATCATTTGTTCTTCTATATCGCTGATTCTCTCTTCTGCCTCATTTATCCTAGCACTTAGTGCCCCCATTTTTTATTGCACCTCATCAATAGCCTTTTTGATTTCGACTTGGTTAGATTTTAGTTCTTTTATTTCTCCAGAAAGGGTTTCTCTAATAACTTCCATGCTTTTTTCAAGCCCATCTAGTATCTTTAAAATCATGATTCTGAACTCTAGGTCTGGCATCATACTAATGTCCGTACTGAGTAGGTCCCTGGCAGACGTACTACCTCTTGTTCTTTTTGTTGAGGTGATTTTTTTCCGTCTTGTCATTTTGTCCAGAGAACAGATGAATGAGAGAACAAAATGCTAACAAGGTAACAACGTCCCCAGAAAATATACTCTAAACAAATCAGAAAAGACCTGAAACCAGGAGAAAGGAAAGGGAAAGAAAAAAGAAAGAGAAAAAAAAGAAAAAGAAAAAGATAAAAAAAACAAAAACAGAACAAAACAACAAAACAACAAAAAAACAGAATATGATCAAATATGATCAGGCTGGTGCATGGATCAGGGCCACACACTAGATTTGGGGTATATTTCGGTCTGTTAGAAGAAAGTGCCTCCCAGAATTTTAAAGAAAGAAAGACTTATATAAGGGTTGATACAATGAAGGGATGGAATCTGACAGTAAAGATGAAAATTATAAAAAAAAATTTATAAAAGGAATGATAAGAAGTTGTTTGAAAAAAGGAAGAAGAGAATTTAAAAAAAAAGAAAGAAAAAAAGAAAAAGGGGAGAGAATGTGATCAGGCAGGAGACTAGAACAAAGCCATACACTAGAGATTTAGGGTATATTTTCATCTGTTAGAAGAAACTGTATCTCAAAATTTTAAAGAGAGAACAACTTATATATATATGCCAAAAATAAGGGTAACTATTATGAAGGCATAGAATATGACTCTAAAAATGAAAAATATATTTTTTTTAAAAAGGAATTGATAAGATGTTGGTTGAAAACGGGAAAAAGAAAAATTCAAAAAAAAAAAAGACAGTTAAAAAAATTAACTTTGAAAGACTAAAGAATCATGGTAAAAAAGCCATGAATTCTATGTGCAGTATTCCCTTAGTGCTCGAGTTCTGCCGTTCTCATTGAGCAGTAAACTTGGTCTTGGCTTGCTGGCTGTTTTTGCGGATCTTCTGGGGGAGGGGCCTGTTGCCGTGTTTCCCAAATGTCTTTGCGGAGGTGCAATTGCCCCGCCCTTGTCGGTCCGGGCTGAGTAATCTCCAGCTTTGGAGGATGAGAGTGAAAATGGCATCCTCCCAATCTCCACCCCAGAATAGGTGAGAACTCGGGGCCCCACTCCTCAGTGAGCACCCAGAGAAAAGCAGTCAGCCACTCCCGTCTCCCCGGTCTCCGGCCGCACTCCGTGCTCACCCAGCCTGTGACCGAGTGTTTCTATCTCTGGTGCACGACCCCGTGTGGTCTCCAAACCCAGCAGATCCCTGCGGTGCGCTCCTGCGCCACTCCTCCCGGGGGAGGAAGAGGAGTCTCCCTGGATCTGCCACTTGTTGGGTCCCTGCTGGAGGAGCAGTGGCCCGACTGTCACCGATCACAGTTTATGGCAACCTCGAGCTGAGAGCCCGCTCCTTGGCTCCATCTCTGCAGTGGCTTCCCGCTCTGATACGCGGGAGCTCTGCCGCACTCAGGCACCCCCAGTCTTTCTGTGACCCTGAGGGTCCTGAGACCACACTGTTCCATGAGGGTTCCACCCCCCGCTTAGTCACTGGAACGACGTCCCTCAGCGGAGCAGACTTCTAAAAGTTCTGATTTTGTGCTCTGCGGCTCTATCACTTGCCAGAAGCGGCTGACGGAGGCCCCCTCCCCTGCAGTCTATCCTCCCGAATATCGCCTCAGATTCACTTCTCTGCACGTCCTACCTTCCAGAAAGTGGTCACTTTTCTGTTCAGAGAGTTATTGCTATTCTTTTCTTCGATCTCCTGTTGAGTTCGTAGGTATTCAGAATGGTTTGATCCCTATCCAGCTGAATTCCTGAGACCAGACGAAATCCAGGTCTCCTACTCCTCCGCCAACTTACTCCACCCCTGCTTGGTTGTTTTTCAATTCTGTTAAGTGTGATATTGTGACTAGCCCCATATTCTTTATGAAAAAATTCCAAGGGAAAGGGACTATCGCTAAAAATGTGCTATGTGAGAGGCCATTCTGAGTTTCCCTATGTGATGAAACTTATAAGCTCAGGACTTTAGCAGTGATAAGCCAATTGTTCCAAACTAAGAATAACAAATGGTTCTTGTCCATCAGTGACTATCATGAAGGTAACGGAAGGTAAGCCCATGATATCAATACCCCTTTTCTTCCATTCTTTTTCACTTTCCTTCCCACCCTACCCCCCACCTGCCCAATTTCAGAGTTTGAAAGATATGGATGGTAGGTGTAGTTTCCCACATGGTCTCATTATGGTCTTCCGACTGAAACCATTAACAGTGGCATTGACTTTCAACACCTTTGTAAGAAAATAAACCTGCTTAAGTCAGGGGTTAATAACAGAAGAGGATCACTAATTATCCTGCGAATCTTTACCCTGGTATCAAACGTGACCCAAGTCTTTAATGTCTCTGGAACGGCAGCCTCTAAAGACCCCAACTTGTTCCATAACATAATGACAGCAGCACATTAGTGTCCTGGCCATCTGTGAAGAAAGATAAGGGACAGATGAAGAGCAGACAAAGGAGAAGAATGCAAAGAAGAAGGACAAAGTCAAGAGCAGTAAGAAAAGGAGACGAGCCAGAGAAGCGATGCCCCTTGGGCTGAGTTGGCTGGGCTGCTACACCTCTCGCCACGGGAATCATCTGGAATGGAATTCTGAAATGATACAATCCCATAGCCCAGAGTGAGAAACCCATAAGATAAGATGCCCTGCTGGGCCTGAATTCAAGCAGCACAGATGCCAGAAACACCGATTGTTTGCCTGAAGTCTGTGCCTACGGAGGCTTAGCTTAGTGAACAACAAAATGGGAGACAACATAGGCAGGAAAATTTTTTGTCAAGATGTGCAAAGTCCAACTGGGACTGGGGCTATCATTGTGCTTCCTCTATTCAACTCGCTGTCTGCCATGGGGCTGTTTCGTATCATCTCATGGCTTGAGCCATGGCCACAGAGCTATGCAAGGAAACACTTTATAGCAAAATGGCTTAAAATTTCAAGAATCTCTTTTTCAAGTAAGTAGAACCTTCTTGACTTGCAGATTTGGAAGAGAAATTTTCACTTGTGGCCAGAAGAAGGATAACTGAATTTCTATTTCCTCTGCTTGGTGACATTTACTCTCAAAAAAGAAGAGTGCCTCAAAGCATTAATGATCCAGTGATGAGAAATGGAATGGCAGGCTGAACGGAGCACTGGATGGGGGAGCTGGGAGAATAAAGCTGCTATAACCTCTCTGGAGCTCACTTTTCTCAACCTCAAATGATGGGACCAAAAGGTGTCTAAAGACTTCCCATCTGTGATCATGGTATTCCATGACCCAAAACCACACATGACACTTTGGTTCTAGTTACACTCCAAATCAGGTACAGACTGAGTATATTTCTGTATGCCAACTGGATAAGACTCTGTGGAGGTTTTTCAAATCAGACTTTCCTCTTGGAGTCTGGGATGCTTCTAGCTCAGTCCAGCCTGTCAACTTATAGACTAGGGATTGGCAGTATGGACACTCAGGACAGTGACTTCTGGAAACTCTAGTCAGTGGTCCCCAACAGTAAAGAACCATCCACATATAGATGTCTCCAAATGGTTTCCAACAAGTTATCTACCTTGTATGTTTATGTGGACAAGGGTAGTCTCAGTAAGAAAACGTCACCTGATCTCTCTCGGCAGCCCCACCTTATAGAGCGATCCTTTAAACATTAGAAATGCTCACTTCCTTTAAGGCTAGCCACCCACTCCACTTCTCTTTTTCCAGAAGAGCTTTAAGATGGACTAAAATGAACCAACACAGAAAGCAAGAGTGATTAGAGAAAGAAAGAAGGACTCTTGACAGTCCATGGTTTGTTGTCTCTGGGGCTGAGTGGGGGTGGAGGATGCAAAAAAAAAAAAAAAAAAAAAACAAGGTAGATTTTAAGATCAGACGTGATGGAAAGCAGCAAAGCTTTCTATGGATGCTGCTGGAAGTAGGTCACTCTCTGCTACTCTGTGCTGGCATGAATAGAAATCAAGCAACTACACGAACATTCTATTTACCTAGCCATGGAGATGAAAACATTCCTGTGGCAGAAAAATGCAGCCAAAAGGTTCTGACACAACCAGAGAGATGAGGAAGCATTCAAATGGCTTATGATTTCATCCCAAATGGTTTGCTTGTTCCTACTACAGTGTTTCTCTAGATCTTTTCAAACCTCTGCAAAGAGTTTATCCACATGATACTCATTAAAGTCTCATTTGAAAGGGAAAAAAAAAAAGCCCAAAGCTCTTTGAAAAAGGCAGGGTTATCTGAGCCACAGATGTACTGGTAAGAAAAATTTTAAATATATCCAGCTCTATTCTCCACTACCACCTGACTGACCTTTGTAAATTGAGATAACAGCACGCATTTAACAAAATCTGACATCAAGTAACATGTGTAATAATATTTAAACTCCGTAATGTTAAAATATGTATTTATGGATCATTTCATACATTGTAATGAGAATAAGTCATTTTGAAGCCTGCAGTTTCATGACTGGAATTCTGATTTGAGCTTTGCAAGTCCTTGGGGGCCACATCCCTGCAGTCTGGCATTGGAAGCAATATGGATGCCTGGGTTTTGGAGAGCCAGGGCACTAGATGGATGCAGGGTGATTGCGAGGATACTGCTTCACAGACCCAGTGAGAGCTATGCTCCTTCTGAATCCTCTCTCTTGTACTTTTAGTCCTTCATTAACAAAGAGTTTAGTATTTGCTTTAATTCTGATCCCAAACTGTTTCAATGAACTCCCCTCTATGGCTTTCACCTTATGAAAGGGATGGTAAAGGAAAATGAGAACCACAAAAGATCACCTGGACATGACTTAAAAAGGAGAAAAGCCCACTGCTTGTCCTCAACCGTCTTGATTCATCTCCATTTCTAATTAGTGCTCATCCACTTGTATTTCTGTTCTTATCACCTGTGATTCAACTCAACGAGTAATGATGGACCTATTATGCACTAGCTCTGCTAAGAAGCCCTTCAACATTCACGAGCTACCTTAATCCTCAATGACCATTTAATGGGGGTACTTATATCCCCATTTTACAGACAAGGAATTCTAGAAAAGTCAACCTACTTAACCCAAGTTCACCCAGTTAGTAAATACTAATTAGGGAGGAAAATTCCTAGGACCCTTGGCGTCAAGGCTACTGTTCCTTTCCACTATTTCAATTCCCACTCACTCACTTTGCAAATCTCAACCCCAGGATAATATAAGTAAAGTGCAAATCTCAACCCCAGGATAATACCTGACATCTGATGCACACCAGTCAACATCAATGTCTTCACTGTCCTTGTTAATACTGTTTGTTGTTGTCATTATTAGAATCACTCACGTTAATTCCAGAATTGACTAATAATCCTTGACAGAGTTAAGCAAATGGTACTTTTAAATTACTCTAGCTGCTTAAGAGTTTTCATAAGTCCGGGAACCCAAAGTCCAGGAGTCGGCTCAGGTCCATGAGGAACCTGGGCCAAGTCATTCGTGGACATTTCTCTAATGCTTGCTAGCAAATGGAGCACTCTGTAGATATCTCTTATAAAACTCCCACCCACAGACCTCTGCATTAAGATCCAGCCGCAGGGATTCTCGCAGAGGGAGGCTGAGCTACCTGTGCCCATTCAAGGCTGGCACGCAAGGCCAGCTCCAGTGAGCTTGCTATCAGGCACGTGGCAAGATACTCCTGAATTCACACAGGCAGGCAGAGGGGCGTGGGAGTGGTGACTGTGGCCAAGGAAGCTGGAAGGACCAAATGGACGTAGTGTTAAACTAACAGTGGGGAACAAAGCTTTCTAGCTCATTCCTACAGACCTGTGAGCTCACCTTGCTGACCATGAGCATTGCCTTCTTGCACATACACGGCTGGGCAGGCGAGGCATCTCTCTAGGGTCTTCTCTCTAAACTATTTCCTCCTTCAGAAGAGGGGGGTCAAGTGACTTCTAAAGCCTCTTCTCACTCTAAGATTCCCTGATTTTATTTTCCATCTTTCTATGATCTACAATTGCCATACTGGGAGATGAACCTTAGGTTCCTACAGAGTGAAGATGAAAAATGGTAACAATCTTCCGTATCTCTGCTGTGTTATCCAGCCTGAGAAAGGAGAGTGGGAGGGAATTCTACAAAGACTCAAGCATGTGAAAAATTCCTTATTATAATCACTGTGTTATAACGTGCAAAGCCCTTTCTTATAAAGCCCCCTTCCTTTTCATTCATCAATCCTGTGTGGTAGGTTTTACAGAAATAGAATCAGAAGGCCAAAGAGGGTGAGTGACGATCGCAAGGGTTAGAGCTAATGAGACGGAGATAACAGGGCTCAAATCCAGCCTTCTGACTCCAAGCTCAGTGCTCTTTCTACCAAACGGTGCTGTCTACCAGAGTGATGTTTATTTATACTGAGAAATCATGAACCACTGTGCTTGTATTTCAGCTTAATGAATTAGATATACAGCAAGAGTAAACACTGTCAGGAGTTTGAAGAGTTTGGGTTCACAGACCCATAAATGAAATTGAGTTATTAACCAATTCTCACTAGTGTGCAAATCACATGGCAATCTGATGTGCTTCCCCTGTGACAGACTCCTTGGAGGATCAGATCAGCTTCCTCCTCTCTTCCAGTTATGCGTCTAAGGACTCTCTTGACATTGCCTTGGGCCCATTTCTGCAGGCTAATTTGTATAAGTGCTCATTACAATAGGGGTCAAGATGACCTCTAAATGATCTCCCCAAGGAACTGTGGATCTAGCCATCTAGTCCCCAATGATAGCAATTTAAGGGAATATCAGGTCCTTTGATTGTTATACTATGTTGCTGCTTAAACAGGAATAGCAGACCTTGATAGGACCAGTTGCTAACATCTTTCTACTTCTATTCCACTCTTCCTTTATTATAACCCTCTCTTAATTCTAAAGTCCTCCCCTCCTCTACAGGCCTTCTTAGACGAAACACACATTAAGGGGCTGATAGTGAAAAATAAGGAGTCAGGCGTTCTTCATGAAAGACTAATTTTAGAAAACAGGTGAAGTCTGTCCACCATTTTGCATTCATCAGTGGCACCAATCCTCATGCCTACTTTGTTCTTCTGCCCCTTTATGGTGCTGATGACTGCTCTGTGGGGTGTGTCTGAATCTCTGTGCTTTTATTATCATATATACTTCATGGCACCATGCTCTGCATGGCCCTAGTATTCATAAAGTGCTGGATGATATAAAGATCAGGCTAAGTTTGCCAAAAATGAAGTAGGACAATTGTTAAGTATTACTATTTCTCACAACAACCAATATTTAGCTAAACACACACATGCTCCGTAAGCTACCTGACGGCCTATAAGGTAGGTACTATTATTATCCCAGGATTGGAAGGTGAGGCACGGAGAGGCTACGTCACATGACTTTGGTACCATGACTCCAGAAAAGGAACACACTCTTCCTGAAGCCTCACACTGTCCATTTACCAATTCTAAGGGACAGATCCAGTGAGGGATCATTAGCACCCAAGCCAACAAGCTGACTTCACCTCTTGCCACCAGTGACCAAGTATGGGGCTGTGGTGAGATCAGTCAGGCAGAATCCTTGGTATCATCTGCCATGGCCATGAGAATGGGGAGTGGTCATGCACAAACTGGACCTGACAATCTATCCATGTATTCTCTTCTTTTGACTTGATCAAATCAAGAAGAGGAAGGTACAAATATCAGCCCCCAAATACATATGGTCTTAGAACCCAATTCAGAATAATGGCTAATGCTTATGAAGTATTTACAATAAGACAGGCACTACCTAAGGGCTTTTGAATATATTGGCTCACTGCATCCTCACAGCTGCTGCATAAAGTGGAGAACAACTACAGGTGAGGGAGCTAAGGCTCAGAAAGGTTAAGTAGCTTGCCTAGCATCATACACTTAGCAAGTGGAAGAGACTGAATTCAAACAAGATGTCTAGCTCCAGAGTCTGGGTTCTGAACCTTCCCTACCCCTTCCTATGGGGATCCTAGTATATACCCTCTGTTATAAGACTAATTTCTAATTCATCTATTTGCTCACTATGTCTGCCTTGCCCCTTTTCTCCTGACTTTTGGCCACAGCCTTGTTACTATGCTTGTATTTTAACTGGCATTACATTTCTTCTGGAGTTTCATTTTTAATTTTCAGCAATGTTCCACCCATATTTCCACCGCAAGATGACCTCCCATGGTTAGTTTTCCTTCTTTGCTGGTCCTGGCACACCATATTAGTACAAAAGATCAGAAATTAACAGGTGGAGGTGGCATTGACATTTCCATTCCTTACTCAGTAGAACTAACCCATTAATTAGAGGCTGTAACTAAAACAATGCTAGGTGAGTTTGGCAAAATGAAAAATAAAATTGCTGGGTTTTCTGCTTCTCATTCTAAAGGAATACAGCTATAAATTTCATAATCAAGCCATTAGATTGAGAACACAGGTGATGGTAGCAGAAATGAGTGGGTTAGGAGACTTAAGTCAGGACACAAAAACCGGAACTTAGGGACACCTGATAGCTTCTTCATCTAGTCCTCATTCTGTGGCCAAAAAGGCACAGAGCTGGAAGGCAATTTTGTGTCAAGACGGTCATATCCTCTTGGACATTGTCTTAAAACTAAGGTCAATCTAGGGGCACCTTGCTGGCTCAGTCGGTAGAACATGGGTCTCTTGATGTCAGAGTTGTAAATTCGAGTCCCACACTGGGTGTAGCGATTACTTAAAAATAAAATCTTAAAAAAAAAAAAAAAGCTAAGGTCAATCCCATCTTCTTAGCAGCTATGTCTTTTCATTCATGAAACTTCCAGTATCTTTTTTGTTTGTTTACTAAACCTATATCTTCTGATTGTACCAGGAGTACTTCCTTTATTTACCCTAAGCTCACCCTCCCTGGGTTTCAAATAGAACTTTGAATCCTAGCAGTTGAGTATTTGGTGAACAAGGTCACACATACTTCATGTGATAAATATGGATCAACTTCCTCTCGTAGTGTTCGCCTTTGTTATCAGCAGACTCATTCCTATTTCTTTCATCCATATTTGGCTTTTGTGTCTAGTATGTATCAGGCTTTTTATTCTACCTTCATAGAACTGTACCCACTTCCTCTTGACCTCTGCACCTGCCATTCTTATATTTCCTCTGGGTTCATTAAATGCATTCCCTAGAGTGAAGTATGCAGTATAGCAGAGACAGGAAGGATCCTAGTATCAGAAAACCCTAAGTCTGAGGCAAGGTTCCTGCACCTATTACTCTGAAATCTTTATGCCTCAGTTTCTCTTTCAAAAAATGGGAGTAATACAAACATCTACCTTATGGGGTGGTTAAAATGAAAATGCAAATGGAAATGCTCCAAAATATAAGAAATATGAGTTATAGTTATTAATATTAATGTGATCCTTAATGATCAGTGACAAGAACAAATTATCTTATTCCTGGTAAAAAGTTAACATGGCTGTACTTAAGTGTAGAGTACTGTTGGGTTTCCCATGCCCTTTATGATGACATTTTGTTCCCCCATTTAAGCCAGGATAGCATATTGGGTCCATGTTTTCAGCGAAATGACTTTAATGAATTCTAGGTTATTTTTCTGAATCATTAATGATGTGACATACACCCTTTTATTTTATAACTATAACTAGACCCTGTATCTGGGAGAGCATTGCCTTGACATTGATAGTATAGAAATCACTTCCCTCTCTTCTGTCCTCTGACATGGATTCTAATGATCAACTTGCAGACCACCTCCATCAACTTGACTTTTTAGTATATAAAGCCTGGTATCATCTAAATCATGTGTAAAGACTGTCAGTTATACTGCTTTCATAACTGAGGCTCCATCACCAACAAATATGGTGGTAACTGACCATTAAAAAATAGATTTTAAAGGTAGAACCTGGCAAAGCTTTTTGAAAATCTAAGTAGATCCTCTTGATGAGCACGTATGGTACACCCTTATAACAGTGACACTCAGACTTGATTCCCTCTATAGACTCCCAGCGTTACCATGACCCCCACTGCTTGTGCCCACCCCTTACACTCACACTGGATTCAATTCATGTTGAAGTATTTACAGACCTCATCCATCATCATCAACTTCGGTGGTTTGCCCCCCAGAAGGGCTGAATCCTTACAAATGGGGATGGTCTGCCAGTTCAGGTCGAATGAGATATTTTGACACCATTTTCCCCAACTTCATCTCTGAAATTCTTCAGGACTGATGGCTGTTTCTTTTGCTGCATCAGTAACTTAACTATTCTTGTTACCTGGTTTGGGGTATCCTTAGTACAGTTGACCCTTGAACAACATGGGTTAGAAATGCACAGGTGTACTTATATGTGGATTTTTTTTCTATAAGTACAGTAAAGCACTGTAAATGTATTTTTCTTCCTTATGATTTGATTTTCTTAATAACATTTTCTTTTCTCTAGCTTACTTTGTTATAAAAATACAGCCTCTGATACATATAACTTACAAAATGTGTGTTAATCAACTGTTTATGTTATCGGTATGTCCTCTAGTCAAGAGTAAGCTATTAGTTGTTTGGGGGGTCAAACAACTGTACAGGGGGTCAGTGCTCCAACCCCCATGTTATTAAAGGGTCAACAGCTCAATATTACTTAAATTTCAGGGCGCCTGGGTGGCTCAGTTGGTTAAGCGACTGCCTTCGGCTCAGGTCATGATCCTGGAGTCCTGGGATCGAGTCCCACATCGGGCTTCCTGCTCAGCAGGGAGTCTGCTTCTCCATCTGACCCTCTTCCCTCTCGTGCTTTCTATCTCTCATTCTCTCTCTCTCTCAAATAAATAAATAAAATCTTTAAAAATAAAGTAAGACCAAATATATTTAAAAAAAATTTCAGAAAGTAAGATGTTTGTTAAAATTTCACAAATTCAGGACAGCTGGGTGGCTCAGTCAGTTAAGCGTCTGCCTTCGGCTCAGGTCATGATCCCAGAGTCTCAGGACAGAGCCCTGAGTCAGTCTCCCCTCTCAGCAGGGAGTCTGCTTCTCCCCCTGGCCCTCCTCCCTCTTGTGCTCTCTCTCTCTCTCTTTCAAATAAACAAATAAAATCTTAAAAAAAAAGAAATTTCACAAATTCTTCAGTAACAACTGAGAAAAGTCATTCTGTCAGTTACTTTTCTCATTTCTCCCCTTCCACAATCATGAAAGAATTTGAGGGTTTTCTGATTGGCACCATTTCTTTATATATTGTGGGGATCTCTTACATGCCTGATGGTTACCAAAATATATATTTTTGGTCAATTAATTTCTATTTAACACATATTATTTCCTACATAGTCATTTAATAATCTATTAAAGTTTTCCAAATCCTTGTGTGGGTTTTTTTTTTTTCCGGTATTTAAAATGTTCCACGGGTACAAAACATACACTAGGTAAATTTGCCCTCTTTGCTAGAGGTTTCCACAGTAGTGTAAGGAATAAGTGATATCCCACTTTGTGTTATCTTTGGTTTTGTGGGCAGAGCCGAACCTGAATTTGGTGGGGAAAAAGCTTCTGGTATAAAGATGGCTTTCTTTTTGTGGGCAGGCCTTTCAATCTTAAGTGAGGGATCCCAAAACTATAATAGAAACCCCTCAGCACATCCACTATCCCCTCAGGAGCAAACCAGAAAGCCTACCCTGACTGGCCTCTGCAGTAACACAGATGGAGGGCGCATACAGCCTTTGCCAAGAGGGAGGGCCAATCATTTGGGGAGGGATGGGAGAAGAAAAGATGTTTCCCGTCTAGAGTTTCTAAGATTGTATTACAGATGATAAAACTAAGATGAAGGGACTTTAAAAAGTAGCTGGCTCTGCCTCTTTAATTACCCTGTCTAGAAAGAAAGTCTGTCATCAGGGCTGGAGTCTGGGTCTGTTCAAGAGATTGATTGGAGTAAGACACCTTTTTCGTCCGATCTAGATTGCTTCAGTTTTACTGGAATTGCGGCAGGCCATAAACCTATCAGTGACTCAAGAAAATGGAAGCAATTAAGTCTGCAGGTGTGCATATTTGTCATATTAATGATGGATCTGTGTTAATACAAGTCACAGAAGGCTGCCACATGGCACATTCGTGTCTGTTGGGGGTGACATGACCTCGCGAGGCTGACACGAGGGAGTCCTGCTTCGTGAGGAGAGAGACCTCCCTCACCTGCCCACGCTCCCCCCTCCACCCCGGCACTGGCTTACGATCCTCCCCCCATCACGGCTACAATTCCAGTGAAATTATTTCATAGATGCTTAATTTGACTCAGGTGGAGAAAATGCCAGTTACAGATACCCAGTTAGATATGGAAGGAGTATAATTTGCAGGCATAATTTTGGAGTCTGACAGACTGCGCTTGCATATCAACCTCCCTACTTAATACTGGTTTGTCTTTAACAGGTTATTTAAGCCCCCAAAATGATTATATCCACTTTATAAAGTTGTTGTAAGCAGGAAATGAAGTAATAAATGTAAAGCTCTTCAGTGTCTTGTAGCTATGGTCACTTTAATGATTTCTCCTTTTCTGACCTTGAAAAAATATTTTTGCTCCTAGAAATGATTCCTCAGAGGCTGGCAGGCTACTTCAGGGTGAGGAATAGTATTAGGAAGGTTTATGAAGAGAACAGTAGGCCAGGGCACGAGCCGTTCCTCCTCCCACAGCCCTTTCCTTAGGCACTTCTTCGCACATGAGCCTCTCAGGGTGGGCACCTCACCGAGGGCAGCCTGTCTACAGACGCAGCAGTGACCCACGACATGACCCAGCACAAGATGAGCTAATCAGATTCTTCCTCTTAGGAATCTGAAATAGGGAATATGGAACAAATCAGGCAAAAATCAGCAGAAGCCGAGCTCAGAAGGCTGCACGGTAAATGCACAGATGGGGAGTCTCTGCACCATAAGGGCCACTTCAAGCTGGAGAAATGAGGAAATAGAAAAAACATGAGTAAGCAAAGCTCTGGGGTCGAGAAAAGACATGGGGCAGAGAGGGAAACACTAGGCAAGATGGCAGGGGGGTGAGAAGAAGCTGATGCATGGCAGGATAACACAGGGAATACCCCAAAGCCCTCTACAGAGCCCTGAGTGCCGTCCCGTGATCCAGGTCCACTTGCCCTGAGGTCCAACAGGAGCATGAGCCCTGCAAGGTCACTGCCTCCTGCTGACATGTGTGAATCCTCTCGAGGATTTTCCCTGAGGAACTGAGTCCCTGCGCCTTGCAATCACAGGGGTCTATCCACCAAGACGTGGACACCCTTCAGAAGATCCAAAACGCTCATCGAATTCTGAACTCCGACCCCTCACTGGACGACCTTGATCATGACACACGGCACAGGCCTCCTCCGATCCATCTGTCCAGCTTACCACAAACTCTTCCTGCCCCCCCAGAACAACAGGCAAATAAACACATTTCACTCCTTATGAGAGAAGCCATAAACAATGTTTGCTGAGTCAGTGAGAGAGTCAAATAGATCCGGGTTCCTTCAGAATTGTATGTTTTCAAGTCTGGGTATGGTCCCGAAAGTCTCTTTCTAATTTTTTCCCATCTGTAAAATGGGAGTCATGCTAGCACGAAGAACAGTGTCAAACCACAATGTGTTGCCTCTATAAGGTCGTGAAACACACAGGTAGATAATTACGCTGGAAAGGCAATGCATTCTTCTTTATTATAAAAGAAAAGATTTTCCTTTGCCAACCCACATAACTTAACAGTCAGCAATAATGAAAAAGGAAACAAAAAAAAAGCACTGCACATGACAGCTAAAACCAGAGTTTGATAAAATATTCTACTTCTAAAGGGATCCTGTCAAGTAAAAAAAAAAAAAAAATCAATTTGAGTAGGGAAAAAAATCTGGTTTGTTTATTAGTTTTGCTCCTAATGCCACCAAATGGACCTCAATCTGAATGGCTTTTGAAATCAAATTTGCCGTTCTCCAATTCTGCAACTTACTCTTTATGCTAATTTGTCTGCACCTGCGGGGACAAAGACACTGGCAGTACTGAACATGAGAGCCAGGAAGAAAAAGCAGCACAAAGATTCAGGAAATTAAACCAGGACTAAATCATATTAGGTGTATAAAGGCTGGACTTTTTATAAAACAAGGAAAGAGTGGATTGAATGTCTGAGAGCGTATTCCGACTGGCAAAATGACAGGCTGTTGGTGAAGAAGCTGGTGTCTTTCCCAGGTCCCAGAAGAACGGTGGCATGGAAGGGTGGGGGATAATCTGTAAGTCCCAGTGTCGGGGCCAAGCTCAGTTTCCCCCAGCCTCATGCATCTTAATCACAGGGGTTATTATAAGAATGTGTCAAGGAGTTTCATCCTTCAGGAACGTAGCTTCTAGAAGCGGGCATTAATTCTTCCTTCCAATTTAAAAATCTATTTATTTAGGTCTTTATTTTGAAAGAAGTACCATGATTTCAAGGAGAAAACTCAAGTCCCCATTTTCCCATTGTTTCCCACTATCTGTGCCTTCAAACATTTCCCTTCTCCTGCTGACCTACTTCATCAGGCACACTCTCTAAAGGTGGCTGGAGACAGAACAGAGTACCACAGCCACCACGAAACCAAAGGACAGAAGTGCTATGAAGGAGCTCAGAGATACTGTCCTCATCTTACAGATGCCCAACCCCTCAACAGCAGAAACTCCACAACCTCTATTTAAACTATAACAAAATTCCGAGAGTTAAATATTTTGCCCAAGGTCACACAGAGCATTAGCTCATAAGACATCCAGAGAGAGCATCTCAGACTGAGGCTCTTTCTGTTATACTGCCTCTAAGGATCCAAAAAAAAATCGAAAGTATAATTTTTATATTCTAAAATGCTTCTACTTTGAATGTTTTCTCTATTGCTCTGTCCAGTGTATTCAATCTTAGACTCTGCACTGTCAACGTTCAAGTTCTGTCAACAGCCGCTAACTGTTGAGGTCCAATGAGTGCCATGAACGTTATGTGTTTAATGCTCAAGGAAAAATATCTATTTCCACCTTGGAGTTATTAGACCTAGGGAAAAAAAAAATCAACTTGGCACGTAAAATGTTCAACAGCCACACTCTTAACTGTCCTTCCTCTTCTATCCTAAACATCTCTTCATTCCTCCATTTTTAACCCTATCACCAGGCGTAAAAGAATACAGGCATCACACACCTCAAAAGAGATGTTATATAAAGTGAAATAAAAAGGGAATCAATTTTGGATTCAACAGTTTGATTTTTCACTAGACCAGCTGTCATTTCCTTTAGACCAATACTAATTTCTTATAGAAGTAAGGTCATTTTTATGGTTAGTAATTACAGCAAACACATTTCTGTAACAAATAATACAAACCAACTTAGGAAGTAACTCTTTCTCATTAATTGATTGAGGAAAGTCTGTGTATCCCCTATTTGTGAATACAAGGTGATCGAAAATAAGAGGTTAATTGACTTTCTCGAAATCATGTCATGCAACAGGATTAGTGTTAGGGTTCACAGCGCCTACCTCTTCAGTCCAATTTGTTATTGGAGTCACAGAGGAATGTCTTTCAGTGAAACTTCTTGAGATTTTATGTCCCTAATTCTGTTCTGTTTCCCTAGGGAGGAAGTGTAGTGAAGGGGAAAGAGAATGGACTTTAGAATCAGACAGACGTGGTTAGACTCCCAACTCTGACATTTGCTGGTCATAGGATCCCAGGCAAGTTACATAACCTCAGAGCCTCTGCGTCTTCATTTGTAAAATGTACATAATAATGCACACTTCAAAGGGTGTGTATGCATTAAATGAGACCATGTGTGAAGTGTGCAGCAGATGCTCAATACATGTATGTATCCTTCCTGTCTGTATTTTTTTTCTTGGACAATTAAAATATAATGAGCCACAAGAGAGATAACAAACCAGAAACTGGAGGCCCTGTCCTCACTTATTTCCAATTAGCTGGTGAGTTCTAATGCTTCAACTTGAAAATAAGATAAAAATTGTGTACAGGACATGCACTGATGGTATCATTGTATTTATTTTTTTAAGATTTTTAAAATTTTTTTAGAGAGCGGGAGAGAGAATCTCAAGCAGACTCCCCACTGAACAGGGAGCCTGATGTGGGGCTTGATCCTAGGACCCTGAGATCATGTGAGATCATGACTGAGCCAAAAATCAAGAGTCAGACACTCAACAGACTGAGCCACTCAGGCACCCGTTTTTTTAATTAATTTATTTAATCTCTACCCCAAGTGTGGGGCTCAAATTCACAATCCCGAGATCAAGAGTTACATGCTCTACTGACTGAGCCAGCCAGCTACCCCCGTTTAAAATGGTACCATTTTAAATGCCTGGGTCTTCTCGCTGGACAACATGGAGTAGGGAAAACATGAACAGGAAGAAGGAAAACCAAGGATCTCTTGCCTGATTGGGTCACTAGTAGACAGTGTGAAGTTTCACTCACATCCATTCATTCACTTCTTTTTCTTTTCTTTTTCTTTTTTTAAAGATTTTATTTATTTATTTGAGAGAAAGAGAGAGATAGTGAGAGATAGCATGAGCGGAGTTGGAGAGGCAGAAGCAGGCTCCCCAAGAGCAGGAAGCCCAATGTGGGGCTCTATCCCAGGACCCCAGGATCATGACCTGAGCCGAAGGCAAACGCTTAGCCGACTGAGCCACCCAGGTGCCCCTCATTCACTTCTTTAAAAGTGTTCTCCTGAGTCCTATCTTCACACCAAATACTAAAGGTTAAAAATATGAATGAGCTGGTCCATAAGTTTACATTCTAGAATGGGCAGGGGGAAAAAATTCAACAACTAGGAATGCCATAAAGGGGCTGCCGGAGAGGTATGCACAGGACAGAACTAGGATATAGCTTGTTGTTGTTGTTGTTTAATTTTTTTTTACCATTTTCACATCTTTGACCATCCAACAACATTTAACATTGTGGTTTATTCCTCCCTAAACTTCATTTTAATTGAAGCATAGTTCACACTGTCACGTTAGTTGCAGGTGTACAACATAGTGATCTGACAAGTCCATACGTTGTGTGATGCTCACCACGGTGAGCCGTCTGTTGCCGTGCAACACTATTCCAATACCATTGACTATCCTGCCTAAAATCTGATGTTTTCTTAAAATTTTTATTATGTCAGCAGTATAGCTGACATAGAATATTCAGTTAGTTAAAATTATTAAATAGCAAATTAGTTATAAATTAGTTTCAGGTGTGCAACATAGTGATCCAACAATTACATACATTACAAAATGCTCACCACGGTTAGTGTATTACAGTGTTATTGACTATCTCCCCTATGCTGTACTGTCCGTCCCCATGACTTACTTATTTTATAACTGGGAGTTTGTACCGCTTAATCCCCTTCACCCATTCCGCGCCCTCTCCCCCCACTCTCCTCCCCTTCTGCAACCACCAATTTGTTCTCTGGGTTAGGAGTCTGAAGGAGAGTATCAGGGAGGTTTAAAAGAAGAGATGACACTAGAACTAGGTTTAAAGATAAAGGTGGTTCTCTGCACAGAGTGCATGTGGCAAAGGGAAGACGCTGACCACGCTGTCAGCTTTCACATGGAGCCACGTAATAACAGAGCAGCCTCCAAGATCCTTGGCTGTACCAAGCTGAAGAGCTCCCTGGAGGCCAAGGTGCAGGGGCCACTGTGTGCCACCCTGAAGGGCTTGAACTTTATCTACTGGCAAAAGGGTCTGATTTGTGCTTTTAAAAAGCTGGCTGTGGAACAGAAAGACCAGGAGAGCTGAGATCAGGAACAGGGAGATCACCAATGGAAAAGTGGAGTGAAGAGGGGTTAGGGGCTTGTACTAAGGACAGAAGAGAGAAAAGGCAGAAACAACAAAAGGGGAGGAATTAAGAGTGAGTCCCTGATGGGATGCAGGGAGGAGGGGAAGGGAAGGCCTGTGGGTAGCCCTGAAAGGCTAGTGGGAGGCTCACCCACAGAGGACATGCAGGGTGGGAGGAAGTCTGAGTGAGGGAGTGGAGCTTCCCATGTGCGTAGTCTCAATTACCTTTTGCACCTCCGGGCAGGAGTATCCCATAGGTATGTAAATGAATGCATCAGAAGCACGCAGGGAAACTTCTCTCTGGTCAGGCAGGAGTGATGGTAAGCTGGAGCCCTGGGAATGGATGAGTTCATCTACAAGCTTGCAGTGTGCAAAGGTTTGGGGCCCAGGATGACACTGGGACAACACTGTCCTGTAAGGGCAAGTATTCTCTGGGTCTCAGTTTCCTCTTCTGTCAAGTGAGAGGGATAGGCTTCTGTGCTCTCTCAGGTTACTTTCTCCTCCACAGTGTCTCATTTCATGCTTTTTGTATCTGGCTCAGGCTTTCACTCACAAACAGCTCTTTTCTTTCCTCCACCTTTGTTATTTTTGGAAAAGACTGAAGTTTAAGCTCCTCTGAAGTGGCCCCTTGATCCTTCTGTCATAAGGGCATGCATACGAAGGGTACAGCAGGGAGACTTTCCAGAAGAAGAAAAGGCAGGCGAGAATTAGGGCAGGTCTCAGTTCCAGGACATGGCCCTCCCCGTGCCTTCAAAGACACCACAAGAGCATGGATTTCCCGCCCCCTCCTCCGTTGTTCAGGGGAGGGTTTTGTTTTTTTTTTATGTTATGTTAATCACCATACATTGCATCATTAGTTTTTGATGTAGTGTTCCATGATTCATTGCTTGCATATAACACCCAGTGCTCCACGCAGAACATGCCCTCTTTAATACTCATCACCAGGCTAATCCCTCCCCCGACTCCTCTCCCCTCTAGAACCCTGTTTGTTTCTCAGAGTCCATAGTCTCTCATGGTTCATCTCCCCCTCCAATCTCCCCCCCTTCATTCTTCCCTTCCTGCTATCTTCTGCCTTTTTTTTTTTTAACAAATAATGTATTATTTGTTTCAGAGGTACAGGTCTGTGATTCTACAGTCTTACACAATTCACAGCACTCACCATAGCACATACCCTCCCCAATGTCTATCACCCAGCCACCCCATCCCTCCCACCCCCCACCACTCCAGCAACCCTCAGTTGGTTTCCTGAGATTAAGAATTCCTCATATCAGTGAGGTCATATGATACATGTCTTTCTCTGATTGACTTATTTCGCTCAGCATAACACCCTCCAGTTCCATCCACGTCGTTGCAAATGGCAAGATTTCATTCCTTTTGGTGGCTGCATAATATTCCATTGTATATATATACCACATCTTCTTTATCCATTCATCTGTCGATGGACATCTAGGCTCTTTCCATTGTTTGGCTATTGTGGACATTGCTGCTATAAACATCAGGGTGCACGTACCCCTTAGGATCACTACATTTGTATCTTTGGGGTTAATACCCAGTAGTGCAATTGCTGGGTCATAGGGTAGCTCTATTTTCAACTTTTTGAGGAACCTTCATACTGTTTTCCAGAGTGGCTGCACCAGCTTGCATTCCCACCACCAGTGTAGGAGGGTTCAGGGGAGGGGTATTTGATACACACCAGAAAAAGTAACACCAGCACCTGGCATTAAATACTCCTGGCTTTCCTTAGTACTCTCTCTCTCCTCATACTGGGGGGAGTTCCACCACCACAAATTGTGCCTAACGTATCGGCACCTCATAACCGACTAGTAGATTTAAAAATTCTTAGTACCATAAAATTTTCATTGGCCCTATCCCCAACTATAATTTTACCCACTCTTCCTCTAACCAATGTCCACTACTTCCCACTTTTCTGCATCCCACCTGCGTGAGGTGTGTGCAGACAATCTCTGTGGAAAATACACCCAAATTCCTCTTAAACCCAAGATAAAGGGGAGGAAATGCAATTTATTTTTTGTATACTGCCCGTTTCTCATTAGCCTTGACTTCTCAAGCCCTTGGGTTATGGGCCAGTGCTTATTTTCATGGCTGCATTACTAGATTTTATTACATTTGTACTGAGAGGCAAGATGGTCTCATTTTATATCTGGGGAAATAGGTTTAGTGACCTGATGACAACCACTGGCCATGGATCAGTATATTTCC